>NC_140932.1:151909591-152509591 GCF_014529385.1 Adiantum capillus-veneris | reverse complement strand
TCTAGGTGGCTCACCTGGAGCTGCTAAATCAACTTTTTTTGCATCCTCCTGTCCGTCATAAGATTCGTTCTCCTTTCTCTCTCGAATAGGTTGGGTTAATACCACCTTCCTATCCTCTATTGTGAACTTCCTATAGTGAGAGGGAACATCCATGTTTTCCTTGATTTTGGCGTTTTCGTCCTCTTCACTCTCAATTTCTGTCGTCCAAACTTCTTTCAGAGTTTTCTTGAGCTCTCTGTACTTGTTTCTACGTTCTAGCTTGGACTCCGTGTGTTCTCTGTTGCGCTTGTTCTTTTCTGATTTTTCAGTTTCAGTTTTCGTTCCATTCCTTTGAACTTGATTTCTTGAGCCTTTTTTATTTTTTTGTAAGCTCTTTTGATCATTGCCTCTCATTCTTCCAGAAACCTTGTCCTTAACACAATCTTCCGCCTTTACTAGCATTAGGAATTGATTTTTTCCTCTTATTCTAGGCATCGGATTGGTTCTAACCCCCTTTGTTTTTTTCTTTGCTCTATAGCGTTTGTGGCGTTGTTTAGTTTGGTTCGGAAAATCATAAAATCGGACATCCGTTATAGTTTCTTCGTTTCCGCTTGAATTGTCCGTTGACTCATTGTCTGCTTCATTTCCCCACTCAGGATGATCGGGAATGTCGTGAAACACCTCCTCTTCATCTTCCTTTTCCAGTGTATCGTTCTTTTCAGTTTCTTTTTCGAGTACAGTTCTCAACATGAAGTACGGAACCACGTCGTACCCGTCCTTGTCGCAAAATTTTGTTGTGGGACCATCCGGAATTGCACAAACATCTAGGGTTGCTAGAATGTGTGTCCATTCTAATGGTTCAAGCGTGTCCTTTGGAAAGGGTTCTCCTATATAAGCTTCGTCTTCGATAGCCCTTTCTAAAACACATTCTTCTCGTTTCAGACTTCCACATTGCGAAGCTCCACACATCCATAACTCCTTGGGTTTACCTAACCAAGCTGGAAATTCGGATCCCGCCAAAGTAGCTGAATCAAACTCCTCCACCGGTGTTCGGTTCACATCTTTGTAGCTATGGTCTTTCAGGTTCACACGTGTAGTGGTTTCCATATTTCTCAGGTATATGTGATCGTAGCCCCAATCCTAGACCATTTTCAACTGTCTCATGAATGGTCTTCCCAGTATGATATCATAGTTATTCTCCTTGCCAAAATCGACAATAGCAAAAGTATGTTCGTATTCAATGCCGCAAGAAGTCACTACGACTTTCTCTAATAACCCCATAGGTTTCTCCATGTGTCCATCTGCTAATTGGAGTTTCAACCTAGTCTTCCTTATTGCTGGTTTCCCCCATTTTTTCCAGATTTCTTTTGTAGCAATGGCTACCCCAGCTCCGCTGTCTAGTATTGCCATCGTGTTTACTCCTTGGAATTCAACTGGTAAGGTTGTATTCCCCTCTTCACCTTCGCAATACTCTCCGACCTTGTTTAAGGGTACAGGCTTAGCGTTCTTTTGTGGTTTACTCAGCTCTTGTATTCCCTCTTGCAGTCTCGATGTTGGGTCTTTTATCCCAAATTTCTCCAAGCATTTTCCTACAGTGGTCCACATATGTGGTCTTAGCCTCAAAAGCTCAGCTAGAGTGATAGTGCATGTCACGGGTGTTGACAAGATCTCTATCAATCCTTGCGAGTCCATGACTTTTTCTGATGAGATTCTTCGTGAGGGAAGTGCTCTAATCTCGGATTTTGCTTCATACTCTCCTAAGTATGAAGGTAAAGTATTCAGTGAATGAGGTTTGCTCTCCATTGTTCTAACAGAGCCCCCATCTCCCCAGTAAGATTGCAGATCCAAGTCCACTTGAGATCCTGCCTCAAATTCCACTATGGGAGGGGTCGTGATGTCCTTTTCCCAATTTGTCTGATTAGCTTGGCAACTTAGCTCGTTTGCAAAGTTTGCCTCTCTCACTTGTTTCCAAAATTCATTGTAATCATCATCTCTTCCGTAAGACCTCTGTATGACTGGATGAAAACTCTCTATCTCCTGATCGGTTGTGTTCAACACTATGCGGTCATCCTTGTGTGTATTTTCAGGCTTTTGTGCACTGGGAGTCTTTTCAGCTACCTGTGAAACAATAGTCTCTTCCTGAATTGGGTTTTCCGTTCCACAATTCATTGTTGCTTTTGGTGGTTCTAATAAAGCTTGTGCAGTCTCGATCATTCTCTGGCACATTTCAAGTCTCTGCTTTTCCAATTCCGCGTTTGGGTATGTCATCCACCTCTGTTCTTGTGTTTGGTTGTTCTTTAACCTAGCTTCGTAAGCTCTCATCAGGGCGTCCAATGGTTCGTGTACTTTGTCGACTAGCACTGATCCCCCTGAGCTTAAGCTCGTTGTTTCTTTGATACTCTTTTGTTTCGTTCTTTCAGGGCTCATCTCTTGTTTCCCGTTTTGACTCTCAAGTTTTTCTAATCTATCTTTAGTTCGCTTTAGTTCCTCAGCTAGAATAGCGTCTTCACGTTCTTTTCTCAACTTCATGCGTGCTTTTCTAGATTTCCATGTGTTTTTCTGACTCCGCGGTCCTTGACTAACCACTTCAGTCGCTAACTTTCCATTCTCAGGTTCTCTAGTGATTTTCTTAGCTTGAGCTCTAGTAACAACTTGCGTTGGTATCAGAGTTTCATTTTCAGACCCACTGCTGGTAGGAATAGTTTCTAGCATATTCAATGTCGTCTTTTGCACTTTGTTTGGATTCTTTGAACAATCCTCAATGAAGTGAGTAACCCCACACTCAGTGCAATAAGCGTTAATTCTAATGATTTCCGTATGTGGGCAAACATTCATCAGATGGTCACCTCCACACTTGTAACAGGGTCCTAGTGCTGGTCTTGGTCCCATTTGATTCGTCCTTTGTGGATAGGATGGTCCTGTTAACCCTCCATGAGCTATGAACATCAATGTTCTTGCGTCCAAATTGTATCTCTCTTCATCAGAAGCACTTGTAATTGTTGGTATTCCAACATTCCCAATCATGCCCCATGGTTCTGGTTGTTTGGGTTCTTCTGGTGGGTAATACACAGTTGGAGACATGTGTGCACCAGATTCTTCATAATAGGCTTGAACAGGCACTAGGGCTTGTTCTTTCTGATTCTCTAAGGTTGGTGCATATCTAATGCCTACTGGTCTTGCTCCTGGTAAAGGTGGTTGTTGTCCCAATACCGGTTGCGGTCTTTCTATCCCCATAGGTCCCGGTACATTTCCCGTTGGGTATCGAGGTACTGGATGTACTTGAGGTGGTGCTAATTGAGCAGGAGGTGCATACTGACGCTCCCTTACATACCCTTTGTTGTAATAGCACTCCTCTGTTGGATGGTTTGTCCATTTTTGTTCAATAGCACACCATTTCAGTGTTTTTGGCAATGGTTTTTGGTATGGTGCCATCCTTTTTAGAGCATCTTCTATCATTTGCTCTACATTTGGCATGGTTATTGTTTGAACATTCTTTTTAGTGGTAGTCTCGCTCGCTACGGAGGAAGAGCTACTGGATGCAAAATCTGTATCCGCTGACACCTCTCCATAAACCGTACAGTTATCCACTAAGTACAATGCTTCTCTCGTCACTTGCTCGAAACTTGTACAAGCTTTCAAGTGCAAGTCCTTCTTGAGAGTGTCGTTCCTCAGTCCCTCAATAAAGAGAACAGATAGTCTGTCATCTTGTGGTCGTTCACGTACTGGACATCTCTCAATGTATTGTTTGAAGCGAAGTGAAGCTTCCTTCACTTTTTCGTGTTCTCTCTGTTTAAAAGCATATATTTGTGAGACCGTATTGTGCTTAATCCCTCATTTTGAGAATTCCTCAGCAAACTCTCTTAGCAAATGGTCAATGTCATGGAATCCCCCTATGTTCAGTGGTTGAAACCATGTCAATGCCGTACCTTCTAGAGTAAGACCAAATCCCTCGTATTGTGTATGGAAATCTGTTATCTGCTCAGCTCTTAAGACTTGCTTAAAGAGTGACACATGTGCATACGGATCTCCCGAACCACCATACTTCTTTGGCATACACTTCGCTACTTGAGATGGTCTCATACGTCTATGGTCTGCTACCAATCTCATTGCTCCTGTGTCCCGGCTAAAGCTTTCTCTAGCATCATGGACTTCATGGGTTACCCTTGTCGGTTCCCCTGCCCTGAATCTACTACTAGGAGGTAAATGTGATGGTTCCGCTTCGAACCTTGGACCTGGAGTGGTATACGTGGGGATTGGAACTGCACTACCTCGATTCGTATCCATTGACTCTCTGGAATGTAATGATCCCATTGGTCCGGGCTTCGAGTACTGAGGTTGACTGAAAGAGTCAGCAGCTTGAGTTCTTTGTCCTCCTGTCATCATTGGGTTTTGCCCTCCATTTGTTGGTGCTGGTCTTTGTGAGCTAGAAGTAACATAATACTGATGTAGTGGCCCCCCAAAGTATGTATATCCTTCTAATTCTTTCTTGCCCATTGTTGAGTATTGCCTACCATACTTGTCGTAAGCGGCAATTTTCACTTCCGATCCCTCTGTGTAGGTAAAGACATAAAGTCTTTTTTGGTCTGTCAACTCTCCGGTGTAGGGTTCTTCACATCTATAATAGAGATCTTGCTCCCCATTATTATATTTGTATAGCCCCACATAGATGTTATCAGTGTTGATCCTTGTAGTTTCATTCTCTCTTCTTAACCTCGCATCAGGGAAGTTCATTATTGGTGCCTTCTCCTCAAGTTCTTCATCTACTTTGGCTTTGGTGCCCATCAATCCCCACTTGTCCAAAATGTTAGGGTTTAGGACTACCAAGTACATGGTACCCTCGTCATCTAGATATCTATCTCCGCTATAGCTCACAGGCACTAAGTCCTTGAACTCACTAGGTCTCTCTTCTATCTTTACACAATAGAGGTCCATTCCATCCTTGTAGATCTTGGCACCTTGCTCATTGTCGTACTGGTATTTTATGAACAATAGCTTCATTGTGACGGAAGGGTTTGATGATCCTGCTGCCATATTTTCTCTGTTGTTCAGGTTCAAGTGTTCCAAGTGTTCGGTGAAAATCTCGTAAGATCTCTCCGAAGAAGTATCAGAGACACTTCCTTCAAAGATCGGCTCTAATGGTTGCACCCAACTTTGGTTTACACTTCCCTCGGTTGATATGACACTTGCTTGTTCCCCTTGTTTTGGTTGGTTATTCTGGAGATTCCTGCCCGATCTCAAATTCAACAATTCCCCTAAAGGACTTTAACTTCTCCGTCTCGGCAATTTGTGTTCCCAAGTTTTTGTGGTCAGAATTGATCCAAACTGATTGATACTTGGTCAATTGTTTAATCTTGTCAGTTGGACAACTTCTGTTTCATCAAGTGAGAATTTTGTTGCAGTTATGCTGAAAAAGACATTATACGCGTATGATGTCTTTTTTCACAGATTTAGACTATTTTGGTTATGCTCATTCTCAGTAGCCCCCTTATGCTCTGTCCACTCACAAAATTCAGTTTGAACTCTGTTTGAGCAAGTTATGGCTAATTTAGGCTTTTCTTGGCAATTTTCCACTTTTGACTTGTTTTAGGTCAATTGTGATCCAAATGGGATGAAACTTGAAATATAACCTCTAGACAGCTATTACAATGGATCTGTGTTGGCAAAGTATCAAAATATGTCCAAAATTAGGTCAAAGACATCATACGCGTATGATGTCTTTTTCATCAATTTGGGTCAAAACTTGATATTTATGCTTCCTACAGTGCTTGTAACAATCTTGTCAGGTCAGATATCAAAAATAAGCAGTGGATGTGCCAAAAGGCATTATACGCGTATGATGTCTTTTGTCCCAGATTTTGACTATTTTTTGGTTTTAAGCCCTCTCCAATGTTTATAATTGAGTTTCAAGTGTTTTTGTCAGGTTTGAATGTAAAAACAAGATCTGCATCCAAAATTTCCTATTCTTTGCGTTTCTTGGGCTCCGACTTGTCTTTTTGGGTTTCTTTGAGTGTTGATGTTCTTGTTTTAAGTTGAAATTAGGGTATAACTCCCCTTTTGAACACTCTGGTAAAGTCAAAATTTCTGTTTTGGTCTCTGTTTGGTCATTTAGACATCATACGCGTATGATATCTAAAGTTGCAGATTTCCTATTTTTTGGCACAGAATCCTTCCTAAAGCTTTCTCAAGTGCTCAGCAACTCCCAGATACACAGAAAATTTCTCTGACTTTTGTTTATTGCAAATTTCACTACTAACTCGACGGTTTAGTGATCTAACATGCAATCAACCATATCAAGCAAATACTCCAATGATTATTAGCTCTAGATCAGGATCAAATGAAGTCCTACCTAAGCTATTCCTAATCATAAAATGGGTTTGGTAATTGTGACTTTAAAGATATCCACTGTCACTCACGGACTAGCAAATTCTTCTTCTATCAACAACTACTCAACACCAACAAAACAACAAACAAATCTAAGCTAAACTAAAAATACTGTCAACACAGAAGACCCAGGAATACCCCACTTCCTAGAATCTCTCGAGATCTTCGGAGTCCACCACTCCTAGATCTTTTCTAACTAAAGTATACAAAGTAGTTTATACGACTCACCTCGTAGGATTAGTCTAAGGTCACCTACTTAGGGCTCTCGTCCCCGGCAGCGGCGCCAAATGTTAAGGCGGTTACGCCGCTAGCGGAAGCTAAATAGCGAGAACTCAACCAACAACAGAATTTGTCAGACGAGGACGGAGCTTGACCCGCAGGCGCATGGAAACAACTAGGTGGGTGTCAAATCACCTACTCGACCTTCTGATGACAATCGCTACTAAGGAAATCAAATCTAAGTTCTAAAATACGCAAGTGACTGAAATCCGTACTACGAACGAATGCTATACGAAACAGGATCTAGAATCATTGAATCGATCTCAAACTCAAGGGGAAGTTTATGCACTAGGTAAGAACAACACCCTAAAGACTTGAACTGCAAAATCAACCTATAAACACTCCGTGCGGTAAACGCGTATGAAGACAGGTCGAAAATTACAGGTGATCGAAACTCGACCCCGATGGTACTAATGTGTAGCTCTACTCGTTGTGGTTCTATAGATATGCTGCACGCTCAATTCCGACACACGAGTTGGAAGAAAACTCACACCGAAGCTCGTAGGAGCTTACCACACATAGAAGCCGATAGCGCGCACTCTTGGTATCTGTGCGTAGCTCTCGCCGTTGCTAACACAATGGCGGTGTCGCTTCTCCAATGGCGGCTCCGTAGCTCGTGTAGCAAGAAGATAAGACTCTCTCTCTCTCTCTCTCTCAGACACAGTCACGACGCTCAAAAACCCACTTTGATTAATAATCTGAATCCCCTTAGGTTACAAAACTTTGGCTTATATACCTCAGCCTTGGAGGTGAGAACATCTCTAACTAATTACATCAGCAAGTGAAATTACTTCGGGATTACAAGCTGGAAACTCAATTGAGTCCCGTTACTTAATGAATGACTCAATTCAAAATCAATGTCGGAAAGACATTTATTACAATCAATGGTTACAAAAGTGATGAGTGTGAGCAAAAATGTGGGTGTGATCCTCTGCTGGCTCAACAAGTGGTGAGGCCGGTACAACCTCCACCTCCTACCTTTTGACTTGAAGAAAGAAGGTATGAGATGGAGAAAAGGACATTACGATTCATTGCAAATAGTACCTTAGCTAGGTTAGAGCCTGCTTATAGCCAAGAGAAAAAGCAAGAAGAAGTCCCTCAACCAGAGACACATTGTCACAAAATATGTGACAACCAATTGGTCAAACAATGTCCCCAGACAAAGATCACACAAGTAAATGCATATTGTCTTGAGTGTGGCATCATTTACTTGACCCCTGACTGTTCAGAAAAGCCCAAATTGAGTCAGAAAGATCACTATTAATGTCTCAAGGATCGTTCAGCTACTCAGTAGCTCAAAAAACAAAAACGTCGTACCGATCCAAGTAGTTACGAGAGTGCAAGCTCAAAAGGAAGCTATTGAGAATCTAAAGACAGAGAAAACAGAACTTGATGCGAGTCCAGAGACGGATGATGAACCAAAGACCGATGCACCTAGTCAAAAAATCAAGAGCAAATGGAGTAGTTGGAAAGCTAGGAAGGCTAGGATGAAAGCATGTGGGGAACGAGAGCAGAAATCCCTAACTGAGGAGCTTACCCAAGCTAAAGAGAAGATAAGACAACATGAGGGAAAGGGTTGCACCTCCTCTTATGCAGACATCTCAACCTCTAGAAGAACCATCCACGGAAAGTAAGCCAAGAGTGCTAGTTCAGGAGGATCAGTCTTGGTAGAAAAAGTCAACAGACCCTTAGACACCCTCCTAAAAGCCTATGACACACGGCTCAAAAACAACCAAACCCTAGAATAGAGATGGATGACTTATCCATATGCTGAACTAGAAAAGAAAAGGCTGGAAATGAGACGAAAAATGATTCAAATAGCCCAAGCTTTGCCGGAACCACCAATTGAAAAACCTGAGGATGTGATACTTGTCCCACATACACCAGTAATTCCACCAGACTAGGAACCAATAGAGCCAGATCCCAATCACGAGAATGGAACAATGCTCAAGGATCCAACAAAAGAACTAAGGATAGTGTTGAATACATCTTTCGAGGGATTTCACTTAGACATACCAAAGGGTTGTAGAGAAATAGATGGTCTTGATGAATTGTGGAAACAAGTCAGAGAGGCCAATGAAGCCAGTGAATAAACCAAACTGGTATGGAAAAGGAGTGTTTCTTCCACCAATAGAGGAATTTGAGGCTGGATCTCAAATAAATTTAGAAGTGCCATCATTTTGGAGAGACCAAGGATTTGTACAGTCTATGGACAATCAACATCATTTGCTAAGAACACTACCGTCCTACACGGGAGAGTACGAGGCCAAGTGAGATGTTGTTGCAATCCCATCACAGAGACTCTTCTCCCAAAAGGTCATTGACTCTAAATGAATGATATACATTTTGTCAAAACCTAGGACATGTACGATATCATTAGCCAAGTTGCTCATAATAGGACCAAACATGTGGACTAATGTGGGTAAATGTCTAGAGAAATTTGGTGTGAAAAACCCAACAACTCAGATACAAGAAGGGATCAAAGAGATTGAAATGCCTCAGCTAAACACTAGGCCAATTCCATTAAACAAGGTAGGTGAGTATTGTGAAGGTGAAGATGGCAACACAACCATCCCTGTGGAGTTCCAAAGTGTCACCACCATGGCAATTTTAGGTAGTGGAGTTGGAGTTGCCATCACTACCAAGGAGATTTGAAAAAATGGGTAAACCCTGCCTTGAGTGCCACGCGAATGAAATTGCAGCTAGCTAATGGATATATGGAGAAACCCCTAGGGCTCCTAGAAAAGGTAGTCGTCACTTCCTGCGACATTGAGTATGAGCATATGTTTACCATTCTCCATTTTGGCAAGAAGAATAATTATGACATCATCCTGGGAAGACCATTCCATGAGACATTTGAAAATGATCCAAGATTGGGTCATGATTACATCTATCTCCAGCATATCGAGACTACTACAAGAATCAATCTCAAAGATCATAGCTACATAGATGTAACGAGTACTCCAGTGGAAGAATTTAATTTCATTACGATAGCAGGACCAAAACTTCCAGCATGGTTGAGTAAGCCTAAAGAACTGTGGATGTGTGGAGCTTCGCAATGCGAAAGCTTAAAGCAAGAAAAATGTATCCTAGAGAGGGAAATCGAAGATAAGAAATATATCCCAAAACCATTTCCTAAAGAAGAGTCAGAGCCTCTAGGATGGGAACACATCTTGGCTACTCTGGATGTGTGCACTGTGGTTGATGGTCTCACAACAAAGTTTTGTGATAAAGATGGCTTTGATGTCGTTCGTTACTTTGCAAGTGAGTGTGATCCAGGAAAACGAAGAGAACCAAGCATCAACAAGTTACCAATATGAAGAGAAGACAAAGGAATGTCACATATCAGAAGACAAGAAGACAAGTTCTATGACTTTGCAGAACACTTGGAGCTTCAAGAGGATGCAAACAACAAAAATCTAGACAACCCAACAGGTGACATGAACAAAACCTTAACTAAATGCACGGATTTATGATTGTTCAGATTAAAGACCCAAGAACCAATATCACCGCTATGAGAATAAAATGCATCAGAAGTGGAGTCCAAAGTTCCTGGTGGTGATGCAACCGCAACAAGCATCCTCATACGTGGATCCTATACAGGAAGAAAAGACTCAGTCAAGAAGAAGGCCATGGCAACAAGATAACAACACTCTAATCAATTGGCTAGAAAAATCCCTCCAAAAACAACAATCCAAGAGCAAACAAATAGTAACTTTCCATAACCAGCCAAACCACAAAGGGAAAGCGTCGGATATCAACCTTGATGATGATAACAACTCGACAGAAAGGGACAACGGGGTATCTTATGGTTTCCCTTATCAACGACTTGTGTCATCACCTTTCAAATTCAACCTTGATGAGGATAGTAGCAACAGTGGTGATTCGTACGATATCCCCTATCAAGAACTCAGGTCATCACCATCACTACCAGCTTCCATAACAACCATGGAAGGCCAAAAGCAAAGAACAACAAGTCAAATCCAAAAGGCTTGACAAATCTGGATACCAAAGAGCTAGCTTGGCCAAAAGTAGGTATGGATCAAGAAGATGAAGATCTCTGATGAGAAATCACAAGATCCAACACCAAAAGAAAAAAATTTGAAGTCTGCAAGAACGACCATTTGGATTCCAAAATGGTTAAAGTATCATCTCCTAAAGTCTGAATCCTGTTCACAACCAAGCGTACAAGTGTTGAAGAAAAAACCAATGCCGATTTACACGAAGACAAGGTGGATCCTAAAGAAGTCTCTTCAAACATAGATGAAGGAGAGACAAGTCTTAAAAAAGAATCATCAGTGAAACAACCAGTGTTCACAAAGAAGTGGGCCCCAAAGCAAACCTATAAAACTAATGTCACTGCTGCGAAGCTTGAATTCTTTCAACTTCTGCTACAATTACAGTACAGCTAGAAGAGACCAAGTCGTTCACTCCACCATTGCATACTACATAAGGCTTACGACTCTTTCGTAGATACGACAAACTGATCGCTTAGCAACAATCTAAGAGTATGAAGTCTACAAGGACTTCAAGAGCTTGAGAAGCTAAAAATCTAGGAGCAAGAAAAGACACAACAAAAAGGAGATGACAAAGATGTAAGTACGGAAGAGGAGAGTCATTCATTCAACCATCAAGAGCAGCAGTGGGCATGTCAACCTCTCCACAAGTGGCAAAAACCGCGGTTGGTGCCACCCATCACCGAATGAAGATCTGAAGGTACCTACATGTTCACCATGATGAGAGGAGTCCCCAGGTACCACCCAAGGTGAAAATAACCACCCATAACTCACCCAATCATGCAAACAGGTCCCACAGGTTCTAGACTAAAAATCTCAAATCTACAAGGATCCAGAGCTCCAAGTCAGGCATGCATAGGTTTAAAAGGACCAGCAACGCAAGGGGAATCCGACCATGTAAAAAGTTCCCAAAAATTCTCAAGATGGCAGCAACTACAATTAATGCCAACCCCATAGAACTGAGAAATAATGATATGGTTACCTTCCCCTAGCCTAGAGCAACCCACAGGTACCACCCAAAGTCAAAATGGATGAGAAAATAGGTCACAGGAGCAAAAACAGTGAAGTCAGAGTACCAGCTAAAAACAGGTTGAAATAGCTAAAGAAAGAATGGTTTTTTCCAAGAATTTTGAGTCCTATAGCTCAATGGCAATGAGATGAAGCTATCCTAAAAAGAAACCATGCAAAAAAGCATCACAGATTTCACGTTAAAATATACAAAATCGCAACATTTTTCACCAAAACTGCTGTGAACACCTAAAAAGGAGTGTGAAATGCATGAATTTCCTCATGGATAACTCAAACATGTCCATATGAAGCTACAGGGAAGATTTGAAGATGAGCGGTGAACCATCATCGAACCATAACTAGTTGAAGGCTTGTTTCACAAAAGAAAAAATCGTGTATAATGTCCAAATCCCTGATGAAATAAGTCATTGAAAGTATAATTGGACTCTACTTATTAAGAGGAACCCAACCATACCATTTGACCCAATTTGGCCACAGTTGGCAGCAACCGCAATTGGTGTCACACCTACAGCCTTTTGTCTTTTCAAGCATAGAGGTCAATACGATGGACAAAAGTATGACATGTGGGTACTCTACTGATCAGAAATTCACAAAGGAGCCCAACTATAGTTACAAATTTGGTAAAACGTGTCTATAGTAAAAAACCACCCTTGCAACCCAAGTTATCTTATAGGAGCTGACACTTTTTGGCCTAGATTTGAAGATTTTGAGCTTGAAATTCATCAAGATCGCCTAGATGGAAAGAGCATGAGCTGAATATACAAGATATACGACCAAAACCAAAAACTGACACAATTGACAACAGCATTTGTTACCACTTCGAGTTAATCCTTTTCCTTCTCAAGCATACCATGAAAGACCCAACAGGGACGAGACAGTTTTTGAGCAAAAAATGAAGATTCAAGGATCCAAATGGACCAAGCATGATATAAAGAGAGGAGCTACCAACCATGACAAATTAGGATAAAAAAATGTTAACATAGGGAAAAATCTAGTCCATTTCAGTCTAAAAGGCAAAAATTGATCCCAAAATTTCAAAAAAGCAATGCAAAGTCAGGAATTTTCACATCTAAACGCTCAAACACACTTACTAGGACCTAGTTTGATAGAAAGTTAAGCAAGAAGTTGGCCGGATTTCAAGATAGGTTAAAATACGTATTTTTGCACGTTTTTTACCAAACAAGTCACAAACATATTAATCTTAGGTCTACGACTCAAATTTTCCACAAAAAGCTCATGATAGACCACATAGACCTACCAGAGTAGTTTCAAGTTGATCAGAAAACCCTAGATGGCTATAACTCTAACGAATGCCTTTTTGTGGACATTAACAATTACAAAGGAAATCCAAGACAAGAATTAAAGTGTTGATGCATAGCCTAGGAGTGATGTACTCATCAAGGGGAAGCAATAGATTATAGGTACCACTCCCAGGTCAAACTGGCAAAAAAGCCACCAATCGCTTTTGCTGCCACCTAACTACATGCATTCTACCTGAGAGCTCAAATGCCAAACTCACCCTAGCATGTGGGAAATCTACAAAAAGCTCTTGAAGAGTAGATTCCAAAAATGAAGAGACATCAAGAAAAAAGTGCAGATTCAGAAGTTGACCATAAGTGACCCATCAAAACACAAAAATGGTCATAACTTGAGATTGAATGATCCAAATTTGGACACGCATAGCATAGATGGGATGTGGAAAGCATCACGAATAAGATGGTATCAATAGATCTAGAAGAAGCCAAAAAAGCCACCAACCACTTTTGTTGCCACAACTACATGCATTTTACCCAGCAACCCAGATGACAAAAACACCCTAGCAAGTGGGCAGTCTACAAAAAGCTCTTGGAAAGTAGAAATCAAATATGGAGTCAAATCAAGAGAAAAGTGTAAAAAATTAGGAGTTGATCCTAGAAAGACCAACCTCAACGGGATTTTGGCCTTGAAACAGGTAAGTACAAGTGGCCATTAAAATGGCATAAAAAGTCAGAGTCGGGCAACTGAGCCACTAAATGAGCAAGGCATTAGTCCCAAAGCTTCAAGTAATATTTTCTATGGTCTAAGAGTCTTAGCTATCATAGGTATTGCTCAAGCTGGAAGAGTTGAACATATTTACATTGTGTCTCTCATGCTGGTATAGGTGAACATAAGAGTTGAAGTCTATATCTATTTAAGTCGGGAGAAGAGAAGAAAGAAGTCCAAAAGACACTCATGAACTGAGCTTAATGAGGAATGAGTGGAGAAACTTCTACATCAAAACCCCTTCTAGGAAAAGTGGAAGCTATTGAGATGTCATTGGATATCACATACGCTACATTCTTTCCTTGAAGTACCCATCAACTCCATTTCTCACACAACATGATTTTCTTGAACAAATCTCTCATGTGCATATAGAGTGTCCCATAATTGAGACATGCATTTGGCACTCTTCCTTTGTTTCTCCAAGGCACTCACCTTGCATGAACAAGTACTCAATTTCCAACAGCTCAACTCCAATAAGAGCGTGCACCAAAGGCAATTTTTTCCACTGGGGTTTTCCCTTTGGTCATTCACGTTTTGAACCCTAATCTAGAAACGCGCATCAATAACATCTTGTACAAACTTCTTCTATAAGTGGAATCAGCAACACAATAAAGAACGTGCTGCCTAATGTTCAAAACCGAAAAAGCAAGGCCAATCTGATAGTACAAATGTGTTACCAAGAACAATTTTTCAAAGATATCAGCAAAGATCTCATAACAAAACAACAAAGCAGACTAGATTCAACATGAAGCGTACAAAATCAAGATCAAAACAACCAAAAAACCAGCTTCTACAAAAGTATCACAAGAAGCAAAGAATCAGCTCCGACAAATGACAGTACCTTCTAACAAAGCAAAGCCCCAACTAACGACAATGAAGTCTTGTCAAGGACGATAAGAACACGGGAGGGGGCAGTGTTGAAAGAGTTGACCAACACATGTCAAATCCAACAGGTTAACAAAGGCACATTAATTATTCTTTCACTTTTTTGCCTAAAGCCGGCTTTGTAACTCTTAATCTTGAGAAAGCTATGTAATGATAAAAGATGCTAGAGAGCCTGGTGCACCCACTATTGTAATAATTACCTCTTTGTAGCCCAAATACCTAATTTAGAGCCCTAGGTATATAAGCGAAAGGTTGTAATTATTAAAAAGATCAATTACTGTGAACAAAAGAGAGTATGAACGATTTTGGCCTACGCTTGCAATCTCACAACTCCTATGGCATTGCAATGAAACTTCAGGTGTTGCTTCTACATGCTCTTAGCTTCATGTACATATCTTTTGTGACGTGTTTGAGTGTGTAATGTTCGACGCATCGAGTGGTCTTAGCTCGAGGTTCTCCCGTGTACTAATCTTGATTTTTAGAGGTAATTAGAGGTTTAAATGTCTTTCTAAGCTTGGTTAGTGGTAGCTAGGACTAGAGAGGATCCTTAGGACCTCTCATTCGTCACTTTTGGTGTAGGTGGGCAAAGGCAATGATCACGGTTGCTCATCCTAGACAAATTTTCAGAATTGAGTTTTGGTCACATTTTTGGGTTCCCCTTGGTCTTATTAGCTAGGATATCAAGTTTCATAAAATTTGGAGTCCGTTTGAGTCCTCTACGGCCTTTAGGAGTCTTGGTTAGTCCGCATGCAAGTTTCTCGCTATTCACTAGATCTACCTTATACAAAGAGTGTGACACCTTTCTCCTCAGTGCATTGATGCTTATGGCATTGCATTTGAAGTTTTCATGCACTAGTTGGGTCATGTACGCCCTCGGATTGACAAATTATGTTGGTTTGAGTTCACGCTACGCTATGTCGTCCGATCACGGTGATCCGCCAACACTTGCTTAAGCTGCCCCCCTTCTTCCCAAGCAAGCCTATCCTCTCCTTCCCAGGTGCCCTTGCTTCTAAATCCAACTGCATATGTGTTAAGGGTAACCTTGCTTGCCAAGAACGGTGTCAAGTAACCACTCCCTTTGCCTTTCATGCCATCTTGGGGTCACACCTCATGTGTCCCATGGTTTAGAGCCTTTCTTTTCCTAAAGAGATGGGTTTAGGACTGGGCATAACATGGCCATGTGTTTCTATGCATTGCATGTACATACACATACACATGTATACCCTTGAATTATGAATTAATTCTATTAGCATTAGGATAAAAAATTAATTGACTTGAGCGACCTTAGCTTATGAGAATTTAATTCTGAAAAATTCATACTAGCAGACGAGCTTTGTGGGTGACAAGTTGACATAGCAGATACATGCACTTGATATATTTATATTTAATAGTTTTTTGGACATGTGCCTATTTTTATCGAAACTCAATGCGGGACTGATTAAGAGGAGACGATCGCTTCCAGATAGGTGCAAGCTATTCAAAACTTATTATTTTTAGGTAAAATAGTCAAAATGACAAAAAATAGAATTTTTTATTTTTAAGAGACCTACATCCATCTTTTCATCCAAACGTGAAAAAATTGCTAAAAATAGAAACTTTTTAAAAATGGCTTGATGATAATATTTTACATGGAGGACCCCTTTGCCAGGGTGGCGGAAAACCTTACAAGCTTTTGTATACATGGGCTCTTTGTGTGGGCATGCTAGGGTGGAATTCAATGTCCTCTTGGATGCTTTTTGTGCTTGTACAGTGTTGGCAATCATGCTAATGCTTGTGGTGGTTAGGGAAACTATTTCAATTTAATTCCTCTATGCTAGCTATGGTGCATACGAGCATTGAGTTGCCTCCTGATTGTAGAGCAAACTACACCTATATTCCAGGCCTTGTTGGGGATGTGATTGACAAAATTCTTCATGCATCACCACATGTGAGCCTCACATTTGGCACTGTCTCTTGAGGGGGATGCCAATTGAGGGCTGCTTGAAAGGAGCATTGCTTTCTTGTCATGCTTTGTGGAGTATATATGCTTGGTTGTAGCACAACACCTTTGCACATATCACGTGACCTTTGCACATGTCACATGGCTTCAAGCTGTGTGTGTGATTCTATCAAAATGAATGACATTCTTATTACCTCTTATGTGCATCTATTGGCCTCCTCAAGAAAGACGCCTAGAGAGGAGGCTTCCATATCTTGAGATGTTGATGGGGAAGGTGGACCTATTTAGCTTTTGGGTTTTAAGTGATTTCATTTGCACAAGCATGTTATTTATCATATTTTAGACCATGCAATAGTTTCTCCCCATATAGAGTTCCGCTCGAGTTATTATTTGCTTGAGAAATCTCTCTCAGTATATGGTAACACCATGGCTTCACTAGCCACGATAGAACTAGAAAACAACCCTTTTTGTAACGAAAAGTACAAAGAACGAGAAAAATCAATGTTTGTAAAACTGGATCGTAGCTTCCTTGGACCCAATAGGTATAGAAAACAACTTTGGTTTTCACCAGAAAACACCCAAAGCATTCATGACACATAGTGATAAAAAAAGCAGATGCTGCTTGCTTTTTATGGAGTGGACAATTAATGTATGCGTAGCTCGTAGGCGGTCATTCAGCCAATTGAGCAACGTTGGATTAATATCCTAATGAAGGGCTGGGACTGAGCTAGGTGGCTTAATCCGATGGCCTCATTTCAGAAAACTACATTACCATTACCAGGCAAATTACGAACCCCTATGTTTGATTTTGGGCTTTGCCTCGGATCTCGGCAAGTTTTCATGGCTGAGCACGATGACATAAAACACTCGCGTACTTCCAAGAGCTCTCGTTTGACTTGCACACGCAGTGAAGTCGCGAGTCGCGCGCTCTTGAACAACCCATCCATCTTCAAGTGTGCCGTGCGCGCTTCCCGATTCTTTTCGCTTTCTCTAGCTATGGCTGCTCCATTTCGGGAGCAGGCAGCATTGCTTTACCACAGAGCTTCCATCTCTAAAAGGAGATCTCAACTGAGGAAGGGCAATGCAGGTCCTCGAGAACTTCCCCACCAAGGCTGCGCCTTTCTTGGATATCAAGCTCTGCTACAAGGTATATTTCTCTCTCTACGCCAGTTTTTCCCTTTTCCACGAGAGTACACGTCGTTCATGCACTCATGAGGGGAGGTGTCTCTCCGTTGAAGTATCAGACATGAAACCCGGATGGCAGGTGCCACTTACCCTTAAGCATACAGCCTCCATTGAATGAGCTGAGGAACAGTGGGGCAATGCGAAGGCTACTGTCAACCGCATGTATGCACGGATAATCCAATCGGTGTTTGCATAACTTGAGGATGTTTCCTTATAATCCCAGACCTTCAACCCCATTGCAAACCAGCTATTTGGCATCAATATTTCATATTAGTTGATGACAGCATTTGAATTGAGATTAAATTAAAGACATACTAGTTTGTAATTCTCAACGGGAACTCGCATGATCATCTCTTTAATAGGTTTCTTTAAGACAGGCCTCACCTTTTTTGTCTGCATGGATCGTTGTCAGAATTTTCGATGATAGCATTCTTAGGATCTTTCCTCGGGGATTTTTAACAGCTTATTTGCAGTGAGTATGTTGATCATGAGGCCCCTTCATTCATGTAGGAATATGCAAGTGAGGTGAATCACTCACATTAAAGCCTTCAAAATTCTGGATGGAATGTTCCAAACCAAGCTAAACTCTGGAGCCGTGTCTGCCATTTTTATCTATTGTCTGCCTTGGAAAACTGTTGCTTTTCATCACAAGAATGAGGATGATGGTTGATCAATATGTATCAATGCCTTGGAAAACTGTTGCTTTTCATCACGAGGATGAGGATGATGGTTGATCAATAAACATTTGTATCAATGAATTATTATCTGTGTGCTTTTACAGGATCTATCACAAAGATGGCTGTACAAAAACACAAATTGCTTGTGGAAGCTTGTTTTGCTGGTGTTCCTAGGGTTATGTGGGATGTTCATGTGTGTTTCGGGTGTTGAGAGGCAAATGCCGTACTTCAGAGCTAGGCGTGCTTATTCAATTTCCAAAGCAAGGGTATCCGGTCATAGTCGCAATGTTTCGGTTTCAAATTATCAATACTATCCTCAGCCTGCAACATATGATAGGTATGACGTTCATCCTTTTGACAGAAAACATTGACAGTACTTGGACATCCTTGCAAGCATGAAAAGTTATGACTGCTTTACTGTTTCATGTGGTGGAATATTCACAGATTACGATCATTCATAATGTTTCTCTTTCTTCACGAAGCACGCAATGATGCACATGCACAACATATTTATGCTCCTAAGGAATTATGACTGCTTTACTGTTTCATGTAGAGGAATATGTGCAGGTTATGATTAATTTGAAAATTTTCATGCAGATGTATAAGTGCTTTAATGTTTCCTGTAGAAAAGTGTTTGCAGATCTCGATTGTTTGTAATTGCTTCTCTGGCTTCATGAAGCATACAATAAAGCACATACACATCATAAATATGCATAACTGGAAGACATTGGAAATGTGCTTAGAAGAGTTTAATAGCAACATGTTGATTCTATGCGTTGGTAATGTTCACTCGTCATAATTTACAGGAAGGAGTGTAGATGCACGCCTGTCCAAAAGTTTGCTATTTTCTCTATGCAAAGGACAGGGAGTGGCTGGTTTGAGACATTACTAAACAGCCATCCAAACGTGAGCTCACATGGTGAGATTTTCTCCGTAGAGAAGAGGAGGGAGAACATGTCAACAATCAAGAAGACTTTGGACACTGTGTACAGTCTTGATTGGGATAGTAGCGCATCCAAAAATGAATGCACAGCTGCAGTTGGACTCAAATGGATGCTCAACCAGGTATGCATCCGTGTGAAGCAGGTTATGGGGCCTAGTGTGTCACATGATGCCCTCAATTTGTGGTTCATGTTGATTCACTCAAGTGCACAGCTATAATTATCAGTTTTCCCATACCGTACGATAAATATCATACCGATAATGAATTCTTTACATTTTGGTTGTTATTTATATGCACACACAAATACACATACATGCATGTATCTAGGGTGTACATATGATGTATACATGCATGTAGATATGTGTGAATGATATATACATGCATGTATGTATACATACATTTATATGTATGCAAGCATGCATAAGTAGACATGTACGTCTATCTGTATTCAATACCTAACGAATTTTTCATATTGGTAGTGATTACCCATACTGCACAACATTTTTTTGGTACCGTACTTATCATATCTATCCACCTTGACTGCCATATTTATTTGATGCTCTTCACTAGGGTTTGATGGAATATAAAAGGGAAGTTGCAGCATATCTAAACAGAAATTCAGTTTCAGTCATATTCCTTTTTCGTCGAAACATCCTGCGCCGCTATGTCTCCATTCTGGCCAACACATTTGACCGAGAAAAGAAACAGTTTAATGGAACACATCGTGCCCATGTGCACTCCAAAGAAGAGGTAAACACCATCAGGGACTTTCATTGCATCAAGCACATGATAAGGCTCACTTTGTAACTAAAGCTTATGCAGATTTTGGTATTTTCAAATGATAAAATCTGCAGGCGAGTTTACTAGCGGCATACAAACCAACGGTGAATCTAACATCACTGATTACGTACATGAAACGCATTGAGGAGATAATGCTGGATGCACTACTGTCGTTCAATGGCACTCGCAACATGGTTGTGTATTACGAGGACCTCGTGGATATGCCAGCTGTAAGTTGTTCGCAACTTGTTTTTAGGTTTTTCTGTCTGGTGGGCAGCAGATGATTCATAACAATAGGTGGGTATTGTTGATGCTTTTTTGCAGGAGCTGAAGAGGGTTCAGGAGTTCTTGCATGTTGATTGTAGAGAGCTACAAAGTAAGCACGTCAAGATTCATACGCTTCCCCTCTCTGGTCAAATAGAGAACTGGAGGGAGCTTTCAACACGGCTGAAGGGAACAAAGTATGAGTCCTTTGTGTACTAAATTTTGGCTACTGGCACATTGAGCTGTCTATACACATCCGTTAAGCTTGGGATATGGGCTTGTATTTCACTGTGCATGCATTTGTCACAAATGCATCCGTTAAGCTTGGGATATGGGCTTGTTATTCACTACGTATGCATTTGTCATACATACATTGTATCACAATACTACCCCCTTAACGTGAACCAGCACCGTTCTGGGAATGCAGGCAAATTTCCTTGTAAGACCTCCGCCCCTTTTTTTGCTGCATTTGTCTATTGGATTTTGTTTAGACTGCTCTTCAAGGAGTTGATGGATCATCAATCCAAGTTAACCCTTTTGTAATATGCTCGCAACAAACAATTTTTGTTTACTTCTTCCAAATGCTTCATTTCATAGTTTCCATATAGTTTTGCATTAAGCGCATCTACCTCAAGACTACTCTTCCCATTGACATGAAGGACAAAATCAAGAGACCTATCAATTGTAGCTTTTGTTGTATAGAGGCAATGATCAATCTCGTTTTGTCTGTACATTTGAGACTCCATAAAAGCATCAAACTTATAATACCATTCTCTTGGTGGTCGTATCAAACCATATATAGGCTTCTCTTAAGCTTACATATTGACTTTTCTTTATCCTTCTCAATGAAATCCTCTAACTCTTGCATGTAAATGTCCTCATGAAGATTACATAAGAATGTCGTCTTTAAACTAGTTCCATGTCCTCTTTGGTAATCAAAGAAAGTAATATTTGTAAGGTACAGCTGGTAAAAAGACCTCAAATCTAATCCCCAATGCTTGAAACATATGGCAACCAATCTATCCTTGTTCTTCGGCTTTCCATTATTTTCAATTTGTAGACCAATTTATGGAGCAAAGTATCCTTCCCTTTTGACAAAGGTACTCAAGTCTCAAGGCTCATTCTTTTGTGAAGAATCCATCTTTGGCTTCATAGCATTGTCCTTTTAAGCTTGTCATCACATAACATAGCGTCACCATAGTAAAAGAGCTCACCATAATCCATCAACAATGTAATCTAGGCTTAATGCGAATTGTTTAGGTGGCCTAGAAACTCTGGTTGACCTTTCAATGTAGCAAGTTTTGCACGAGGAATCAACTATCCCACTAGCGTATTGTTTAGGTGCCTAGAAACGATCTGGTTGACCTTTCAATGTAGCAAGTTTTGCACGAGGAATCAACTATCCCACTGGCGTTTCAACACTACTCGATGAACTACCATTGCTTGTCACATGGTCAGAGCTATAAGGAGCATCACTCTACATTTTCTTCACCACGTGATACATAAATAACCTTTTGTATTTTCTTGGACAAGTGGCATAACATTTTGAAACATAACCTTCCTCATCTTAATCACTTGTGAAGGATTTTTAGATGTTCTTCTCATTAAATATGGCATCACTACTATGGAGTACTTTATGAGAAATTGGGTTCCAGAAATGATCGCTATCTTCTCCATAGCCAAGGATATCATGCTTTTGAGAATTTATTTCAACCTTTTTTCTAAGCTTCTTTGGCACATACACAAAGGCTTTACAATCAAAGACATCTCAAATGATCGTATGAAGGTTTGGGATCATTCTAGGCTTACACTAGAACATAGTCATTTGAAGACTTCACACTTGATCTATTGAGTATATGAACTACAATTTTTATGGTTTAATTTTAAATCCATATGATAACTTAGCATGAAATAACATCGTGAGATTCATGGACTCTCAACAACTCCATCTGGAAAGGTGTATGAGGAGTTGTATGTTAATATACAGTCAATGCTCATCCATTAACATATATCCCTTTTTGTTATATGTTGCACATTTGTGACTTTTGTTTTATTCATAAAAAATCTACAAATTAAGGGTTTCTAAAATAGCCCTTGAATGCACATGATATGTAGGGTTTACACCCTCCTCGAGGACCAATTCGTGCAGTTTCAAAGCCCATTCCAACAATTGATCCTAAAAATCTAGTCATTGTGTGTGCGTCTAAAAAGTTATTAATGTGCATGATTAATATGATGTTTGATTGCAAATTTGATGTTTGTTATGGTTAATTGTTGCATTTTCGACCTCAAAACAGGGATTTACACACTCGAATTGCGTCAAATTTTGACCTACAATTGCTACTTTAATTGCCCAGTTTTGGTTTTTGTTGACAAAATTAATTGAAAATTGAATTGATGTGATTTTTAAGTTTTGATTGGGCTGCACCATTCCTCTATGTGTGGAGAAATTTTAGAAATTTTATAGATATATTTCGTATAATCTTTACAAATTTTGCATTAATTTTAATTAATTTCATCAAAATTTGATATCTTGTGGTCGTGATGAGTTGTTCTATGTGCGTAATTATGGCATGATTTAGAGCGCTCTTGTGTCCTCATTTGTCGAGTTTTGTGCATTTTGCTATTTTTGAGGATCGACTCACTGATTTTGTCGTAAATGGCGAGCAAAAACTGCTATTTTTTGTGTGCTTGTACATGTTGAAAGTGTTCGAATGTGATTGCCGATGATTTTTTGAGGTCTATGGAATTTTTTGGGATTTTTGTATGATTCTAAACGTTTTCGACTAATTTTGACCTAATTTCGGCATTTTCGGGTATTTGAAAAATAAAGAATAAAAATTTTTCTTTGACATGAGCCCCGATAAAATTTTACGAGTGCTTAGAGTGCACTTCAACAACATGTCGGTGTTTGTAGCGAGCAGCAGTAAAATTCCATCTCCGACGCAAAAATCAGTTGGTACATATGCAATCAGGATCATTATATTTGGATTACAATGGTCAAATTTATAGTTGATAACCAAAAATGGAAGATCCAACAAATCCACCAATAGAAGCAAGTCTAATTGGAGAACCAGGTCAATGAAAATATAAAGGTCAAGATGGAGCAGTCTATAGCCTGATGCTCAGTGTTCTTAAAGAGGGTGTCAACAACACAGAGGCATAAACTTCTCAGAAAGAGCTGAGATGACAGAACCGATTGAAATACCACCAGTCATGGTGTATTGCTCAGGTAATGGAAGAAAAGGTGGACATTTTCCAGAGGATTCTCCAAGAAATTCAGACAACAGGGATACGACAACTGCAAAGCGAAGCATGGAGCAAACTAGAAATACGGATTTCAATGTAAATTCATCTAACTCTGTCATTTTTGATGCAGTCAAATGTTCCAACATTACCATTAGAAGCACCAGTAAAATCACAACAAAGTCAAAATTTGCATGAAGATGCATAAGCACGTGAAAAGCTTAAAATTGATCCTCTGAACAATAAATTCTTGCGTGAATTTGGTCAAAGTGTCCAGTTGTCACCAAGAAGGTCGAAAATAATGTTAGGTTTGCAAGTGATTCTGCATCCACTGCCACTAGTGTGAAATCATTCACAGGTCTAAGGGACACATCAAAGAGAATCATGTTAACATTGTATGGCACACATAATTCATGTGCACACTATGTACACAAAAAATGAAAACTGTACAAAAAAGATTGACCAATGTTTGAAAGGTCTACATACTAGCTCATAGAATTGTGCCCAATGATAGATCAAGAAGGATGATATATTTCAGAGGAAAGGATCTATTATAGCTCATCCTATCTCAAGTTGAATGTTATTACCCCAATAAACCCATAAATCTTTTCAGAGCCAAACTCTGATCCACCTGAAGTGAAGCTTCGACGGTGTGACCGTACCAACATATACTTTGACCAAAACATTCATAGATATAGACGATAGTCTAAAATCTATGATGCCTTGGGTCCTAAAACCATAGAAGCTCATATGATAGGAGATCCATGCAGACAATATCAAGGCAAAGATAATACTATCTAAAGCTTGAATTGAGGAATCATATGTCATGTTTCATGAAGGTACATAGAAAACTATGTAGAAGGGTTATTGATGCCAAACATCATCCCAAAAGGTGAGACCAAACCAGAGCCAAGTAGTTTTGAACTCTCATCATGGAGAAAGCTTTAGTGATCACCCTAGAAAGGGGGAGCTGCAAATCCAGTAAGCTCAATTATTGTGCCATGAAATGCGACACTACTTAGAAGCCCTAGAACTTCTAGCCAACAGACCGCTTCAAAGCAGAAACCATTGAAAGACCATATGGTTGTTGGAAGTTTCCAATTGACCCAGATTCCTACAAAATCTGATGATCAGTTCCAGTATGAAGATCATTATAGACAAAAGTTTTAGCTAACTTTCACAAGTCAAGGTGAAAAGCCAACAAGTTCCATAATGTTCAAGCAATTGCATGTGACCAAGCTCACATATGCATACCGTGATGCAGATGGCAATGAATACCAGCAAGTCCATGACTTTGTACAAACCCCTATAGATTGTAAGACTAAAGTCAAAGATTATATTATGGTGATGCAAAGCCTCAAGCTGCCAGAACAGGTGACATATAGGTCAAATCTAACGGAAGCTAAACTTCAAAAATCTACACAAAATCTCCTCCAAAGAGATAAATTTTGCCAAAAAGTGCAGTGGATCTTTTAAGATCAAAACGTTACCCAAATGCAGGTAGACGATGCTCAATAGTTGCAAGCAAAAAGTGTAGTATCACAGTCAAATTAGTCAACATCAATTGAAGCAGGTAGTCAAATCAAAGAAGATGTAACAAAAGTTCAATCCAAGGACATTGCCATAGAAAAATCGATTTGTACAAAAAGAAATCTTGAGAAGATCAAGTGCAAATTACTGGTGAACATGAAGAAAAGTTGTCAGGAAAAGTAAAGCTAGATTTTTAGCTAGACAAGAACCTCATGTCTTTTTGCACTTGGAAGAAATGTGGCCATCCATAGCTCGAAGATGCTCCTAGCATATCTAAAAACAAACGAGTAGAATGTTGGGAAATAGGTTCACATACCACCATAGCTCAATTTCATGTGATCACATCAAAAGATTAACATATAACATCATATTGGGAATGCTAATGGCGCAAAAGGTTTCAGAGATATGGAGTTCAAACAAGATGCAATCTTCAAAGACAACCAAGAATGAAGACTAGGACTAGTCACCCATAGAAGATAGCACAAATTCCTCAAGTGAAGCTCAAATGGAGACCGATGCCAAAGAAAAGGTTATTGAAGATGATTCATCTCCACCCAACATAACCTCAGAAGAGCTCAAAGCAAAGGAGGCATCAAAAAGTGCAGATCAAACAGAGCAAATAGCAACCACAAAAGATATTGAGTAGAGAATGTAATCAAAGATAGAAGTAAAGAAGACCCACATTGCAAACAATCAAGAAGCAAAAGGAAGTCCAAAGGTCAATCATTGCCAATTGAATAAACAAATGTAAGTCAGAATGGAGAAGAAAATCTCAAATCATCTTCCATACAGACTAATCTAGATCTAGACGAGAGTCTGACAAAAGAAGGACAAGGATCTTTAGTGGAACCGCCAATGAGAATAGCTATAGTCCTCAGTAGTGAAATTGGAGCAGTCTCAGATGCACTACTCTATTGGATAAATACGCAAAGTGCAATATGATTTCAGAGAACATCCAAAGTATCCCTAAGATTACTCCATGCAAACATGAAAGTAAAGTAATGCTAGGTAAGGCTACGAATCAAGAAGAATTGGTTGCTATTCTTAGCATCTAGAAGCACGAAGATCAGGTAAAGTTTCACATAAATCCTTCAAAGGAAATGCATGCAGATGTCCTCTTGGACATCAATGATTAGACCAACACAAGGCCTACAGAGAAAAAACAATGCTATTACTCTCTTTTCCAAGAGGTAGCAAGCAACAATTATAGGTACCACTATTGTTGGATTCACAGTTGCACATGTTACAAGAATCAAGTATAAATCTTGCAGACAAAGGTAACGCTAAAGTGGACCTACAACCGACTAGCACAAAAGGTGTGACAACATATGCCTCTACATCAAAGAACCCTCATGGATCAACGTCTTCAAGAAAATTAGGCTTTAGGATCTTCAAGTCAATTGTTGACCCAACTGAGGGCCTCTAGGAAGACGCCTAGAAAAGCAAAGGTATATCAACCAGAGTAATCAAGAAAGAAAATCAAAGTCAAGAAAATGTTTGTTCAAGCAGTTTAGTGATTAAATAGGTATGACAAAATAAACCTTCAATGCCAACTTGGTCCTTCAGTAACCCTCTCTTCGAAGATTCAAGCTTACTTTTACCTGAATAAATATTTGTAGTAAGCACAAAAATGTGAAAAGTCAAAATCTGAAATGTAGTAAGCACAAAAATGTTTGTAGTACGCATAAAAATGTGAAAAATCAAGTCGTTAAGGTGCAAAAAGCACTCTTTGGCATAGTCAGAGTCGGGCTGCTGAGCCACAAAATGAGCAAAGCCTTAGTCCCAAAGATTCAAGTCATATTAAACTCTGTGCTAAGAGTTGCGCTGTTGAGCCACATAATGAGAAAAGGATTAGTCCCAAAGCTTCAAGTCAAATTAAACTCTGTGCTAAGAGTCGTAGTTATTAGGCTTACGCTCAAGCTGGAAGATTTGAGCATATATGAGTTTGTCGCTCATGTTGGATGAGATGATCATAAGAGTAAAAGTCTATTAACTTAATCATGGTGGAGTGACATAGAGTCCAACACTCACACACAATGCACAGTAAGATGAGAGCACATATCTTCAACAGAGCGAAAACCCTTCCTAAAGGGGTGCCAACTTGTAAAGCCACGACATATGCTTTTATAGCTACACTTTCTTTCTAAAGAACCCCTCAAAAATATTTCTTGCATAGAATATTGTTTTCCATGCATCTCTATGTACGCATATAGGGTGTCCCTTCATTGGACATACGCATTAGACACTCTTTTTTTCTTCCACCTATGCACCTTGAGTGGACTACAAAAGGAAAAACAATGTTCCATCATCTACCCTTCTATTTGCTGCCCTTTTATTTCCATATACATCAGCATATAATTCCTTCAATTTTTCATTGATATTTCCCATTCTATTAAGTACTCCAATAATATGTGTATCCCAAAGGCACTTTTTTTCCACTGGGTTTTTTTCCCTTTGGTCATCCAGGTATTATACCCTAATTTAGATCCTCATCATTCTATTTCTCATGTACATACTCTTGAAAAATAGATAGAAGCCTCACCATATCCTGCTACAATGGAAAAATGCAACATCATCTCTCACATCAAAGACAAATTTGGACCAATGAAGATGCAATAGAAAAATGGGCCTCATCAACAACTTTGTGGAAAGCTTATAAAGGTAGTTGTTGCAAAAAATGCTGATTTTTTCAAGCTGAGTAAGTTTATGGATTTCTTGCATGGGGATATTTGAGTTAAATTCAGAGTAGATGGACCTATGATATATGCAAAATCGGTCACTTATGCAAGAAGCTAAACCAATAATATTTTGAAGAAGCAGCAAGTTAAGTAGGGATGGTCAAGTCTGATGGTGCCAAAGCCAATTGAAGTGGTGAAAGTGAAGACAGAGCCGATGAAAGAGAATCTTAATGTGCATGAAGGGCCAAGGGATCTTTGGTTGAAGAGAGATAGGGTTGTTCCTATGCCCAAGATATCAACTAGAGAGGTTCTAGCTATTGAAGAGGTGCCAGAGATGCCAAACAAGGAAAAATGTGTATGGCCAAGCTCAGGTATGGTTGGTCAAGCTTCAATGGTTTGTGCTAGAGATCAGAAGGTGAGGTATGCAAACAATGTTGAAGCGGTGGACATAGAATAAATTCTAGATAGATCTCAAGATATAAGAGGAGGTGGAAGCCAATTGTAGCAGCTCTCTGGATGCAGTGGGAAACAAATTCTTCCCATTTGAGGTGTGAGGCGTTTGATATCTTGCATGTGGATAAAGATATGAAAAATATGTGTGAAGAGCTTAACCATCAAAGATTCCAGAGAGGGATGTGCCCAGCAAAGAGAGTCATGAACCAAAATGTCTCAAATCCTAGTTGAGGCCACAGTTGACCAAATTTAATTGAGTGAATGGAAATTGCCCCTACTTGTCACACAAAATTGCTAGAGCAAGGTTTACCTGTTGGTATACTTGCAATGCCCACCTCTCTAAGTTTTGCCACCACATTATATGCTGCACAGTTTGTAAGGCCCCCATATGATGAGAAGCCAACGGTGCACATATATTTGGTGGATTCCAGCTATGCACGCTGACGAGATCTCTATTTGTGATCGTGGGTGGTACGGAGAAAATTCAGGGGCAACTTTGGGGGCCGCCCCCGAGACTTTTTTTCCCTTCGCCGAAATATTCCTTTTCGCCGGAATATGTTGGCCGGACGACGGTCGGAAGACAATCGGAAAATGGCCGTCCGGTGGTCGGTGGTCCATGGTCTTTGGTCGGTGGTCGACGGCCAGTGGCCGATTTCTAGGAGGACTTGTCTACCCAAAAGCGGCTACACATGGGCGCATGGGAGAGTCCTACTTGGACTTGGCTATCTAAGGGCGGCTGCACATGGGCGTTTAGAGGCTCCCTTACAACTATATAAGGAGGCCTTTTCATGAGTATTTTGGTAGAATGGTGTGCACACTTGACGCACACAGCACATCCTTGTGTAAGGATTATTAGCCCCTTGTATTCACTTGCTCTAGTTGTCTAAATCGCCATGTAAGCTCTACCTTGAGAGCGCATGAGTGGATGACGCCATCAATTTGTATAGTGTGCTAATCTAAAGTTTTTGATTTGCCACAAATCTACTTTGCATCGTGTCTCTCTCTACTCTCCTTGCTACTAGATCCTTATTGTATTCTGTATTTCTTACATGGTATCACAGCTATAGGTGCTCGTAGCTAAGAAAGTACGAGAAGTACTTGTATTACTTTGCAAAATCAATTATGTCGGCGTCTTCAAGTGCCGTTGCCGATGCTACTCCGCTTCGGATTCGTCCACCAGCATTCACCGAAGGAAAGCTTGACGGCACCAGCTACACATCGTGAAAATTCAAAATTTTTGTAATTCTAGATTCATATGAATTGTTGGATACGGTGCTGGGGTCAAATGGTGCAGACCCGGAGCCCACTGCAACAAATGATCCAGCCCCGAGGGATTCACTCTATATTTAAAACGGGACGCTACGTGCTAGCGGACAACTTTGATAGAACCCCTATATACGACTCATATTAGGGAATATGACCCCCCTTTTTACGCTTATACGACAATCAATGCAGAAAATTATCATACCCCTATCTTACATATAAAATTTAGGTCTCACATGATCTAACGAAGTAAAACTAGTCAAAGAGGGTGTAGCATAGTGATTGGAAATGTATCAAGGAACCACTTATGTTGATAACTAGATGTACTCTCAATGTGTCTTAGTTTGACTTTCAAACTATGTACGCGTTCAGCTTGCACTCTAGCTACTCATCCAATTCCGCCCCATCTAAATTATACAAAAAACATGGTCATATAGTTGTGCTAGGTTCTTCGTGTAAATTTGCATCTATACAAACTCTTTACAGCTTTCATCCCTCAACAAATGAGCTATAATCACAAAAAAGCAACTGATACAAAGTAGTGTTATTGGTTGCATGGATCTTTGTAGCTATTGACTCAAAAATTCTTCCTCTCATTTTTTCCTTTTCTCCCCCCCCCCCCCCCCCCCCCCCCTCCCAAGAGTTAAATATGATACCCCCTCTCTTATTTTTCAGCTTAGGAGATAAATTATTGGGGGTCTGTCCCTAACTTATATGCTTACGTAACTTGTAAAAAACTCCCCTCCCTTGCACTTACGTGGTGCGATAAGTTTTCCATGGTGAATCCCCCAGGGATCCAACAAATCCAAGCGTTGTAATTCCCCCGGATGCTACTCTTCTACGTGCTTGGAAAAGAAGGAATGCAGATGCATTATGCGTCATTGTCATGTGTGTAAGTGATTCTGTCCTCACTTTGATTCAGCATACCACTAAAGCACATGAAGCTTGGAACATATTGTCTCGCCAATATTAGGCGCACAATCACACTAGAATTCAAAATCTGGAAAATCAACTTGCTGCTGAGAAACTTGCTGATGGAGAGAAAGTGGAGTCCTTCATCAAGCGGATTAAGGACCTCCAAGATCAATTAGCTGCCGTTGGTGTGGCTATTTCTCCAGAAGATTTAGCTCGGCGCTGCATTCGCATACTTCTGGCGAGATATGATGGTCTCATTACGGCACTCAACACTCAGGTTCGTCCAACCCCTCTTATGTTTGAAGAACTAAGTGCAATGTTGCTTGAAGAGGAGCTACGACTCAGAACCAGGGATGGTGGAGGTGATGCTGCCTTCACAGCCAATGCAAAAGGCAAGGGGACTACGTCAAATGATTCTAAGAAGAAGCCCAAGAAGAGAAAATTTTCAGGTAGCTGTTTTTACTGTGACAAGAAGGGTCATGCTGTTAAAGACTGTAGAAAGAAGAAAGCTGATGAGAAGAACGGCACCATGAAAGCTTCTTGGAAGGAAAGAGAATCCGCCAACAATGTTGAAACAGACCTTGAACTATGGGCTGTCATAGAAGAGGTATGCTCATCAGCACAAACTCCGCTTGTTGATGGTTCTTGGATTCTAGATAGTGGTGCATCCCGAAATATGACTAGTAAGAAAGACTGGTATAGTTCTTGGAAGCCTCTACAGGAACCCATAAGTGTAATTGTTGGGAATAATGCCAAATGTCCTGCCGAAGGGTCTGGGACATTTTTTTTTTTAGCAGCTATAGGTGAAACTAAAGAGCTCTCTAATGTGTTGTACGTGCCTCAAATCAAGAAGAATTTGTTGTCCATTGCTGCAATCACTGATCGTGATCTTGAAGTCCGTTTCAAGAAAAATGGAGCAAAAATCTTGGATTCTAAAGGCAACACAGTGGGAAAGGGTGTAAGGTGCAACAACCTCTATGAACTTTCTGCACTTACGGTCACTACAGGAAAAGGTACAACTCGATTATGGCATGAGAGATTTGGTCACTTAAGCATTGCTGTGCTAAAAGAGATGCAAAAATCTCGGATGGTAGCACACTTGCCTCAAATCTCAGAGATGAATGAAGTTTGTGAAGCTTGCATGATGGGCAAGCAACAAAGAAAGGCATTTCCACAAGAGAGTAGTATTGAGCTCAGTCTCCTCTAGAGTTGGTACACATAGATCTCTGTGGAAAAATGTCTACATCCGCTTTAGGTGGATCTTTCTACTTTTTGCTGTTAGTCGAGGACTTTAGTAGAAAGATGTGGGTGTATTTCATTTGTGAGAAGTTTGAAGCTTTTGGAAAGTTTAAAATGTGGCAAAAGCTTGTAGAAAATGAAACAGGAAAGAAGGTGAAGAAGCTTCGCACAGATCGAGGAGGAGAATTCATCTCAAATGAATTCAACAATTACTGCAACGAGCATGGCATAAAACGACACCTTACTAAAGCTTACACACCACAACAAAATGGCGTTGTGGAGCGTTGCAATCGGACGGTGGTAGAAATGGCAAGGTGTATGCTCAAAGCCAAGGGTATGCCAGATTCCTTTTGGGCCGAAGCAGTAAGTACAGCAGTGTACATTCTCAATCGAAGCTACACAAAGGCTTTGAAAGGGAAAACGCCTCAAGAAGCCTATTCTAGTAAGAAACCTTCAGTCTTGCATTTCAAAACATTTGGGTGTTTTTGTTATGCTCATATTCCTGATTCTCAAAGAACAAAGTTAGAAGCCAAAAGCAAGAAGTGCGTATTTCTTGGATATAGTGAAGAGTCTAAGGCTTATAGACTCTATGATCCAGAGGCAAAGAAAATACTCACAAGTCGGGATGTGGTATTTGAAGAAGGTCCACATACGGTGGAGAAACGAGGTTCGTCCACTTTCTCATCAAATGAAGAAATAACTCACCATGTGCCAGACCAAAGTCAGGTAAAAAATCAAGAGCAAGAGTTGTCTGATGATGACTCAAATAAATCTAACCAACCTGTTGTAGCATCACAGGAAAAGCCACTACCAAAGTGGGCTCAACAGCTTTTTGACGCTCGAAACCCTCAAGTTCACAATCCTCGTGAAGAGGAAGGGGGTTTGCGACGGTCAAAGAGAATAGAGGAGCAAAGGAGAGCCTCCGAACACATCGTCAACATGGCTCTCATGACAAAAATTGTGGGCTCTGTGAAGGAGCCAGCCTCCGTCGACGAGGCCATGGCTGATCCAAAATGGAAGGAAGTGATGCAGTTTGAATACCACAACATCATAAAGAATGACACTTGGGAAGTAGTGGATCGGCCTCCAAAGAAGAAAGTCATTGGCACAAAATGGGTGTACAAGCTCAAACATAAAGCTGATGGCTCTTTGCAAAAGTACAAAGCTAGGTTAGTAGCACAAGGATTCTCTCAAGTTGAAGGGTTTGATGTTAGTGACACCTTCGCTCCCACAGCTCGAATGACAACTATTCGTCTTGTGCTTGCTCTTGCTGCTATTTAATTATGGGTTGTTTACCAAATGGATGTCATGTTTGCATTTTTGAATGGAATTCTCAAGGAGGAGGTGTATATTGAGCAACCACCAGGGTTTGAGACACCCCATTCAAAACAGAAGGTTTACAGATTGAAGAAGGCTTTATATGGCCTGAAACAGTCTCCAAGAGCATGGTATGTCAGAATTGATAAGTTTTAAAAAAAACTTGGCTTTAGAAGAAGTGCTTCTGAAGCGAATTTATATGTACTTAGAGAGAATGGAAAACAAGTCATTATTATCTTGTATGTTGATGACTTGATAATCACAGGTGATCACAAAGAGCTCATCCAACAAACTCGTGAGAGTTTGAGTTCTGAATTCGAAATGACAGACTTAGGTTTGTTGCATTATTGTTTGGGGATTGAGGTTTGGAAATCCTCAAAAGGCATCTTCATCTCTCAACAAAAGTATGCAACAGAGATCCTAAAAGCTTTTGGCATGATAGATTGCAAACCTGTGAGCACTCCAATGGAGGTAAATGCAAAACTCTCCATGGAAGATTCTTCTCCCTTAGTCGACATTAAAAAATACAGAAAACTTGTGGGAAGCTTAATTTTCTTGTGCAACACTAGGCCGAATACTTCTTTTACAGTAGGTGTTTTAAGCAAGTTTTCCAACCAACCAAGAGAATCTCATTGGAAGGCAGGTATGCGAGTTCTTAAGTACATCAAAGGTACTTTAAGCCATGGCATTTCCTATGGCATTGGCACAAATACTCTTAGTGGGTATTGTGACTCTGATTGGGCAGGAGGTTTCTTACTTGGTTCTGGAGTGTTTTCTTGGATCAGCAAGAAGCAGCCAACCATCGCTCTTTCTTCAATGGAAGCAGAGTATAAAGCTGCTTGTTTTGCAGCTTGTGAAGCAGTTTGGCTAAGGCGAGTCCTCATGGACTTCAATGTTTCTCTTCATTCAGCAACAACACTTCAATGCGACAACCAGAGTTGCATGGCGATTGCCAAGAACCCTGTCTTCCATGCATGCACAAAGCATATTGAGGTTCAGTATCATTATGTTCGAGAGCTAATCGAGGATGAAATTGTGGAGCTAGAGTATTGTCCTACTGAAGATAATTGTGCAGATATCTTCACCAAAGCGGGAAGACCAGCTACTTCGACATCTTCATCAACTTGGAGTTGGCACACGGCCAACATAGAACATCTTGGGGTGTTCATTGAGGGGGGTGTTGGTATACTTGCAATGCCCACCTCTCTAAGTTTTGCCACCACAATATATGCTGCACAGTTTGTAAGGCCCCCATATGATGAGAAGCCAATGGTGCACATATATTTGGTGGATTCCAGCTATGCACGCTGATGAGGTCTCTATTTGTGATTGTGGATAGTACGGAGCAAATTCAGGGGCAACTTTGGGGGCCACCCCCGAGACTTTTTTTCCCCTTTGCCGGAATATTCCTTTTCGCCGGAATATGTTGGCCGGACGACGGCCGGAAGACAATCGGAAAATGGCCGTTCGGTGGCCGGTGGCAGGTGGTCCATGGTCTTTGGTCGGTGGTCGGCGGCCGGTGGTCTTTGGCCAGTGGCCGATTTCTAGGAGGACTTGTCTACCCAAAAGCGGCTACACATGGGCGCATGGGAGAGTCCTACTTGGACTTGGCTATCTAAGGGCGGCTGCACATGGGCGTTTAGAGGCTCCCTTACAACTATATAAGGAGGCCTTTTCATGAGTATTTTGGTAGAATGGTGTGCACACTTGACGCACACAGCACATCCTTGTGTAAGGATTATTAGCCCCTTGTATTCACTTGCTCTAGTTGTCTAAATCGCCATCTAAGCTCTACCTTGAGAGCGCATGGGTGGATGACGCCATCAATTTGTATAGTGTGCTAATCTAAAGTTTTTGATTTGCCACAAATCTACTTTGCATCGTGTCTCTCTCTACTCTCCTTGCTACTAGATCCTTATTGTATTCCGCATTTCTTACATTACCAAGGGCAAGAAAACTCTTTATGATCTAGATACAAGGTATTGGCACTAGCTCTCACACTATAAAGTGTAAATGTTGACTAAAAGAAAAGAGTAGCTAGAGCAAGAGGCCATATATAGACTAATGATAAAGGAAAATGAAACCTCCAACACGCCTCAAAATTAGATGGAATCTAGAACAAATTAGCATAGTTGTGAGCCACTAGCTCTATTCACCTAGATGCCACCTAGTATAATCCAAAAGCCTAATGTGAAGAAGGCACAAGAGAAAAGGAAGGGAAAATGCAAAAGATGAAGCCCTTACATCTGAAATTTTGACGCCGAACACGCCAAACAATTCAAGAAAGGTCAAGACGATCTAGCTATTAGGAATAGCCTCTTATCTACTTTAGAGGGATGCCTTTAACATTTATGTTCAACCAAAAACATGTTTATTGAACCCTAGAACTTGCAAAACTTAAGAACAATGTGAGCAAACCAAAAAACTACTACTAGATGTAATTTTTTTGTTTTTGCTTCCTACTGCCAATTCTGAAGTGGGCTTGCATAGTCTGACCTCCTCGATCAAATACCTGGCTTTGTGTGCATCCATCGATCTGAAATAATCCACACAATGCTATACCCAAACACACATCCAACCATGCATATAAAGTGCACACATTACCCATAACATATCTTTCCTGTTCCATCCATCATCCAACATCCAACCTACTTTCAAAAAGAGCACCACCGTGCACACCATCCTGCTTTATACTCATACATAACCCTTCTCCCAAGCATATAACACAGATATCTCCTCAAGAAAACCATGTAAGTGACGGATAACCCATTACACAACTCTCTCACCATTAAACCCCTCAAACATAAGGCACATACCTTTTTTGAAAGCTTAGACAAAGCCAAAATTTGGGAATCTTTGCCATGCACCATAGAACCCACCTGCTGTCCTAGAAATTCTTCCATCATAGGATTCTCCTTTACCATCTACTTCAAGCTTGTCTTCCTACCTATAACACCCTCAATCCCAACATCATCAAGCCCTTTCCCAAGAAGTAGGCTAGACAGCTCAATTGTCACCGCTCCTTGCATGTCAACTTTACCCTCTTGCTCTTCAAGCACCAGTCCTATTGCCACATCCTCAGATAAAGAACAAAGGATATCATTTCACGCCGTATTATCTTGGAGAATAGAATCAACAAAAGTCAGCCATGGGGAATGCTGCACCTGATGTGAACCTACCAAAAAAGAGGAGAAACAGAGTGGAAACAACAGATGCTATATAACAAAAACGTAGAAGAGTCTACGGGACTTGTTATTATGCAAAAAACGGCACTAACAATATTTTTGCACAAAATGACAAAATACCTGCATAAGAGTGGACATGTTAGCGTAGTGAGAAATGCACATGCAATGAGATATGAATGGTTAAAATTTTTTTCTTTGAGATGGGGTTTAGGCATAACTCACTACCGTGGAGATGATTATTTTTGTAGCTAGGTGAGGTTTTAAAATTTGGGGTTTTCCAATTGACAATAGGGGAGGGAGGATAATCCTACTTGGAATGGAAATCCTCTTTCAAAGAGAAATCCTTTGGTTGTGATAAAATTACCCTTAGTGTGTGTATGGTATAGCCTTCTCCTTGCTTTGGACGAAGTCAGCTTCTCGCCCTCTTCACCTTCATTTGAAGACCGTCAATTTCGCTACTTGGCTTGAAGAAAGGAACCAGATAAACGAGATTCAAGCTAGGTAAGTCTTGAGGGTTAGGAGAATGTAATGTGAAGAAGAAGATCAAGTTTTGACAAACTTGACTAGGGTTTTGGCTATGGTTTCTCTTGGAGAGGTGTGTGTGTGAAAGAGGCTTGGCTATGGCTTTCTTGAGCTTATTCTCAAGTTTGCACCTTGAGAAACTGAAGCAGAGAAGTGTAAAATGAGAAGAGAAGCCCTTCTTTAATGCATATTTTAGATAAGTGCCTTCACTTATTGTGATAAGTTATCTTCCTTATCAATAAGTTCTTTTTAACTTATCTTGATAACTTATCTTACTTCTCAAAACTTATTCAGCAAGCTACTTACTCACCTCATCCTTCTTTATCTTTTTCTTTTCCTTTTTCCTTATTTTATCTTTTTCCTTTTCCTTATCCTTTTTCTTTTTGTTAATTTTCTCAAAATGAAAAGCTAATTTCCATGCATTGGTTGTGCCCATGTCCCCATGGTATAAACTAAAAGTGTCTCATGAGTATACTTTGGTGCTTGAATTGAACCCACATTTACCGGAATATTTTAGTTTATACCATGTCCCCATGGTATAAACTAAAAGTGTCTCATGAGTATACTTTGGTGCTTGAATTGAACCCACATTTACTGGAATATTTTTTTTTCTATTATTTTCTTTTTCTTTTTAAAGTCGATGCCCTAGATGTGGTAGTCAAAATTAAGGGCTAGGAGGAGGCCCTTACACACACACACACACACACACACACACACACACACACACACACACACACACACACAGAGAGAGAGAGAGAGAGAGAGAGAGAGAGAGAGAGAGAGAGAGAGCTTTGAACCTTGCTATTGTACTTCAAATTTTAGATTTTCATGGCACTAAATATTTGCTACTAATGTGTGTGTTTCTAGCCCCTCAACCATAGCTCTCAAATGAGCCAGTCCATGCTCAATTTTGGGTACATTTCATCAATTGTTTCTCAAGAAAACTGCTACAGCAAGCCCAAGGTTTTTCACAATCCACTCCTTTGACAAGAAGATGGATTTGGTGGCATGGTGCAAGGAAAATAACCTAATCCTATTGGTCACATTAGGTTAAGGGGTCAAACCTCCTTCCATTTTTGGTAGCAAGGGCGGGTGGACTTCAACTAATCCTATTGGTCACTGAGGTCAAGGGGTCAAACCTCCTTCCATTTTTGGTATCAAGGGTGGGTGGACTTCAACTAGGGCCTCAAATACACCCTAAGGCATGGGTGGGTGTGATAGCAGTTGTTCACATGCTAAACACTTCAAGCATTGCACCAGGATGCCAAGCTGCATCAAAATGGTCTCATATGCTCATTGGGTCCACAAGAGAGGCTTCAAGTAGTGGCATCATTGATTTGATTTTTTTTAGCTCCTACAAAGGGCTCGCTCCCACGACTTGCAAACCCAACCTATCCGGACCAACATAGGATGTTGTCCCACAACCATGAGCACACAAAAAATAGCCTCGAGAAGACATAGGGGTGTCCAGTCTCACACTAGCAAAAGAGCAAAATCATCATGCCCTTGTAAAAGTTCCCAAGAGCAACACTTAAGCATCAAAATGCTTTCATTTTTCAAACATCAAGCATTCAAGAAGATTTCACACTCAACATGAAGATGATGGAGATTGAGCAGTATGAGTGGGGCTTCAATCACATAGAAGATTTCATTGAAAACTTGAAGGTTAAAGACAAGATCGCTTTTGAAATGTATGTTATATTTGTGACCAACAGCACCATGCACAAAATTATGGGTTCTAGACACTGCCTATACGTCATGTATACGATAAGACTTCCCATAATCATGAGCGCACACACAAGAACTACAAATGATATGTATGTGTATTTTACTCCATTTTCCATGAAGATTGCACCCTTGTCAAACTGTACCTATGAACATGATAGGACTACATGAAGAAGATGACACCAACATCACAACATCAAGATGAAGACGGGGAAGGGGGCAACAATGGCAACCTCTCTTTCTTCAATGAATTAAAACTTTATGACATGAATTAATTTTTATTACCATGGGTCTACCTTGTGAGCCTAGGATAAGTATTATTGAACCATATAACATGAATATGTTATGAGGACCGCCATGATGAATCATGTACTACACCTAGACGTATCAATAGAGCCTAGGAGTACACTATGACATGAAATTATGACATCTTTGTATTTTTCCCCAAGCATTGGCTTAAGGGGGTGATTATTAGGTTAAAGCACACACTTGTGGCACCATATGCAAAAATCACTTTTCTACTAGGTTGGATGAGATGTCGACATGGTCCAATAGAAAAAGGATGCAACCTCTCTAGCCAATGGATGTAAACTGCCAAGCCTATTTAAGAGTCTATCATCTGATGAATCACTTGCACTTCTAAGCATTATCATTGTATCTATACTCTCTCTCTATGATCTTGCTCTTGGCATAACCCTAACCCAAAGTTGCATTGCTCTAACTTTAACATCACCATGGTAAGCTTAAGGCTCCATCCACTGTAGCCTAGCTCACTAACGGCACTTAAGGTTGAGCACCCCAATGCCTACATTGAGTACATGCCACAATATGGATGTATAATCGCTGTTGATGGATTGACAAATTGTAAAAAGAAAAAACCCTTGATAAATGTGATGTTGATATGTCCTAGGAGATTTATTCTTATTGAAGCAATTGATACGTCCTTGAGAGGACAAAAAAGAAATTTTCTAGTAGGAGTCTATGAGCATGCAATTCAAAAATTTGATGGGTCCAAAAATGTTATTACCATTATCATAGACAATGCATCTAACTACAAAGGTGCAAGGTGTGCAATCAAAATCAAATATCCGGATCTTACTTGGGTTCATGTGCTACTCACACTTTGAATTTTCATCTCAAAGACTTTGGAAAAGTGTTGTCAGTGAGAAAAACTTTAATAGACACTAATAATTGGAGCGCATGCTTTTACTTATGCTCTTTTTACAACTAATCACCCAGCAAGAATTTGTAGATCTTTTGCGAGACACAATTTGCAAATTCATATTACATTCTTGAAGCATTGCAATAGGTTAAGCTGGACCTTTGTAAAACATTTCTAGAGAGATAATGGGATATTTGTCCTTGCTCTATGAGCCTACAAAGCGACCTTCACCAACTTGGGGATCTTGTAGGTGAAAAATTGTTTTTTTTCCAAGAAAGTGAAGGATAGGAGGATTAGGATTTCATCCAGATCAAGTGCCTCTGTGATAGAGGGACATGTAGAAGATGTGACTACTCCTACAATTTAGGCTATAGATTCAACAAGTGCTTCATGAGAAATTGGTCCTAACTCTTCAGCCCTTGGACATTTGGAGGAGTCTTCTTGTCTATTTTTGCCCTTAGGCTCAAAATACAGTTGTGAAATTAGTAACACTAATCTATAATCCCTAGGACAGTCTTGATCTCAAGACGTGGGATGCTCTCAAACATCTTGACAATCTATTCTAAGATTTTCTTGATTGTTGCATGCATGAATCCATTTGTCAGCATGATTGGGTCAAATTGCATTAAAGAAAATGAAGTTTCTAGTTTAGTGAAATAGTGTCTCACAAGCTCTATAAATGAAGTCCTCAAACTTTGACTGAAGCGGATTAAATGCTTGTCATAGATGATCCTTTGTATCATGATATAGATAGAGTACAAGAGCATCAATAACGACTTTACAATGAGCACGCAACAACATTGCCTCTACCATGACTAGAATTTGAAAAGCACATTAGAGAAGAAAATCTAAATGTTAATGCATGAAAATGTCATAAACATACTAGACCTAAATTGATGTAAGTAATTAAAAATGAAAAGCTTGAATGACCTAACCCTCCCAAAAGTGCAACATGGAGGTGTATATAGACAAAAACAAGGTGTATATTAAACCCACGGTCCTCCCTTCAGTGCGATGCAGTGGTATGCATAGATAGAGATAAGACAAACATATGCAATTATTTGGACTATGAAGTAAAGCATGTGACCTTGTCCAAAAAGGTCGATTATGTACTTAGTCAAAAATACAAGATGTGCACAAATGACGCACAAATTTATTTCTCAACGATCTCGTAATGAATTGTTATGGATAAGTTAGCTGGATGTGTTCAAATAGCTATTCCAGGTTGGTACTTAGAACTAAAGATGTTAGATTCAGAAGATTAACACTTGTTTGGTACCAAAACATGACACTTTAAGTGTCCTTTTTTAACAAATTTAAATTAAATGCTACTTACATTAAACGGGTTATTTAAGAAAACCCTCTTGATATGCTTAAATATGTTAGCTAGAGGGTCTTTTAAAAATATAACCTTGCATTTTAGAATCTATCATGATCAAGAACTATACTTATCAAGTTGACCCTCGTAAGACTACGATTGACGCTTTGAACAAATCGCCTTTATAAGCCAAAAAAAAAATGAAGCGACCTTGTAGAAGATTTTAGGTGTCTCTTTCACAATTTTGCTATAGATAATTGAAAGTTTCATGTTTCTTCAAAACTAGCTAGTGCAATGAAGATGAAAGCTTCATGCACTAAGCAAAACACTTAACAAACACAACATCAATGTTGCGGGAGCGACTCACACACCCATGAAGTGCATGCAAACACTACCTAGATCAACATAATGTCAATCGAGGACACAGATGACACGATAGGCACACAGAGGAAATCTCTTTAGCTTGTCAGGCTGAGACCATCTTACACACACAACACTCTGGAAGGCCAACTATACCACAATCAAGAACCTCACTGCTCTCAACTACACCACCTAGCCCCATATACACATACGGAAGGTAACTCACCTAATCATGCTAGATTCGTACGAAACTTAAGGAACACCATCCCCTGACTAGGATACACCTATCCCTAAGCTTCTACACTCAAAACCCTCACTCTAAACCCATATGCGGAAAACACGTAGGATGATAGAGTAGAATTTTGAAAGTGTCCGAAACTGAAATTTATGAGTACCTATGCGTAGCTTATGTTGTCACGATTCTATAGACTACTAGCACGCAGAAAACAGACATCGTTTGATACACTTACGGCCACAAATAGCTTGTAGATGCGTTGGCGTGTGCGCTTTGTCTCGCGTGGAATTCTTGGCGTTGTCGCGTAGCTCTCCTCAAGCCTACAACAATGGTGCAGTCGGATCTCCAATGTGTTGAGCGAGCCGGGCGTAGCTAGAGGATAAAGCTCACGCTCACTCTCTTTCTCTCTCACACACAATAGACGACAGCGCTAAAGTTTTGATTATGATTAAAGTCTCCCCCTTACAAAATGACCTAGGTACCTTATATACTAAGGCTACCTTAGGTTTAACCAAAAATGGGGTTGAAAGGGTCAAATGGCTTTGTATTTACAATCTGGAAGTGCCATTGCACCCCGGCTTCTGAAACTAGAATAAGTACTCATTACAAATGACGTTTATAGCGATAATCCGCAGCATTTCATAACTCGCAAAAGATAAGACTTTGGTATGAAACTTGAGTTATGTTCGCAAAAGATAAGACTTTGGTACGAAACTTGAGTTATGTTCGCAAAAGATAAGACTTTTGTACAAAACTTGAGTTATGTTCGCAAAAGATAAGACTTTTGTACGAAACTTGAGTTATGTTCGCAAAAGATAAGACTTTGGTACGAAACTTGAGTTATGTTCGCAAAAGATAAGACTTTTGTACGAAACTTGAGTTATGTTGTGTTGTTGACCCAGCTGTCAACACTCCCCCCTTCCGCGTTCATGTCGTCCCCGACATGACCTGATTGTCGATGGCGATGTGGTCTTTGCTGTCGTTTTGGCTTCATCTATTTTACTGCTTGTAACTTTGTCAAGCCAGAACAAGAACTATGATCCATTAGAGTGGACATCTATCATCATAACCATTCATCTTTTGAGATCCTCTGATTACTTTTATGTCTGCTCTTCTTCATTGGGGACTTCGTTGTTCCTGTGCAATCATGTTGTTAGTGTTGTCTGCAGCTTTGTCATTGTAGGCCATTCTTCGACTCGCCATTGAGGAGAAGTATGCTATGATTTGAAATTGGTGCTCCAATTCATTTGTCAATTGATTTGAGTAGCATTTCCTTATTGCTGATGTAGAAGGAATATGTACAAGAGGATGGTGATAGGTGTCTTTAGATTAGGGTCTAAAACCTGGATGACCAAAGGGAAAAAAACCCGGTGGGAAAAAAAATGCCTTTGGTATACGCTCTTATTGGAGTTGAGCAGTTGAACGTGAAGTACATGTTCATGAAAGGTGAGTGCTTGGGTGAAACACGGAAAGAGTGCCTGATGCAAGTGCCAAATATGGGACACTCTATATGCATATGAGAAATTTGTCACCAAAAGCATGCAATGTGAAAGAAGGAGATGATGGGTGTTTCGAGGAATAAATATAGCACATGTGACATCAAAATATGTCTCAATAGCTTCCACCTTTCCAAGAAGGGTTGTCGATGTAGAAGTTTCTCCACTCGTATCTCACTGTGCTCAGTACGTGAGTGTCTTTTGGACCTTCTCCTTCACTTCACCAGACTTAAGTACTTAGACTTCGACTCTTTTGCTCACCTATACCAGCATGAGCGACACAACATAAATATGCTCAACTCTTCCAGCTTGAGCAGTACCTAGAATAGCTAAGACGCTTAGACCACAGAGAATATTACTTGAAGCTTTGGGACTAACACCTCACTCATTTTGTGGCTTAGCTACTCGACTCTGACTTGTATGACTTGTCGGTTGCATGTTGACATTGCTTTGTGACAAGTTCTTCGGCTGCTGAGACATACTTCGTGAAGTTTCATTGTTTTCCTGTACCTTCTTCTCTTTGTAGTGCTCAGGCCTCTCGTCAGTCTTTTCTTCATGTGGATTATGGATTTTTTATTTTTTTTCTTAATAATAAACAAAGAAAATCTTAAAACAACTCAACAAAAGAAAAATCATTCAAATAGAAATCTAAATGCTATGTACACTATACACATGTCCCTAGGGGCTCATATATGGATTTTGTCCCCATACTCCTCTGTAACACTACTATGAGGGAATATACTCTAAATTTCGTCAAAAAATTACCACAATAAAACACAAAAATTCAATGCCTCTTAGAAAACATTGCCTTCTAATAGTCATAATGTTAGGTCCGCATTCAGAATGCCTCCCCCCTTCCTATTTGGAGTCATCCTTTACGATAGGGTATCGCAAAGGGTATGTGTTGTGCTTGGGCAATTAAAAGTTGCGCCTATGCAGGCCCTTTAATGTAGCCCTATTATGCATACACAGTCAATGCATGGAAAAGATTTATGTTGTGCAAGATGTGGGTATAAGAAATTTGCTTATTGGCATTTGTTGGCGAGGCTTCCTATTCTAAGCAATGAAATGGTCTTTGAAGCTCCTGTATCATTGCTTGATTGAAGCGACTTGCTCTCTTCTAACTGTACTGTAATCGTAGGAAGAATTGTAAGAATTCAAGCGGCAATGCACTGACAGCAGTTTTGTTGTTCTTCTTTGGGACCCATTTCTTTGCGATTATTGGTTGTTTTGTTGCTGGCTCTCGTTTGGGAACCCATACTTGCCCGTGCTTCGTTTGTGTTTGAAGAGAATTCTTTGGGATCCACCTTTTTGTTGTGTGAGTCAATGGTGGTCTTTGCTTCAGCCCTTGTACGCTTGGTTGGGGATGGGATTCAGGCTTTGAAAGTTGATACTGTGGTTGTTTTGGAATCCAAATGAATTCCTGACTTTTTCATGCTTGAAGTACCTTCGTTGGAGCCCAAACCTGAGTTGTGAAAGCTTGCAGTTTTGTGATATTCTTACCCGTTCGTGCACGCTTTCCTTGTTTTTGTTTTGGTGTTAGATCTTGTCATTTGTCATTAGAGATCTTTGTCTTCTTGATCCATATCCGTTTTTGGCCGATCTGGCTTTTTTGTATCTAGATTTGCCGAGCGTTTTGGCTTTGACTTGTGGTCCTATTCTTTTGACCTGTCATGGTTGTTGCTGAAGGGGTTGGTGATAGTGATGGCCTGAGTTGATGATAGGGGATGTCGTAAGATTCATCACTATCGCTACTATCCTCAACAAGGTTGACTTCTTGTACTTTCCCTTGATTTTTTGGCTGGTAGTGGAAAGTTACTGTCTGTTTACTCGTGGGTGGTAGTTTCTTGGAGGACTTTTCTAGCCCATTGATTAGAGCATTGTTAGCTCGTTGCTCTGGTCGTATTCCTCCTAGATGAGTCTTTGCATCCTTATTAGGAGCCTTCCATGAGGATGCTTGTGGTGGCTGTGTCTTCACGGAGGACTTTGGAATCCACTTTTGATGCACTTTATTCGTGTAGCGATGACATTGATTCCCGGGTAGTTGATCTTCTTGAAGCTCGAAGTGTTCTACAGAGTCATAGAACTCGTAGTCTTCTTGTTTTTTTGATTCTCCACATTTCTTTGTTTGCTCCTTATTTCAAGAGCTTGTTGATGTCTGGTTCTCTTCGTTTTCTTGGATTACACTCACTGCAAAATAAGGAACGACATCATAGCCATTTTCATCACAAAACTTTGTTGTGGGAACATCCTCCACGGCGCACACATCCAGAGTAGCCAAGATGTGTTCCCATTCAAAAGGCTCTAACTCTTCTTTAGGAAATGGTTCTGGGATATAGTCCATATTCTCTATAACCCGCTCTAGGATACATTCCTCAAGTTTCAAGCTACCACATTGTGAAGCTCCACACATCCACAGTTCTTTAGGCTTACATAACCAAGATGGAAGTTTTGATCGTGCTACTGTGGCGGAATCAAACTCCTCAATCGGTGTTCTCGTCACATCCCTATAGCTATGGTCCCTCAAGTTTATCTTTGTTATGGTTTCCATATGTCTCAGGTATATATGGTCATGACCCCAATCTTGGACCATTTTCAATTGTCGCATGAATGGTCTTCCCAGAATGATGTCATAGTTGTTCTTCTTGCCAAAGTCAACAACAAAAAAAGTGTGTTCATATTCAATGCCACAAGAAGTAACAAGTACTTTTTCTAGCAGTTCTAGGGGCTTTTCCTTGTGTCCGTCTACAAGCTGCAGGGTCATTCGTGTGGATATCAAGGCAAGTTTTCCCCATTTTTTCCAAACCTCTTTGGTTGCAATGGCCACACCAGCTCCACTGTCAAGGATTGCCATGGTTTTTACATTATTGAATTCTATAGGAAGGGTGGTGTTTCCATATTCTCCCTCGTAATACTCGCCTACCTTGTTTAATGGCACTGGACTATTATCTAGTTGAGGCATTTCAAGCTCTTTGATGCCTTCCTCGATTTGAGTCATTGGGGTTTTTACACCAAATTTCTCTAGACATTTACCCACATTAGCCCACATGTTTGGTCTTATTCTGAGCAACTCGGCTAACATTATTGTACAGGTGACTGGGGTAGATAGAATATCTACTAGCCTCTTTGAATCGATGGCCTTGTTGGGAGACAGTCTCTGTGATGGGACTGCAACCACATCTGACTTGGTCTCGTACTCTCCCATGTAGGACGGTAGTGTTCTTAGCGAATGGGGTTGCCTATCCATAGATTGTACAGATCCTTTGTCACCCCAATATGATCGCACGTCTAGATTCATTTGAGATCCAGTCTCAAATTTCTCTATTGGTGGTAGAAACACTCCTCGTTCATCACCAGTCTTGTCTACTCATCTTCTTAGGTCATTGGCTTCATTGGCCTCTCTGACTTGTTTCCACAATTCGTCAAGACCATCTATCTCTTTAAAATCCTCAGGTATAGCTTGGTGAAATCCCTCGGAAGAGTTATCTGTGGTATTCAGTACTATCCTTGGTTCTAATGCTGGGTCTTTGAGGTTTGGTCTGTGTTCATGACTAGAATTTGGCTCTTTTAGTTCCTGGTTTGGTGGGATTACTTGTGTAGGCATGACATGGATCACATCCTCACGTTTTGCAACTGGTGGTTCTAGTAAAGCTTGGGCTGTTTGAATCATTTTTTGGCACATTTCAAACCTTTGCTTTTCTAGTTCCGCATAGGGATATGTCATCCACCTGTGTTCTTGGGTTTGGTTGTTTTTGAGCCTCACATCATAGGCTTTCAAGAGGGCATCTAATGTCTCATTAACCTTCTCTGCCAACACAGATCCTCCTGAACTAGCACTTCTCGGTTTCTCATCCGTGGATGGTTCTTCTAGAGGTTTAACCATCTGTGTAAGAGAAGGTGCCTCCTTTTCCTCATGTTGTTTTATCTTCTCCTCAGATTCGGTAAGCTTCTCAGCTAGGGATTTTTGCTCTCGTTCCCTGCTTGCTTCTTAGTCTTTCTAGCTTTCCAACTATTTCGTTTGCTCTTGGTTTTCTGACTAGGTGCGTCTGTCTTTGGTCCATCATCTGTCTTTGGACTTGTGTCACTTTCCGTGTTCTTTGTCTCTGGATTCTCATCAGCTTTCTTTTGAGCTTGTGCTCTCGTAACCACTTGAACTGGTACGACATTTTCATTTTCTGAGCTACTAGGTAGCTGAACAATCCCTAATACATTTGTCATGATTTTCCTAATTTGGTTTGTTTTTTTCGGGCAATTGGGGATCAAGTGAGTGATGCCACACTCAAGACAATAGGCATTTACTTCAGTGATATCCGTATGAGGACATTGTTTGACCAAGTGGTTGTCACGACTTTTGTGACAATCTGTCTTTGGTTGAGGAGATTCTTTTAGCATTTTCTCTTGGCTATAAGCAAGCTTTGACCTAGATAAGCCGCTATTTGCAATGAATCGCAATGTCCTTTCGTCCATTTCATACCTTCTTTCTTTTGATTTAAACCCAGGAGGTGGAGGTTGTACCGGCCTCACCACTCCATGTGTTTCTCTCACATTTTGTTGCTTCGAAGGGTAGTACTCACTTTGGTTTCTATACCACATTGTAGCTGGTACTGGCGTTGGTTTATTTGATGCTTGCATAATTGGCATGTATCTCATGTCTACCGGCATTCTAGCAGTTGGCAGCGGATGTTGTTGTCCTAAGACAAGCTGTGGCCTTAAAACTCCTACTGGTCCTGGCGCATTCCCCGTAATGTATCTAGGTGGAGTAGATGCTTCTGGAACAGGTTGTACATACCTCTCCCTAGCATTTTCCATGCTATAATAGCACTCTTCCTCCGTATGGTTCGTCCATTTTCTCTCAATTTCACACCACTTCGGCTCTCCCGAATCAAACCTTATAAGAGGAATCAACCTCTTGACCAAGTCATCGATAAGCTTTTCTTGATCTCAATAGGTGCCGTTGGCTTGGCAATGGACTCACTTATCTGTGAAACACTGTGCTGAGAGGATGTGTCATCTCCTTGACTCTTTAAGTCCTTTTCTTTGTATGCCTCACAGTTATCCACTAGATAAAGAGCTTCTTTGATCAACTCGTTTAGCATCATCCTCCTTACCATATGCAGATCCTTCTGAAGGCCCGCATGTCTCATTCCCTGGATAAACATCAACATCAGTCGTGGTTGCGTAGGTAATTCCGCTCTCGGATAGAGCTTAACATATCTCTTGAGCCGTAATGATGCTTTGCGTACTGATTCATTATCTTTCTGTTTGAATCTATGGATTTGTGAGACCGTGTTGTGAGCAATGCCTTTTGGCGAGAATTCTTCAATAAACTCCTCAAACAGCTCATCTAGGGTCTCAAAATCCCATTTTTCCACCGAGTCGAACCATGTAGCTGCATCATCTTCTAAAGTCAATCTAGATCCCGCAAACTGTGTCGCAAAATCTGAAACTTCATTTGCTCTAATCACTCTTCTAAAAGCCGTTACGTGATCTCTCGGATCTTTATCTCTGGAGTATTTTTTGTTTACCCATTTCTGGACTTGGGATGGTCTAACTCATCGATTGTCTACAAGTCTAACCAGAGACTCTCCCAATCCTTCTCTCGTTATCGCTCTTGAAGGGAATCCTGGTGGCTCTCTTCTTGGAATTCCTATAGGAATTCTCGTGTTTGGTGGAGGCATTTGTGGTCCTTCATTGACCAAATATCCACCTCTTTCTAGTACAGTTTGTGGATTTGTGCTTTCTACAACTCTGTATTCTTGTCCATACTTGTCGACAACTATAGATCTCCATTGACAGTCGACTCCGTATGTGTAGACATATAAGAGCTTGTAATACGTTATCTCTTCTAGGTATGGATCTGAGCACCTATAAAGATTGACCTCATTGTCATCAATGTATCTATATAGTCCTTCACTCTCATGACCAATCATCCAAACTCTCTCAACAAGATGGATCTTTATCAATTGCAAGTTTGGAAGATCCATTGTGGGAGGATATTCCTCTATCGTCGGGATCTACAAGCTTGTGTAAGCTGCGTTTGAATCTAGGGTAGACATGATTTCTGGGCTTAAGAGATTTTTCTTGGTTCAAGTAGACTTAGTCCACTATGTTCAAGTTCTTTGGTTAGGGAAAAGTCGAAACTATGTCCAAAACCGCAACCGTTTCGTCACAATTCTCGCAAATTGTCGCTTTCAGACACAACTAACTTGCGGATATATTTTGAGGCCTCAAACGACGTTTTTTTTTCAAAGATGAACTAAATGGTTGCCGTAGGCATACATTTAGTTCAAGTTTTCCTCTAAGATCTGTAGAGCCGCTCTCAGGCTACGTTTTGATATAAAAACTTTTTCGATCTGATACCGTTTGTTAAAGTTATGGCCAAAACAATGAAATGCAGTTTAGAATGGTCAAAATGAGTCCAAATTCAATTTTAAAAGAAGATTTGGGATCTCTGTGACACTGTGAACACTTCTGTATGGTAAAAATTACAGTTGGACCCTAAAACTGGCCTAGAGACATCCTACGCGTAGCATGTCTATATGCTCAGAATTTAACAAAATTTGGTTCACAGACTCCCCTTAAGTCTAGCAACACAATGGTATGCCCAGAATTTCATTTGGACCTAAAAATGGCCTTGAGACATCCTACGCGTAGGATGTCTTTTTGCTCAGAATGACTTGAAATTTTCACCCTAGCTTCTCCTTGATAAGCTGATCACAGTGGTGTGCTCATAGGTTGGTTTGGAGTCCTGAATCAAGCTGGAGACATCCTACGCGTAGGATGTCTAACTGCTCACATTTTGTCCAAACTTGATCCCAAGATTCTCCTAGTGCTCAGCAACCCAATGGTATGCTTATAATTGAATTTGGATGCCATTAGGTCAAGATTTGGACTGCATAAGCTTCTAGTTCACTCCCAGAGTAGGATGTCTGACAATTCTTGTCTTTGCTTGGTAAATAGGCCAAACAAGGTCCAAATTCACTTTTGAAAAAAGTTCTGGAATCCTTGAGACACTGGGAAACTCCCTATATGGCCAAAGTAGAATTTTGACCACTTTATGACCCTGGGGACATCCTACGCGTAGGATGTCTTGTTGCTCTGTTTCAGCTCAAACTTGCACTGTAGCTTCCCCTTGTTGTGCTAAACTCACAGTTATTTTTACTTTTTGATTCTGACACCTATAGGTTGGTCAAATGATCAAGAATCTGTTCCAAAAGCCGGATGTCTGTTCTGATGAGTTCCTAAGTCAAATCAACTCCAAATTGGACCAAATTTTCCTAGGAGGCTTATCTAAGGCTATATGACAGCATGGTATGGTCACAGTAGAATTTTGGTTTCAGAATTATGCAGTAGACATCCTACGCGTAGGATGTCTTTTTGCTCAGAAGGAACCCAAACTTGGACAAAGATCCCCCTAGTCTTCAACAACCCACTGGTATGCTTAGATTTGAGTTTGGATCTCAAAAGACCCCAACACTAGCTATTCTTGCCTTTTGTCTGTCCAAAAACGCTAAAGTCTGTTCAATCTTCACTTTCACTGACCTAAATGAGATGAAATTTATCACATGCACTCAATACAATATTTAGAACATGCCTATGGAGTCATCCTATGGTTTGGTCTCAAAATTAGGGCTTGGACACAATTTGGGTAGGATGTCTGGCAATTCTCATCTTTTGGCTTTGATTTGTCAAAATTTGGTCAAATTTCCACTTTCCAGGTGAAAATAGGGTAAAACCTACCTTCTAAACACACTGGTAACCTCAGATTTTCAAAAAAATGCCCAGATCACTCTGTAGACATCCTACGCGTAGGATGTCTACTGCTTATTTTTTCAGATTGAAGTGTCCGTGATGCTTCCTTATGCTCTCAGCAAGTGCAAGTATGCTTCACAATTGCAAAAACATGCAAAAATCACTCAATTTAAGCCTTTAAGACCAATTTAGGAATAATGGAAAAAATTCAAGTCCCATTTTTTGAAATGGTTCATCTAATTGGAGGTATTTTGGCAATATACAAGAGCCAACCATGTAATAGGATCCTCTACTTAGTGTAATTGAGATATACTCTTTTTATGCATAAAAAGAAACTTCTAGTACATTTTGGAATCATTTTACCAATATTGTTCATTGCTACATGAAAAATAGCTTTAATTCAGTGAAAACTTGACATGCTAAAGTTTGACTACTCACAAGTAAGGGGTCTTTTGGAAGAACAAAGGATATCATTCTCCTATTTTAGGGGTCAAAATATGGAAAATGCAAGTCCTTGACTTTTAGAAGTTTGCAAATGAGCTCCATTTTTCTTGCAAACTGTATGAATTTTGAGCCTTAATAGAAAGATATTATTTAAAGAATCATCTAAAGCCCTAAGAAAAAGCCTCCCCCTCATTCAAGTATGTGATGGGCATGAGGCAAGCTCCCCCCTCATTTACATACATAATGAGCATGAGGTTCGAACTTAAGTTTGAGCCCCCATGTTTATCGATAGGCACATATCCTGCAAGCCTCCATGTTTCCCTCTCATCTACATAAATAACGAGCAGGAACAAGCATGGAAGATCCATGCTTTCCCCTCATTTACATACATAATGAGCATGAACATGCATGCAGGCTCGAACTTAAGTTCGAGCCTTCATGCTTGCTAATAGGTTTAGATCCCAAGGTCTCCATACTTTCAAATAGGTTTAGATCCAATAGGCCCCTCATTTACATACACAATGAGCATGAACAAGCAGGGAGGCTCGAACTTAAGATCGAGCCTCCATGCTTGCTAATAGGTACCAATCCCAAACTTGCTTGGTTTAAGTTAAGATATTATAAGCCTGAAAACCACCCTCATGGGGTGGTGCTAGCTCAAAACATCTTCCCAAAGGGTAGAGATCTTCTCAAATTTTCTATCTAGAGGTGCTCTTCTCTAGATGTTTCCTTCTTGACCCAATACCTATTCTTGGTGTCACTAAGTTTTATTGTCGCTATTAGAAGACTATGGTGCTGGTATGAAATGGTGTTCTGGTGATGGCACTCAACTGATTGGTGTTGAGAGAAGACCTGCTGTTAATCTAGGATATTAAGCACTAGACAATAGTGATCCCCATAAGCCGCATAGCTAGCAACAATTAGTGTTGGGGAAAGCGACATGCTATAGACTAGACCAAGTTGTCATGACTCATCTTGCTATGCATTTGAAGAAGCTATCTCAACTCAAAGGAACTGCTACATAAGACGTCTGAGAAGGCCCATTTAAATGACCTTTCTCAAAAGTCCAAAAAGAAAAGGGTTTAACAATACAGAAGGGCCTTGATTTTGATGATGGTCACATGTGATGAGTGATAGCAAGTTACATTTGACAAGTTGGTGGTGGTGGTGGTAAAGAGCTGGACGAGAAGGTAGAGACGAGAAGTTGGTGGTGGTGGTAATGAAGAGATAGGGACAATTTCAAATAGCGCAAGTTGGATCAAGGTCCATAAAGTGGAGCTACAAATCTTGGAGGCAAGGGGGAAGGTGTGGGAGAGCACATGTGTGGATGAGGTAGCCCATGCCTCACACATCCATTGAGGCCATGGTTGATGCCTAATCAACTCATCTCAGGCGGTGCGTTTGCGGCATGAAATAATCTTGGCAGAAGCTGACTGATGATCCGGAAGCAGCATCACGTGAAGAGTTGGCGGCGCCCTCCTCACTGAAGGTGGAAGCAGTTGGATGATCCGGAAGCGACACCTTTTGAAAGCGTGCTGATGATATGGTTTGACCTCATCGACTTTGAGGATGCCACCTTCGTTGAGGTGGGTACGGCCAACACTTCACCCGTTGAGGAGAAGTAGAAGAAGCTGAAGTGCGATGAACCACAGATCCAAGCAAACAAGGCTTGCCCCGGTGGTAGTTTATTGCATTGCTGCGAGCATTAGAAAGAAGGGAGATTTTATTCAAAATATACTTAGGATGTCGTCCCATCGCTCCTCCTGCAAGTTCAGAGCCTGCATGACCTCACCTTCGCCTGAGGGCTCACAACGTGCATGATCTCATTTGAGCGCTTGCAATAGCCTTTCCACAGAGGCGGGCTGCTCCCCTTCATGGCTTGAGCTTGTCAAACAGTCATCCATTAGACGTCAGATTCCTGACGGTCGTCAGCTTGAAGCCGCTCCAAGTTCAAATTATAGTGCAATTTGAGCCTTGAAGGCAGCTCGACCAACCTTCCCTTTCAATTTTGTCATTATTCGTTTCAAAATTTGAGTTTTGTCATGTTTAGGTATATGTTTAGAGCACGATGGCACCACCACAATGTTTTTTGATTTTGATGAGTCACATTAGAGAAGTGGTGCTCCTATGCATTTTAGAGCCTTGTGCCTCGCCCTCAAGTTTGAGCCTTGAAAATTGGGAAAGAACCTCAAACCACGTCCCAACTCTCTACCCTTCATGGTTGACACAAGTAGTTCTCGTCTAGACTTTAGAGCCTTGTGCATCACCCTCAAGTTTGAGGCTTGATCATTGTCAAGGAGCCTCAACCCACAATAGAGAACACTAACCTCCATGTTTGCACAAGTGATTCTTTGCTAGACTTTAGAGCCTTCTGCCTTACCCTCAAGTTTGAGGTTTGAACATTAGCAAGGTGCATCAACCCACAACCCAACATGCTAGCCTCCATGTTTGAGACAAGTAGAATAGCCAAAAGCTTGAAACTCATGCATTTGCATGGATCTGTAGCCTAGATTTTCACCCTCAAGACAATGTTTGTTACAATGTTTGTTTTGGGAGAAGCATGGCCTTAAAATTGAAGATTTGTTTGCTTCTTTCGATGCTAGCCTCATGAAAACACGTTCCTTCTTTTTCTTTTTGGTGACACAAAGTGGATTAACTTAAGCTGCCTCAAGTCGGGAGAAGATTCATCGAGAAATCATGTGTAGTCATAGTCAAAGAAGTTCCAACAATGACAGATATCAAAATTGGTCAACCCATAGGGGATTGCTGCAAAAGGCGACGCCTGTACCAATAGAGACGTTGGCAGGCAAGGCTGCTCCTCTTGCACCAAGCCACTCGTGACAAATGCACTGCCAAGATACCTCCAAGCTGCCAAAGAAGGATCTTTCTAGAAGCATGAAGTGGAACCGAGCCTTTGAGCTTCAAATGTAATATATGTCTGACAGATGTTGCATATAAAGTGGTGGCCACAAATAACACTTGCGAGTGCATCATCCAAACACTACATTTCATTCAAGATTTGGAGACAGAAAAGTGTGCATCTTGGACCGAGTTCCCCTCTCTTTAAAAGCTAGAGACAAGAAGAATTGTCCCATTTTAGTGAATTTTTCCCAGAATTCCTAAATTTGAGTGCTTTTCTGAAATTTTACGTTTTCTGACTCCGCCTTTTGGCTTTTGGTCAACAAAAATAGGGAAAAACACCCAAGTCAATATGTTACGAGGGTAAAGCCTACCCTCTGAACCCACTGGTAACCTCAGTTTTCCCAAATTCCCTGCCAAAAGTGTCCTGGAGACATCCTACGCGTAGGATGTCTATTGTCTTAAAATGCAATTTTTTTCTGGCAGTAGTATTCCCTATGCTCTGTAGAGCTCTTAGCAATAATCACAAAAAAATTTGGACTTCAAATCAGCTTCCAAACACAATTTACCGTCTTTCCTACTAAGTGTTTTCCACTTCTCTAATGAGCCTAACAGCAAATAAGACATGCATAAAGTACTCTAGATCAACAATCAAGATATCCTACTTACCCTACTCCTACTCATCAATGTGAGATGGTGATTTTGATGTCTTGGTTGCTTCCTAGCCTCACACGGACTCTCAAGTCAACCTACCACCACATCTACCACTCCAACTCCTACTCTCTACACCACAACCTACTCTAATCCACAGATCCTAACTAAACCTATCTAGTCGCAGACCCTCGGCAAGACACAAGCTTCCTGGCTATCCACTTGATCACGGAATATCCTCTTCTGGATCCACTTAAGAAAAACGCTTTCTTTAGCCAAAACTAAATCAAGCAAACATCACACGAGTGTTAGTAGGAAACCTACTTAGGTCCTTGTGTCCCCGGCAACGGCGCCAATGTTAAGGAAGCGACTCACACACCCATGAAGTGCATGCAAACACTACCTAGATCAACATAATCTCAATCGAGGACACAGATAACATGATAGGCACACGGAGAAAATCTCTTTAGCTTGTCAGGCTGAGACCATCCTACACATACAACACTCTGGAAGGCCAACTATACCACAATCAAGAACCTCACTGCTCTCAACTACACCACCTAGCCACATACACACATACGGAAGGTAACTCACCTAATCATGCTAGATTCCTACGAAACTTAAGGAACACCATCCCCTGACTAGGATACACCTGTCCCTAAGCTTCTACACTCAAAACCCTCACTCTAAACCCATATGCGGAAAACGCGTAGGATGATAGAGCAGAATTTTGAAAGTACCCGAAACTAAAATTTATGAGTACCTATGCGTAGCTTATGTTGTCACGATTCTATAGACTACTAGCACGCAGAAAACAGACATCGTTTGATACACTTACGACCACATATAGCTCGTAGATGCGTCGGCGTGTGCGCTTTGTCTCGCGTGGAATGCTTGGCGTTGTCGCGTAGCTCTCCTCGAGCCTACAACAATGGTGCAGTCGGATCTCCAATGTGTTGAGCGAGCCGGGCGTAGCTAGAGGATAAAGCTAACGCTCACTCTCTTTCTCTCTCACACACAGTAGTCGGCAGCGCTAAAGTTTTGATTATGATTAAAGTCTCCCCCTTACAAAATGACCTAGGTACCTTATATACTAGAGGATAAAGCTAATGCTCACTCTTTTTCTCTCTCACACACAGTAGACGACAGCGCTAAAGTTTTGATTATGATTAAAGTCTCCCCCTTACAAAATGACCTAGGTACCTTATATACTAAGGCTACCTTAGGTTTAACCAAAAATGGGGTTGAAAGGGTCAAATGGCTTTGTATTTACAATCTGGAAGTGCCATTGCACCCCGGCTTCTGAAACTAGAATAACTACTCATTACAAATGACGTTTATAGCGATAATCCGCAGCATTTCATAACTCGCAAAAGATAAGACTTTGGTACGAAACTTGAGTTATGTTCGCAAAAGATAAGACTTTGGTACGAAACTTGAGTTATGTTCGCAAAAGATAAGACTTTTGTACGAAACTTGAGTTATGTTGTGTTGTTGACCCAGCGCGGTTAACAATCAATTATCCCCGGTCTTAGACCCAAGACCTCACACACCTTCGAAGATGGTGAGAGCTACCAGGGTATGAGAGTAGATTGAGAGGAAGAAGGAGTATCTTACGAGAAAGATGTACATCTCCTCACATAATCACTCATATTAGCATAGCTTAGCTTAGTAATTAGCATGGTAGAGGAGATGAGCATGCATTGAAGCTTGGCTATTGGTTGGATTTGCATCCACATGCCAAGAGTGTGTCGATGCAGGCTTCTATCCACAAGCTTGGAGTAGGTGATGAGCTCTCCATTAAAGCTTGGGAAGAGATAGTCTTTTTCTTGCTTCTCACATAGACTATGTGAGAGTGTGTGTGTGATAATGCCTTGCAAAAATCAGCCCCCTCTCTCTCTTGGGCGAGCCCTCTTGCTATTTGCTCTTGCTATCCTCCCATTGGACCTCCCTAGGACTAGCCAATGACAATTAAGCAACATAAGTGATAGCCTTCTGACATGTGTTCCCCTTTCCCCTTTTGTGAGAGCTTTAGGTGATTTAATAATTCAACTAAACTCTCATTGGACCCCTTTGCCTCCTGGTCAATAGGAATTAGGCAAGCCATTGGGCTGCTGAATGCTCATTGGACCCCTTGGGAGACTGTCCAATAGTCTTCTAGAGGACTTAATTCTCATTGGTTCTTTTATTAAGTGTTTTTAAATTAATTAAACTAGATTTACTCTAGCCTAATTCTCATTGGTCCACCTCCAAGGCCATCCAATAGGAATTGGGTACACCTTGTGGGCATCTGACCTAGGGAGCTGACATGTGTCCCTCATTCCCTTTGTGTAAAAGGAGCTTGTGTGTGTGTGTGTGTGTGGATTTATCTCTCATCCCCTACATGCTAGGCTCGCCCCCTCCTATGTAGGGATGTGCAAAGACTTTTTTGGACACACACAAAGCATCCAATTCCCTTAAGGTTGACCTTTGGACACAACCTTTGAATTTTGGAACCTTAGCATTTTGGAAGTCTTAATGGGCTGAACCTTAGGGTCTTTTAGCACATTGTTGCACATGGCTCTTTTGCAGATGGCCCCCTCTTTGGATCCCTACTGTGGCCCATCTCCTAGCTTAACCAATATTCTAGCTTTTTCTCCCTTGGAACTTTCCCATATTAAATGATCAGTTTAACATGAGAAAATCATTTAGGAGAATTAGATATTGATTATTATGACAACGGATCTTGAGACTTGGATTATTTTGGACAACTATGAGGAGCAATGTTCATTTTTTTTTGTGAAAAATGACCTCACTGTCAAAAACAAACACCCATACCTCATGTAACATTGTTCCAAATATCACTTGTTCCTAAGTGGAGTAACTATCTAGTTGCTTACTTATCAAGCCAAACATTTCCTGAGGATATGAGTAAATGTCGTCAAAGAGCAATTGAAAAGGAAGCAAGAGACTATGCTCTTATTGGAAACCAGTTGTATCCGAGAGGTAAAGATCAACATATGAGTCTTTGTGCAAATAAAGACGAATATATTCCCATTATGGAACAAGCACATGCTGGATTAGGTGGAGGTCACTTTTCTAGTGAGATCACCGCAAGAGCAATCTTAATGGCAGGCATATGGTGGCCAACACTTTTTGCAGATGCCAAGGAATATGTTCGAAGGAGTGATGCATGTCAATGAGAAAAAATGCCAATCCGTGTAGATAGCATGCCCTTAAGACCAATGATGGGGGCTAGAGATTTTGCAAAATGGGGTATAGACTTTGTTGGGCCAATACAGCCACCTGCTGATAGAACCCAATCTCAATATACCATTGGAGTTACGGACTATTTGACCAAGTGGTCCAAGGCTAAAGCAACTCAAAAGGATGATGCTAGAACCACCACCACATTCTTATATGAGTATGTGTTCACAAGATATGGAATGCCAATAGAAATTGTCAGTGATAGGGAAACTCATTTCCTCAATGAGGTAATTGAGTATCTGCTTAATGAATTTATGGTCATCCATAACAAATAAGCTCCCTATCAAGTGGTTAGTTTAGGAAGGATAGATTGGGAAATGAATCTCCATTCTGCTCTATGGACTTATAGAGTTTCATTCAAAACACCTTTAAATGCTACACCCTTTAACCTTGTTTATGGTCTTGATGCCATACTGCCAATATAATTTCTATTGCTGACACTAAGGGTAGCTAAGCATCTTGGATGGACTGGACATGAATTGTTAGAGAGACTTGAAGATTTAGAAAATCTAGATGAGCAAAGGCTAACTGCTGTAGCTCACATCTATGCACAAAAGTGGAAACAAAAACAGTTTTTTGATTCCCATCTAATAACAAAAATCTTCGAAAAAGGGGACTTAGTTTTAGTCTATTCCCTTAAGCAACACATTCCCAAGTTTAAAAAAAGGAAAACGAACCGTTTATTATTGAATATGTATCTCCAAGTGGAGAAGTTAAGTTGTCCACCCTAGATGGTGAACCAATGGCTAACTGGATTAGTGGATGTCATTTAAAAAAGTACAATTTGCCACTAACCAATGAATTGCTAGAAAGGATGTATGCAGCTAAGCAACGGAAGATAAAACGACAGCAGGTTATTGATGAAGCTCAAGAAGAAGCTCGGCTTTGAGTACTCAAGAGAAAAGCTGCTCTCAAGAATCAACAAATACCTATTCTCATCAACACTCTGGAACTAGATGAACGACAATGGGAATTGGAGAAAGATGCAGTGTCAACAGATGATAAATGGTTAGATGGAATGGACCTTTGCATCAAAGTTCAAATGAACAATCATAGCATGAATGCATTGGTAGACACAAGAGCTCGAGTAAATGCAATCAGTTACTCCACGTACAAGAAAGAAATAAGTCAGTCTTTTACAGCATGAATAGCGACTATTAAAGGATGCAACAAGAACCCAGCACTGACATTGGGAGTAGTCAACTTAAATGTGATAGTACATGGATGTTCATGTCCTCATTAGTTTGTATGCTTACTAGATGAACACATGAATCAGACAATGATGCTTGGAATATCATGGATGCGGACTTACAAGGAAATACTAGATTGGGATACCAATCAGCTCAAGCTATCACCTAAAGGCGGACAACTCATTGTTCCAATTGCACCAAGCAAGGAGAAATGGAAAGTAGGTTACCAACAGAGAAAACCACGAAGCAATCAATCTTCTCCATCCTATAGAAAAGCAAATGCTACAAGTAGCATGCAAGGAGTCAGGTGAATTTGGGTACCAAAAGCACAGCTTAAGGACAAGCCGATTCAAATCTGGGTACCTAAAACATCATCTATTATACTGAAGATGGTTCCAAAGTTCAAAACACAAAGAGGAGCATCCCCGAGAAAGGAACTTAGCACAAAATAGATTTGGAAGAAAAAGGAGCAATTATCTTCTCCGCAAACTGTAAAATCGATCAAGCAGTGGAGAGTTAAGTCTCAAAAGACTCCACCACACCATTCGGACCAAAGCAAACCAAGATATCAATGGTGGGTAAAAGCTCGACAAAAATCATTATTGATATCGAAAGCTCAAGAAATCAGTGTGCCAAAGCATCCTAATGGTACAATCAAGCAAAGAGCACACAAGCTACAAGATTTTCTCTTTGGAAGACAACAAAAGGAAACCTCGACATCAAAAACCCTTGAGTTAATTACTCAAGACCCAACTCTTGCACATCATAATGGTTTTAACTGCATTGATCTTCAAAGAATGGTAGAGCCAACCAAAGCTATGCATAGACACGATCAACCCATGCAAACAGTCGTCCCGGAGAACGCCATCTAGGAGGGGTGGAAGGGAACTAAGTAATCAAGGGAAATGTTTGAAGAGGGGGGAAAAAGTTTGATGTTAACGTGTGATTTTTTTGCAAAACTACCTAAGAATGCCCTTACAAATCATCCACAAGGAAAATCTAACTGATAACATCTCCCCGATGAGTGTAAATAGTGTATATACTATCAAAAAATAATAAAAAATAGTCTTTTTCGGTTATCTTTCATCATTTTTCTTGATATTGGGACTTAAAAATGCAGAAATCCAACAAAAAAAAATAAAGCTGTGTTTTTCAATGGATTTGATTAATTATTGGATTTTCACTTTGCTTTTCTAGTGCATTTTGTTATTTTCTTTGATTTTTTCAATAAACAGGTCAAAAAATTAATAATAAATAGAAAATGAGCTCAGATGGAAAAATTAAAGATACGCTAATGATCAGAAGGACAAGGCGGACAAGCACAAAAAAATTTAATCAACCGACAGATAGAAGCGGGAAGCCTAAATTAGGTGACCAAGGCCTACTTTAGCAATATTCTTACAGAATGAGATACAGGAATCCGATTGGAGAAATTTTTGAGTTTAACATAGATTTCACGGACTAGTAGGACTAACAGGGAAATTTGGGGGAAAATGGTTCGGAAAGTCCGAGTATAGATATCTAGGGTAGTCTAAAATCACCTGTGCGCTCCTTGCCGCACTGTCGAAGCAAGGGACTTGCCAATACACCGTATGCGAGCCACAAACGGCTCCAAGCACACAACAAGCCTAAACTAGCAAGCTCAAGAAAACAAAGGGTGTGTCACTCACCGCTCTACGCTCGCCTTCGTGGTGGATTCCTCGCCGCGATGAAGAAGAAGCTGCAGTCGAAGCTGCAGTCGTGCCGCGCTCAACCGCTTCGCCGCCGTCGTGCCTTCGTAATGCTCGATCGGACACACACTCTCCCTCTCTCTCTCTCTCTCACACACACACACAAGGAGGTGAAGAAGAAGAAGATGGAGATGGAGCAAGAGCACTCTTCAATTGCACAAATGAGAGAATGAGTAAAAATTAGGTTTAGTTGGCTTTTATAGGAGCTCACCCCATTCACACTTGGGCACCCATGCTTAACCAACTAATCCCTTGAATGTCCAAGTTAAAGTGCGCCTCTCATCGGCGATCACTCTACCTTTCCCTATTGGTCCGACAAGCCCGGTACCTGACTCTACCAAATACATAATACGCGTCCATCGTAGGTGATGGGTGTCCGTGTGCCGTGAGGGTTAACATGCCCCCCTTCCTGATGTAGATTCCGTCCTCAGAAGCTATTGAGTTGAAGCTGGATCGTCGAGGTGGAAGAGCATTTGAGATGAATGTCCTTAGCCTTCTTCAGTCACTGCAAAATCAAACAACATTGCCACAGTAATTGCATTCTCTTAAAAAGCATATGCAGTTTTAGATAGAAAAATTGATTGGTCAAAGAATTTCAAACAAGCTGATAGCAATGAACATTAAATTGCAATGTAATCAAATGCATAAACAGATGTAAAGGTAAAAAATTAAACAAGTCTGGGGTCGCTAATATGACGGTCGAGAGGCACTAGAGATCAAATATTAATACCATGGGTAAGCTTCTTAATTTTCTGTGGTCAATTAAGTTGTTTAATCGCGAGAGCCAAGTATTCATGTTCAAGGGCTGACTAGAGGCTATATCTAGAAAACCTTGTAGTTAAGCTACCATAAAAGGAATTTCTCATGAAATCATCGCCTGACTGATTACTTTTTCTTTGACCCCCCAAGGTCTTTTCACAGTGATTCAATTATGATCTGTGTGCTTATTTTGTATGCCTTGGGTTTTTTGCTTTTCAAGGAAAAGCGCCCACACTGGGAACCTCTAGGGCTCTAGTACCATAGGCAATACATGTGAGTGAAGTACCAAATCAAGCTGAGATTTCTCTTCCAGCTTAAAATTTTACATTGTGGCACTTTGATTTTTTGTTTGTTCATTTTCATCATTTTAATTTTGTAACTTTGGGGGGTCATATAACACTGTTACATTCCCCAGGCTCATCACATTAGTAAACTCCCTTTATAATACTTAAGCTAAAGGTCAATAGGGTCGAGCCCACTAGAAAGCCCTAGTACATTTCATACAATGCTGCCTAAATCGGATTAAGAACCTAAGTAACCATTGTTTATTAGGAAGGCATTCCCCATGGTATTAAGAGAAGATTTCTAATACCTAGCTTGGTCAAACTAGCTTAGTCGGACTGCTTGATTTTTAAACCTAGACAAGTGATTATGACAAAACATTACATTGAATTAAATGTTTGATACTAAGCCAATGCGCTGAATATTATGCTACCAATCACAATCAAAGTAGACAAACATGGATGCAAAAAAGATAAGGGCAATGCTAATGGACAAGAAACACCTGTTTGTGTTGATGGTCGCGCTTGATTTGAAGTGTGAACGAGAGAAAGGTTCCATGAAGGTCCAAATCCTATCAATAGCAACACGCTCCTGTACACACTAGGAAACAAAAAGAATACCTCCAGGAGGCACATCAGTGGGAAAAGAGATCTTTGCTAATCACTCAACTCTAAAACAGAAACACTCCTATCGTACTAATCTTACCTACCCTCCATCACTCAAGTGATGAGGATCAAAAGGTGTTTTATGGCATAGGTTTTTGTTTCACTGTACCAGATGTGACATGTGTAGGTCTGAGTCAATGTTTTGACTTTAATGTGCATACTCGTTTGCTAATTGCTCTTGCTCTTTACTATTTTTGTTTTTTTGCGAGTATAAGGCTATATATATACATTCCCTAAGATCGGAGATTGAGAGGTCAGGGAAAAATGTTGAGAGGGAAACAAATGAATGATGACTGTCAACAAACACTCCCCCCTTCCTTGGGTAGATCATACCGTTTGAAATGAGCTTGTCACCCTTTGAAACCAATTGTTCCAGTTGGTAATAGGTGAGGATTTTTTCCAGTAGTTTTCTATTACCCTAGGTGCCTTGTCGAGTTGCAACGGTGGTAAGGTACTCTCCCAGGATCGAACTTAAAGTGGTTCATTAGGTGATTCTTGAACACTGGGAGGTGTGGATTCTTTTGTAGCTTCATGGAGGTCCACTACTATAGATGGAGGCTGTGTAGAAGGTTTTACCTCTATGGATGTATTACATGAGGAGCTAGAAGCTTCATGGGACTCCCCCCTTCCTGAGCTAGGTGGAACAAATCGTTCTTTCTTTGGTACCCAAACTAGCTCTGGAGCGGGTGTGTAGCATTCTATGATTTTTTTCTTTCCACGATCATTGATTCGTTTTGGAGATACGGGATTGGGCTCACTTGGGTCAGGTGATAGGTAAGAGCACAATCTACATTTTGGCACCCAGATTTGATCATTTCCTTGATAGTAGCCTTGGGCTTCCAATAGTCGTTTAGGGATCCATCGCAACATTTTCTTACTTTTCTTGGAGCGAGTGGTACGTTTCTTACAAGGCTTCTGTTTTTTAGCACTAGCTATGGTCGCTAAGGAAGCTTTAGGGACCCACTTGTATGTTTTCTTCGTTACATTAGGATGAGTCTTGTCGGAAGCGATATGCATTGCTTGTAGCATATTTAAGGGTACAGGAATTTCATCCCCCTCAGGTGTTACCCAGGTCGTCCCCCTATTTCCCCAAGTGTCTATGGTTGATGCTAGGTGGACCCAATCCACATTGTCTGATTCCGTCATACCCGGTAACACATCCATGTAAGGAGAATCTTGGCCAATGTCTGTATCCTTCTTACAAGTGTAACAATATTGTAGTGGGGCCGAGTGAACTGTGGTGTCAGAGCGATGATCAATAATGGTTTTACTCCCTAAGGGGTGTACCTTACCAGTCACCAAATCCACTCTAAGGACAGAGTCTTGGAATTGCAAATAGACATGATTTTTAGACCAATCGTGAACCATTTGTGCTTCCCTCATGAATGGTCGTCCTAAAATCATTTCATATGACATAAGGTGTTTAGAGAAATCCATTACAATGAACGTATGTCGTACCTTGTGTCCTAGAACTTTGATCTTAAGATCCTTGAGCATCCCCATAGGTTTGGCTATGGTACCATTTGCCATCTTTACCACAATGTTAGTAACACTGAGGCGGGGTTTTCCCATGGATCCCCAACAATCTTTTGTAACGATGCTAACTCCTGCACCACCATCAAGAATTCCCTTTATAGTTAATCCCTTGGTAGTGATGGGTAGGGTCGCATTAGACTCGTCGCCTTCAAAATACTGCCCTAATTCGTTAATGGGTACCTCGATCACAGACTCGTGTCCATCTAAGTCAAGTGATTGCACATGATTTTCCTCATCAATCATAATCGAGTCAGGCCTATTTGGTTGCGCAAACTGCGGTAATCCCGTTCGTAGCTCTCCGTTAAGGAATGCTCGAAGTGCAAGGAATAACTCAGGATCTCCATACAGCTTTGCTATGATCGTGGTTCGGACCTCAGAAGACATGAAGTCCACTAGTTTGGCAACATTCATTGGCGTTTTGCAGGGTGTAGGTCCTTGACTAGGAACTGGTGAGGATGGAATCTCATATTCCTCAATGGGATCAGGTATTCCTTCGTTAAACATCCTTCCCAACAAGAAGGGTGTATGCTCACTTTCTGATGTCCCGTCCTCACTCCCTTCTTGGATGATACTAGATATGGCTAACGGTCTATGGTTCATGTGGGGTGGATGAACTTGCGTGGTAAACACTGTGTCATGAATTTTGACATGCATGGGTTCTGGTTCTAGTTTCCTTTGAGTCTCCTCCACTAAACCTCTTAGATGTTTCACCTGCTTGATCTCGTCTACAGGGTTTGGGTACGTCCCAATCTTCTTTTTATGATTTTTCCCTTTTTGCCCCTGCGGTTTATCTTGGGGGTCTTGGATTGGATTTGGAAACACTTGTGGTGTTTTCAGAGGCTCTTTATGGTTTTCTCTTATTCGGTTTTCATTTGGTTCCATGTTACGGTTTTCTTTGTCGGTCTTTCCCTTTGTGGTATTGGTTCTAGTCTCCATTGTCTCGACTGAATCTGAATCATCCTCGAGGTCATTCATATACACGGGGTCATCTCCTGTTCCTATGTTTGTTTTGGAACTTGGCTTTGAATTTTCCGTATTCTGCGACTTCTTCCTTCGTGTCTTCTTTTTCTTTGCTTGGATAACTGACGCGGTATCTCTCTCTTCGAGGATATGTCCTGGCCCTTGAAGCATGGACCGTGTAATCGCATAAGCGGGTGCGACGGGTGGTATTGGTGATGTCACACTAGCAATTTCGACCAAATTTAGGGGTGTGATTTTAGGCGCATTTGGGTTATAGGGGCATTGGGCAATCAAGTGATCTATGCCACAACGATTACATGTGAGTATTGGCATTGCAGACGTGCTCCCTTGATTCACTTGCATCTGTGCAGCATTCTTTTGCAGCCTAATAGGGCACTCCGCTACTCGATGTGGTCCACCACACTCGTAGCATTGAAGAGGTGGCCTCCTTGCCTGGGTGTTGATATTTTGACCTCTGGATGCGAGAGCAGCAGCTTGATAAACCGGCTTGACTTGTCCCCAACAATCTTCCATGTAGTATATAGGACATTCTTCCAATGTATCAAGTCCGTAGGCAATACTAGTGTCTATTTCCTCCTCACAACCATCTGCATAAGCATTAGATGGCTCGCAACCCACTTGGTTCATAGGGGCGACTCTTGGATGCGGGGGCTGCGGTCCTAGCACAGGAGGTGGTAACGGTGTAGCTTGTACAACATTTTGAGGTCTAGGGACCATGTGTTGCGGTAGTTGCTCAACAGGTGGAGTAGGCATCAATACAGGAGCTCGAGGCGCATCCGTTCAGGCTACAGGTGGTCTATTTGCCATCATACGTTTGATCATTAAACAATCCTTAGCTTGGTGACCAAACCTACCACATGCGTTGCAAGTTCCATTAAATTTTACTCTAAACGTAGGGCACTCACTAGTGCTATGTGGACCTAAGCAAATGGAACACCATTGTTGCTCCCTTCTTGGATACATGTGACTATTTTGAGGGGGTCGATTATCCTTAAGAGACTCTTGGATTGCCTTGGTGAGGTCTGTCAAGAATGTCTCAAATACCTTTGGCTCATTGGCAATGGGCTTTGCAGTCATGGGTTCATACTCAATGGCTTGTGAGCTAGTGGATCTCGTGTCAGTAGACACCCTCATGCCTGCTATCATCAAGTTGTCCTCTAATTGGATTGCATTGGCAGTGACATCTTCCCAGGTTGTGATACCTCTAATCACTAGTCCATTATAGATTCCTTCATTCCTCAACCCTCGAATGAATCGATCAAGCAGTTGGTTATTGTTGAAGCGCTCATTTACAGGGCAGCGAGAGTTTAAGTGCTTTAGACGACTAATGAAGTCCCTTACTGACTCTCCTTCCTTACGTTCGGCCTTCTGTAGCTGAGATGCTACACCCCAAAGCACACCTTCTCGTATGTACTCCTTTAGAAACAACCTTCGAAGGGTAGGGTAGATTGTTTTCTCGTCCACCCTTAGGGTCCTATACCAATCTCCAGCCTTCCCACTTAATGTCAAGCTTAAGGCATTGCACTTATGTAGTTCGTTGCGTTCCCCTAAGGAATCACATACTTGTTCAAACACTTCAATGTGTTTCCTAGCATCTTCGTCCCCATTGAATTTTTGCGTGAGTTTGGCAATTTGTACTGCCTTACTTCTAGGCTCTCTATCAGATGCATGACGCATATTTTCCGCGATAGATCGACCTATGGTTTGAGCAAACGCTGCCAAGTCACCTATGTGAGGAGGCAGGGCCGGTGGAGGTACTCTTGGAATCATATGTGGGAGAGGAACGGGTGCCGGTCTTGGCATATGTGTGGATGATGCAGGATATGGAACATAACCGGGCATAGGTCCACTCGGATAAGAGCTAGGGAGCGGCACTCGAGGAGCATAAGCAAGTGGTACAATTGGAGGTGTGGGGGCCATGTGTGCATAAGGGGCTAGAGGCACATACGGTCGAGGCCCCATATTAGGTACTACGACACTAGGTAGTGGCACTGCGCTAACCGTAGATGTCATCGGTACATTCTCTGTCAGGCTTATCCCTGGAGTGAGCACTGTGTTTTCCTTAATAGAGGGTTGAGCCAAGTTAGGGAAGCTAAAGTTTTCGCTCGGAGGCTCAGATTGCATAGAGACCCCAGGTGAAATGACGTAAGATGGGTCCATGGGGCTCATTAGAGGAGTTTCCATTTGTGATAGAGTAGGCTGTTGAGCCTTGCTCGTATCCAGAAATCTCATGGGGCCAGTTGAGAGTATATTTACCCCTCGGTTTTGCCTTTCTGATTGAATAATGCCATGGATAACATTACAGATCATTTTCTGTTGATCTTCAATGCTCGTGGCACTAGAGGTGGATTGTACAATCTCTATCCATCCTACATGGTAGGCGTGGCCAGAGTGTAGATCCGTCAACACCTCAGTGTGGAGGTCGTATGTCCAATGATCATTAATGAACAATCCTTCTAGAGTCGACGTGTTAACGGTTTCTTGTGAGGTAGAAGCAATGTTGCTCCCCGTGGTTTTACTTGCCACCAACGGTACTCTAGAGGGAACTTCTGAAGGAGGTAGCTCAACAGGGCCTTCTTGGTAAGAAGTTGGTAGGATATCCACATGGACACTCTTTGGGGGTGTGGGGTCCACGTGCGATGTGAAAGGAGATTCCACTTCCCCACCCCCTTCGTGTGCTTCATTTGCCTCAGGTTCCGAGCGAGTAGCTCTACCTAATGTTTCCATGAAACGGCTAAACATACTAGTATTAGGCTGTGGAGCTTCGGGAGGTGCATGGCCTTCTCTCTCAGTGTTTTGGGTAGGGTATGCTTCCATGATTTCTGAGTCGGAGGAGGAATCACTAGCGGCTATTTTAGGGTCTTGGGTGGTGCTACCTTGTGTCCCCGCTGAGGGTCTAGAGCTTATCGTGGATGGGTAATGGGTGTCCGTATGAACAGAGGCACCCTCAATATGCTCGTGTTCTAGCACCCGCCCAGAGCGTAAGTGCATGTGCTTTTGATACCCTAAGGTGTCAAAAAGCTGCTCTAGGAGGCCTTGTGACTAGTTTTTAGCGTGTTTTTTGTTTGTTTTTTTGCTAGATTTTTTAGAGCGTGTCGTGGAATGGGCCGTGTGATAGCTCAAAACGAGCGTATTGGTCAGAGGGTCGTGCCGTGCTTTACAGTCCTCCGTTTGGTCACTCTATGCCCTCGGAATCCCTAAAACTGTCAATTTCCAGTAGGGAACTAAGCCCAAACTAGAAAGTCTAAGGGTGCAAGTGGGAAGAGAAAGGAGGAGAGTGGAGGACTTGTCCCACATGCTCTCATTCTCTCTTGAGGGAGTAGGGTATATATATAAGAGTGAGTCTAGTATATATCATAGGACTGAGGCCTGGGCCTGGGCTTGGGCTTGGGCTTGGGCTTGGGAAAATGATCCCGATCTCGATCTATCTTTTATACAAACCAACCCGTCCGTTTTAAGAGTCACGTTTTTTATTTTCGAAAAATTTCGCCGCCCGCTCACTCGCGTTTTTTTATTTCCGAATTTTTTATTTTCTTTTTTTTTTTCAAAAAAAAATTTTTTTTTTTGGGGAGAAAAAATAAAAAACCTTTTTTTTTTTGTGTGCAGAAAATACAAAAATTGAAAACGCAGGTATGCAAAAAATGCAGAAATTGCAGAAAATTGCAGAAATTGCAGGAAAAAACGCAGAAATTGCAGAAAATGCAGAAATTGCAAAAAATTAAAAAAACGCAGAAATGCAGAAAATTGCAGAAATTGAAAACGCCGAACTTGAAAATACAGAAATTGCGGAAATTGAAAAAACGCAGACAATAGCAGAAATTGAAACTTGACAGCAATTGCAGAAAACGCAAAAAACAGAAATCTCCACACACTCCTTCCCTGCCTTTCCTATGATAGAAATTGCACCACAAGGAAGCGTAAAGTGCTAACCGAGCTTAGTGTAGGGCATATCCCCGGCAGCGGCGCCAAAAATGTGCGCTCCTTGCCGCACTGTCGAAGCAAGGGACTTGCCAATACACCGTATGCGAGCCACAAACGGCTCCAAGCACACAACAAGCCTAAACTAGCAAGCTCAAGAAAACAAAGGGTGTGTCACTCACCGCTCTACGCTCGCCTTCGTGGTGGATTCCTCGCCGCGATGAAGAAGAAGCTGCAGTCGTGCCGTGCTCAACTGCTTCGCCGTCGTCGTGCCTTCGTAATGCTCGATCGCACACACACTCTCCCTCCCTCTCTCTCTCTCTCACACACACACAAGGAGGTGAAGAAGAAGAAGATGGAGATGGAGCAAGAGCACTCTTCAATTGCACAAATGAGAGAATGAGTAAAAATTAGGTTTAGTTGGCTTTTATAGGAGCTCACCCCATTCACACTTGGGCGCCCATGCTTAACCAACTAATCCCTTGAATGTCCAAGTTAAAGTGCGCCTCTCATCGGCGATCACTCTACCTTTCCCTATTGGTCTGACAAGCCCGGTACCTGACTCTACCAAATACATAATACGCGTCCATCGTAGGTGATGGGTGTCCGTGTGCCGTGACGGTTAACATCACCTCATTCCCACTTGTCGCCTTTGGAGAGAGAGCTTTTGACCTTCTTTGCGTGCATTTTCTGGAGTCCACATTTGCCCGTTTACAGTGCCGTCTCACACGAGACATGAGGGGTAAGTTCTATACTTGTCAATGATCCGTTCTGTACGACCGGTAGCTAGTTTAAACCCCAAGAAAAAACCCTAGAATGAGAGCAATGCACGAAGCCCAACGACCAAAAATTGACCGTAGCGGCGTGTCAGCTCAACCAAATCAAACGAGACTTGAACTGTAGCATGCCCCTACATAATACAACACTTCTATATCCACAATTGACCATTCGGCAGGGGTCGAGGGGGGTCCCGAGTAGAAAAGCTAGGTTTTTGGCAGATGCCAAAATTGGATTCTGACTCCACAGACAGCTTATAGATTGGGTCTATACACAATGTATATAGTTGGTGCATCTATGCATGTTTAAAAATTGATTTGAAGCAAATTGGAATCAATTTGTCAACAATTTAGATTGAAGGGCATTTCAGAGTGGTAATTACAAAATTTTCTAACTTTGGCACTCTATTCACTTAACAAGAGCCATGCAAGCTACAAAAAAGGCCAAGAAGAGGGTCTCTCAAAAGGAGAAGCTACAAAAGTTGCCACCATACCAACTGGACCCCAGTTTAGTAAAGACGTCCAAAGCAACATATCTATCCAGAGAACAGCCTTGAAGAAAACAACACCACAGTTTTCACAGGTAGGTTTAAAAGTGAAAAAGGACACTAGGTTGAACTATAGCTGTTGCGAAAAGAAATCTATGATGTCGCGGCAAAGCCCGGCACAAAAGAAGCTAACAAAAGGCTCGGCCTCGAGGATTTCTATGACTAGGAACTGTGTGGTGAGCTCTTGTCTACAGTTAAGGAAGATGGAAAAACCCAGATTACTGACCAACAAGGGCAGAAGGTAGAAGTGGTAATTACGAAAGAAATACTGGCCGAGGCTCTCAAGTTGCCAATAGAAGGGATGATGATGAGGGCTCGAGACAGAAAGATAGCAGGTACCTTCACCAAGGAGATAGTTGCGGCAACCTTTGCTGACCTCATCCAGAAATAGGTGGAAGAACCAGCACGGTTGTATCACCAACACTTTCATTTTCTAGCAAAGAGACCGCCAAGGTACACAACACCTAATCATGCAGTTGTGACTACATTCACACAAGTATTGGAGTCGACAACCAGGCAACCCATTGATCACGTGCAGTATGTGCTATCCACGCTGAAGTGTACCAAGAAGGAGGGTAAGATCACGTATCTGAGTGCACCTAAGGTACTAACAAGAATAGCATACCATGCTATCGGCATGGCAAACAATTTGCAGCCTGCCCCAGATCAAAACACATGGATTGTTTTAGCACAACCATCTCCAAGAACCACAAGGTCGACAAAAAGAGTTTACAAATCCGATGAAGAATCTGCAAAGAGCTCTCCTAAAATACATAGCCGCAAAAGCTCAGACAACGAGGAAAGGTGAGCCATAATAGAAGAGATGAAGAGAAAAGTAGTGGCTGCACACCAAGAAGAGCCTCAACAAAAAAAGCAAGGTTTGAAAGAGAGAAGCACACTTACAAAAGAAGCCGCCAAGCACAGGAGAGGACCCGGAAAAGTGGTTTCCTAAAGAGATAAAGGGACCTAGAACAAAGAACCCTGCAAGGAAAGAGGAAGAGGACCCCACTGATTTTTTGGAAAGAATGTATGCAGAGGCAGAAGCCCTCACCCTAAAAGAAGCTCAAGAGGTTGAGAGAAAAGCAAGAGAAGAGGTAGTAGAGCAAGAAAGACAGGTAGAGGCAATAGAACAAGGAGAGACACAACATGACCAAGAAGAGACGTCTCCTAAGCGTGCCTCACCCACAACAGAACATGCATAGCACCCCATGCCAAGCCCTCCACCTTCACCAACACTTAGACCCACTGAGGGAAAGCAAGCCAAAGAAAAGGGGCCTGCACCGCAAAAGGCAGCAAGTCATGAACCACAAGAGACTACCAATTTTGAGCAACCTAAGGCACAAGAAACAAAGGCCACCCCGTCTACAACCACCCAATAGGAAACGAGCAAGGCATCCACGAAGCCTCAAGAATACAAAGCAGCCGAAGCAATGACACAGCCTCAAGGAGAGATAGAATGCTTGTTGTTACCACAAACAGCTGCCACAACCCCACCCAAAGTGCCACACATAGAGATTGCTTAAACATCTAGGTAGCTCACAAAGCAAGAAGACTAGAAAAAAAATGCTGAAGTTATTTTACATGTAAACGAATATGCCAAGCAGATACAGGAGATGAAAGATAAAATGCGAATAGCAACACTTAGCCGCAATGGTAAGGCTAGAGAGCTAGAGATGGTCATCGATGCTCTACAAGGAGGGATAGAGGACATAATGGCTGTCATTACTGATCTGCAAAGACAAATCCAAGAGCTGAGAGCTGAAGCTGAACAACACTAGCTAGCCAAAAAGAAGCAACAAAAGGAGATGAAGGAACTGGGTGAACTTCTCATAAAGTTATCAAATGCCTGCAAGACCAAAGACGAAAAATTGATAGAGGTTACCAATGAACTCTTAACTACAACTCTATCAGTACAAAAGATCCAAGTGCAGCTCGACGTAGCGAATGCTTCATTGCAATACTCAGAGCAAAGGATCAACAATCAGGCAACCTTCTTACGAGGGATAAGGGAAAACCCCACAGTTTCCTTGATCAAAGGTACATATGAAGTATAAAAAGCTTTAGAAAAGAAGAACAAGGATCTTAGAATTGGAGCTAAATCTAGAGCAGTCACAACAAAGAGACCTTGCATTGATGTGAGTACAAAGGGAAGAATAACTGCTCAAAGAGATAGCAAAGCTCAAGCGAGTTAATCAGTTGCTGCGAGACGGTCAGCCAGAGATACAAGAAGAAGCTGGTACATCAAAGCAACCACACATTGAAATTACCTCAGTCTCTTTTGTTGAGATGGAAACACAGTCGGGAGAAGGGCTAGGATAAGAAGAAGACTTTCAGGTACCACTAACAGATTTTGATCAAGTGCCAATGGTCCACTTGTCTAAAGCTGAAGAAGATGCACTTAAGGAGCAGGTTGCCCAGGAGACGGATGAACAATATAAAGTAGTGATGGATTGGGAGTTGAGAGTTCTCCATTAAGTCAATGTCACTCAACTCACTCCCAACCAAATCAATCCACAATGGCATCAACAATCACTACTATATTCCTTGATCAAGGTAGAGCTGCTAAGGAAAGGTTATACAAAGACATGCAGGCAAAAGGCGTAGAGGAAGTCCACCCCAAGTGGAGAAAGAGCTGGTTGAACAAGAATTACAAATACTTGATTTTGTTCACAAGAGCACCTGCAACACTTCAGAAAAACCCGACCTTTTGTCATGTACCAAGGGTAAGGACATGGCAAGCACATGAAGCAATAACAAAGAAGCGGCCTACATGGCTGAATTATCCGAGATTGCCAGCTCTAGAAAAAGGAACATCGACAGAGAAATACATGGTGAAAAACCTAATGAGCGCCATGACATTCTTCAAAAGTCTCCCTGATCTCTCATGTGCTATGCTCTACAAAATTTATCGAATGCTGCTCACATGCATTGAAGCTTTTCATGAGCTAGAGCAAGCAAGAGCATCGTGGATGTCATTCCTCGAGCGCAATAAGGGTCTTTGTTATACCACCTAAGCGGCCAATCTTCCGAAGAAGTCCTTTATGGCTTCTACGCCTGATGCATGTTCTTACCATCTCAGAATATGTTGGCGTGTGAGGAAGCGTTCTATATAGGGTTCTTCACTTGGAGAACGAAGACTTTTGGGCCAATAATCAGCAACCTAACCTCCAGATTTGTTGGCTACTCAGCCATTGAGCTAAAAAACAGGGTCACCATGCAATTTTTGCAGGTTCTAGACAAAGAAAGATCAATCATTTACATGCACTTAAAGACTGCCTCGCCAGCCGTCTACCTGAAGATTATTTCAGCCCATAAAGCTGTGTCAAGGGATGACCACACGCGAGGAGGGGGGGAATGTTAGAAGCAAGCTAACTCGGATACCATTTTTTGGAGCTCTCATTGTAAAAACATTTATCATGTTGGTGAATCAAGAATATTGTAACTCCTATTTTCTGCATAAACTTTGTAATTGATGAGCCGGGGCTACAAGCTTTCAGATTGTATCAACCTGTCTTTAGTTAGAGATCCCAGATTATTAGTTTTGACCACCAAAACCTTGGCTAAGGTATAAAAGCCAATTTTGTAAAGTTATTATTAAGTTTTGGATAATAGAAACACAATGTGCGCTAACGGTGCTCACTTCTCTCCTTCTTGCGCTTCCTACTCCCTTCCTGGTTGGCACATTGCAGTAGCATCTATTGCATTGCAACCGCACATAAGAGCTCTATGTATTTACGTAAGCATTTCATGATATTTCATAGCTTTTGGCGTCGCCGACCCGCGGCCTAATCTCATCATATGTAGGAATTTAAGCTTTAAAATAAAAAACTAAGTATAGGCGGGGTATTGGGGCATCATTGCTAAGCACTGCTGTTAATAATCGCGGTTTTTTCACTTGACCTAAAGTTAGATTTGAGACCATAAACATGTGTGTTTAGGTCTTATAAACATGTCCTAGAAGTTTTGTGACGTTTGGATGTCGTTTGATGCTGTAAAGGATGTGATTTGTTTGCCGATGAGCAATTGTCTTTTGGTGATTTCAGTCATTTGACTGTAGCTTGATTTAGATGCGAGTTGTTTGTTGTTTGCCAAGAGATTAAAAACCTCTTGTAGCCTCTATGCACTAGACGAGTCAGCTTCGTCCCATGGATTGACAATTTATTTGTGGTTCCCGCTACATCTGCAATAAGATAGGAGTGAGGTCAAACACCCATACCACATTCTAATTATGGAGCCTGTTTGTCTTTTAGCTTGACAATTTGAGTCACAGATATCAAGATACAAGGCTTTGAAGTTTTGCTGGGGGCTAGGTTCGGGCCCAGTTTGTCTGCATCAAAAAGTGTGTTAGCATAAGTTTTTTGAAGCTCCATGGAGTTTGCAAGGATAAAGGACAGTATCTATTGGAAATAACTAGTTGTTGCTTGCTACCTTTGTAATGAATCCAACCTAAAGCACATTATCAATCTCTTTCTTGACCTTCTTTGCATAATTAGGGTTCATTCTATATCTCTGTAGTCTTACTAGTCTGGCATCATGTTTCAGTGGTATGTGGTGTTGGAATACTTCTAGATCTACTCCCTTCAGATCTGTATGTTCCCAAGCAAATACGCATTTATACTTCTAGAACAGTGTCTTGGCTTTTTTCTTGATTTTTGGCTTCAGATGTTTTTTGATTTTAATCATTCTGTATTCCTCTTTTGAGTCAAGATTTCATGCTTCTAATTCTTGATCGTCTGGAAACAACCAATTTGGCCCACCTCCCTTTCTCTTAGCCAATGATTCAACTTCCTTATCTATCCAAATGCCCACAACATAATCATTGAATGGGTTAACAACCTCCAAGCGATCATTCTGAAGATCCTGTTGTAGTTTTACTAGAATTTATTCATGTGCCTCTAAATGATCCACTAAAATGGTTTCTACCTTTTCATTAAGCTTTTTTGGTTTGATTTTTGACCATCTATTTGAATTGATCTCTCTCCAGCGTTTTTTTCAATAAATTGTTATGGGCATTGTTGTTTCTGTCGTTTAGCTTGTTGTTTGTCCATCAACACCACACTAAGGTCAAAATTTGCTAAAGGAAAGATATTCATGGAGGCTAACATCCTCTCAATCTCCTTTGTACCATACTTCTTCCACAGTTCTTTTGGTCTTAATGCCTTTCTCCATGATCAGGTGTTATCTATCCTGATCTGGATTCTCCTGCTAGAGCCTTGAAAAGTCAATGTCTAGTTTGCATAATCATGTATAGCCCCAACAACTCTAAGACATGGTCTTCCCAACAGCATTCCATAGGCCCCCTGCACATCCAACACTAAGAAATTGGTTTTAAATTTCTCTTTTCCCACTGTTATCTGCATATTTTCAATGAGACCAGTGGCTTGGACCACCCTATGATCCACCACTCTTATTCTGAATGGAGCTGGCTTCATCTCAACTATTCCCAGCTTTTGGCGAAAATGCTTGTGAAGAATATTTACTCCCTCTCCTCCATCCATGATAACACTAGATAATGGTTTGCATTGTTTCCTGAGCTTATAGTCGATTTGGATTATTGGAACCTCATCATCTTTGATGGTTTCCAAATCCATTGTTTTGGACTCTACTTCAGCTTTCCTTTTCTGTTTGATAATTTTAGCCACCTCAAGCGATGTGCATCAAATGGCATCCAAATCTACAGTTAATTTTTGAATTCGATTAAAAACCTTAATATATATCTCATCTTGGTCATTGCCCGAGCTCCCGCTGTCCGAACCAAAAGACTTCTCCTCCTGAGAATATTCATAGTTCCATTCTATTGGTTTGCTTGCAGTTTTGCTAGATGGCTCCGTGACGAATCCACTTGATTCTTTCGCAAGCTAGTATGTCTAGCCTTGATCAAGTCTACTCTAACTTGCCTTGATTCTTCTCCCAGGCTCTAAACTGTAGCAACAATCATAGACTCACCTAGTCCACCTACTTCCATCTCCGTTTTTTTTTGAAGATTAAGGTGGTATTTTGTGAATGGTCTGAGCTTCTGGAATTTTTGGTTGTTCTAGCAGCTTCCTTGATAGATTTTTAGTGATTTTTGTTGCAAGATCCCTCCATTTGTCTACTATCTTTTCTTTACCCTTAGCTTTCCACATTTTCCTCTGTTGTTCCCACTTTTTGGCCTCAACAATTTGGCTATCTTCTTTAGTAGGGATTTCTTCAATTACTACTCTTTTTCTCCTTGTGACCTCTCTTATAGGTATGGCTCTGACGGTTTATGGTCAGTTATCTCTGGCTTAGAGATATCTGGACATTGACTACAAAGTGGCCATACTTGCCACAAGTATAGCAGCTCATGTTTCTTCTAGAGAAATCTCCCCCATCTCTACCTTCTCTAGTTCCATTCTGGTAGCATCCCCTACCACCTCTAGTGCTTGTAGTGGCTTCATTTTCTCTAGTTACATCTACCTTGGGTGCTTCTGGATTTGTGAGGGAAATCATTGATAGGTTAGGTATTGGCTTTGGTCGTTTTCGGTTAGCTACCTCTGGCTTCAATATATCTCGACATTGAGTTGCAAAGTGGCCATACTTGCCACAAGTATAGTAGCTCATGTTTCTTTTAGAGAAATCTCCCCTGCCTCTACCTCTTCTAGTTCCATTCTGGTAGCATCCCCTATCCCCTCCAGTGCTTGTAGTGGATTCATTTTCTCTAGCTACATCTACCTTGGGTGCTTTTGGATTCGTGAGGGCAATCATTGATAGGTCCTTTTCCTTTTTGAAGTGATGAATCATAATTCCACAATTGTTCTAGACATGACCAAATGCCTTGCAATATGTGCATTGGAAACAATCATTTGACATGTGGTCCTTTGATTTGCATTTAGAACACCGTATTTGTATTTTCCTTATTGAGGTTCTTGTTTTGGCTATCTCAATAATTTGCTTATATATTTTTTTAATTTTCTTGGTCCAAGACCCTTTTGAGCTTTTCTGTTGTCCTCTAGTTCACTTTCAAAAGTATTAGAGCTGGATTTGGATTTTGAACTTTCTTCAATAGATGATTGTCACTGGACTTCCTTCTTCTATGCCCCTTTTCATTTTCTGATTGTTGTTTAAACTTCAATGCTCTCTATACCAGGCCATTGAATTTCCTTGTTGGTGTTGACACATCTTACTCCCGCAACTTCCTACTCTTAAAGCCATTCAAGAACCAAGCTCTCATCCTTCTCCCTAAGGGAGGTTCTTGCAGTTGTCTAGTTAGTTGTTTTATCTTTTCTACATAGCTTCTAACCGACAACTTTCCTTGCTTGATCTTATCCAGCTCACACAAATGTCTTCATCTCCCCTATTGTTTGAGTATTCTAGTTTGAGGCTTTAATGAGCTTGTGATACAATCTAAGTCTGTAGGTTGGGTAATGGTAATACCATTTCCTAGATGCATCCTTCAATGTTTGAGGAAAATATTTCCCCCATTCATCCTCGTCGATGTCCTTCAGTTATGCATACTACTCAAAGGCTTGTATGTGAACATCGGGGTCATCCTTCTTCCCCCTTTGAACATCAAGGTCATCCTTATTTCCCCCTTTGAATATAGGATATAAAATTTCTATATTAGTAGAATGTCCCTTGGTCTTGCTGATTCTGGTTCTATATAATGGTTTCTTCTTGCATTGCTTTCTCTTGTCGTACTAATCAATGTCAGCCTCACAATCCTTGATTTCCATCTCTGACACTGTCTCTTCTATTGTTTCTTGGTTCCCTTGTGTAGTGAGTGATAAGTTTTTCAACTCCTATCACTCTCATCAGTCTACTTTTGACTTTGGGACCCTTGAGTCTTATTCCATCTAGTAGCCTTTAGCTCTTTGACGCCTAGAATGATTGGAATGCTGCAAATCCCTTGATTCATTAGCAGTACCCCCTCTTGGAGCAACCTCAATTTCATTCCTAGGATACGGATCAGTTTCAAAGCCTACTTTAGTCTCATGTGGAATTGTAGCAACCCTCTCTTGATTTTTCATAAAGCAAAGCTGCTCATCGATGATCTCTAGTGCTTGTTTTGGATGGAACTGTAGACATAAAATAACTCTAATACCAGCTAGGAGATAGTTCGCCTGTCTTAGAGCTACTTAGTTCAAACCACCATGATTTCCAAAATGAAATGATTGGGATGTGTTCAGACAACTATTCCAGGTTGGTAACACTATAACTAAAAGAAGAAACACTAGAACTGAAAGATGAAACACTGGAGCTGAAAGATGAGATACTGTTAATGAAATTGGAACTGGGATTGTATTTCAGATATGCAGAGTGCACTGGAGAGTATTCAATATCCCAAGAGCTAGATTTGTAATTATATAAGAGAGAGAGCACACCAAAATGATTACAAGAGCACAAATAGCTCAGGATGTAGACTATTAAAGATTCTAGAGAGACAAAGTCTATAAAAAATGAGTAATGGGTCCTATGTATAGGCTTTTAGACTGGTGTATGACTGACTATACATTGTCAATTACTCTGGTAACTCATTGGTTACTACTCCTAGAAGCTTCATTCGTCCGCCGCTGTGCACATCTGTTGCATGTGTTAAAGCAAGGGACTTGCCGTACACTGTGTGCAAGCCACAAATGGCTGCAAGCACACAACCAGACTAATCTAACAAGCTCAAGAGAGCAAGGGCGTGTCACTCACCGCCCTACGCTCGCCTTCATGGATTCCTTGCCACAAAGAAGAGGGAGCTATCGCCGTGCCACACTCAACTGCCTTGCCGCCACCGTGCCATCGCAATGCTTGATCACACATGCACTCTCTCTCTCTCTCTCTCTCTCTCTCTCTCTCTCTCTCTCTCTCTCTCTCTCTCTTTCTCTCTCTCTCATGCACACACACACACACACACACACACACACACACACACACACACACACACACACAAGGAGATGAAAAAAAAGATGGAGATGGAGCAAGAGCACTCTTCAATTGCACAAATGAGAGAATGAGTGATTTTTAGGTTTAGGTGACTTTTATATAAGCTTGCCCATTCACACTTGGGCTCCGATGCTTAGCCAACTAACCCTTGAATATTCCAGTTAGAGTGCGTCGGTGATCACTCTTACCCTTTTCCTATTGGACCGACAATCCCGGCCCATGACTTCTAGAAGTGGACATCGGTGGCTAACATGCCCCCCTTCTTGACGTAGATTCTGCCCTCAGAATATAACAGTGCAGCATTGGAATCCATAATAGGAGTACCTGTAGTAGCAGAAGAAAAACAACATTGTGAAAGCTCAAAGGTAGCATATGCACGCGTGCAATAAGTGAGATGCATACATGATATTCTACGAAATGAAAAAAAAAATCATGAATTTTAACGTTCCCAACTAGAACAAGCATAGTAGTACCTGATTTAAATGCAATTGAGTTAAGGTCTATTAGGTTGACTCTAAGAGAAGTACACAAGAGCTAGGGCTAAAGTAAGTACTAGATTGACCAACGTTAATTAAAAAATGTCAACTAAAGAGTAGTTAACCCAAGGAATGCTCGTCGGGGTCTAAAGACTAGTGATCTTGTCACTTATACCACTTAAGTGTGATCAACATAAAATACAAGGAAGTTTGTGCTATTTGCTTTCTCTTTTCTCTTTTTTTTGTCTTTTTTGTTGTTGTCATAGTTGCTACAAGTAGCTGGGAGACTTGAGGTCTCAAATACCATTAGCTAGGAGATTCGAGGTCTCAAATACCAGCTTAACACATAAACTTCCACAACACAAGTCACATTTAGGTAGAATAAGCTAGAGAGAACTATATCCTCATAGCATAAAACATTACTAAAGTTACTACAATTAATAGACTATTTAGGAATTAAAGTCAGCAACAATTAAGTGGCCTAGTTTAGCCTAAGGTCCTGATATCTACTTAAAGCCAACTAATAGACCAAACTCAAAGAGAACAACAAAGTACTAGAAGTTTGGAAAAATTATAGCATCTAAATTGGTAATGTCACAACTTCATAAATTTTATGCATTGTTAGAAACTCAAATGACAAGATGCAAACATGTAACTGTGGAAAGCATAGATAAAAGGAAGTAGTACACCTGATATAATGGAGAACATCCGTTGTAACATGTAAACATGCATTGTCGTTGTCCTTTGAAGGCATCCTTATGTAGTCACAAACTGCACAATAGTCACCACCAAACATCCATCTTCCAGAGGCACATCAGTGGGAAAAAAGAACTTTGCTAATCACTAGACTCTAAAAAAAAAACACTCCTATCGTACTAATCCTACCTACCCTCCATCACTTGAGTGATGAGGATCAAAGTAAGTGGAGGTTGGAGAGCTTGATCGGTAGCTCTAGGCTAAACCACCATCCTCATTATCAAGTAGGTGTAATCCTCTTCGGTAAGGCCGTGTGTCTTGTCTGTCCAATCACCATTATCGTTCTCATCCTTTTCCATGAAGAATAGTATTAGGAATGTCATGAGGAGTGCATACTCAGCCTGGGAAAAATGGTAAACTTGGGCAATTGGGAAAACTTCCTTGATAGAATAGGGATCTGTCATAGTCAAGAGGCGGACCAGCCACTCTAACTCCTCAACATTTCTCTCATAAGCGAGTGTTTCAACCGAATCCCATTCATAGGAAATATGAGGATAACATAAATGCATAACTTGGGACAGGTAAAAAGAATATTCGTAAGAATCAGCCATATCTGTGAACACAAATAGAGGATGTTTAGGTGTTTGATGACATAGGTTTTTGTTTTAGTGTACCTGATGTGACATGTGTAGGTCTGGGTCAATGATTTTGACTAGTATTGTGCACACTCATTTGCTAATTGCACTTGCTCTTTACTATCTTTTTTTAAATAAAAAAAACTAGGGTGTTTAGTTACTGTAAATCTATATATATACAATCCCTAAAATCGAAATGCTCAAGGGTCAAGGAAAGAAGGGTAAGAGGAAAATAATTCAATAGGATGATGTGAAAGAAGACTCCCCCCTTCCTTGGGTAGATCATACTTTAAAAGGATGTCATCACCTTTTGGAACCAGTTACTCCAATTGGTAATAGGTGAGGATTTTAGCCAATAGTTCTCTATTGCCTTGGGTGCCTCATCGAGTTGCAAGGGTGGTAAGGTACTCTCCCATGAACGAACTTGAAGTAATGCATCAGGTAATAATTGAACAATGGGAGGTGTCAAATCTTTTGTAGCTTCATGGAGGTTGCCTATGGTAGGTGGAGGTTGTGTAGAAGCTTTTACCTCTATGGATGCATTACATGAGGAGCTACAAGCTTCATGGAACTCCTCCTTTCCCGAGATAAGCCGAATAGATTAGTTTTGCCTTGGAACCCAAACTAGCTTTGGAATAGGTGTGTAGCATTCTGTGATCTTTCCCTTTCCAAGGTCTTCCATCGGCTTTGGAATCACAAGGTTTGACTCACATGGTTTTGTAGTGGATAGGGAAGGACACGATTTACGTTTAGGTACCCAAATTCGATCATTTCCATCATAGTAGCCTTGGGATTCTAATAGTTGTTTGGGAGTCCAACATGATTTGGTTTTCACCTTCTTAACGTGAGTGGATGCCTTCCTTTGAGGTTTCCTTTGTGAATTAACTTGAACCATAGGGGGGTCCGATAACGATACCTTGGGGACCCATTGATATGTACCCTTGATTAGATCACGTGGAGCCTTTGATGTAGCACTGCCTTTCATAGCCATGGAAGTTGAAGCTTTAGAGGGTTGTGCTATTGGCAAGGATGTTGCGACTTTTTGGATTGACAATATTTTGTTGTTTTTTGTGTTATGAAGAGGTGAGATTTCAGGTGTTATTCCTTGAGCCGTAGGGCCATGAGTTGGTTTTTGTGTCGTGATACTCCCGATCTCCCAATCGATATTATATTTGACTATAGACATCCATGTGCACCCCAGGTTTATATTACCCTCCATAGTACCAACAGGCATGACTAAAAAGCTTTGAACCACGGTTCCATTATCATAAATAATAGGAGTGTGTAGGATTTCAAAAACCGTGGTCTTCTTCTTATTGACACCCTTGACTTGGATGGTGCTTGTGGATAGGGGTGGTTTTCCTAGTTGACACCAAACTCCATAGAGGATAACAAATTATGTTAAGCCCTTGTATCCAATAATACATTATATAGTACTCTCCCATAGAGGCTATTTAGTTCAATTGGATAATATAGAGGTGGCTCGGATTCCAATGAATCATCATTAGTGTCTTCAAAAAATGCTTTCGTGATTCTTAGATTAGCCTCTTGTTGGCGTCTAAGATGTTGTTGTCTTTCTTGAGCCTCAACTATTGCTTGGATCTTTTTAAGATCTACCTGTTCTTTGACTGCTTTCTTTTGATGGATGGCTTGTAACTCTTTATTATGTCATCTCCTTACGATACGGCTCAACTTTGGATTCTCTATAGCCTCTGGTTGTGCGATGTTAATGGGTTGTGGACTACACCACATAACGCTTTGAAGGTATTCACCCCAGTTATCTACCAAATTCCGTTGAGCATCATATGCCCTTATATAATTAAGCCATTCTGCGGTAGATTTATTTTCATTTATTCTAGCATGCACATTTTCTCAATATTGTTGCCTCTTATATCTCTTACTCTTCTTGTCTAATTTTTTATTACGGCCAATCTTTAGTGAAGAGTCACTAGATGAATCGCTACTTATGTCTTCTGCTCCCTTGGATAGATTTTCATCTAGGGTACCACTGGGCCTTGAATGGTTTGTCCCCACATTTGCACTAAGATTGAACTCAGATTATTCGTCCTCAGAGTCAATTTCAATTGATGATTTTGTCCCAATATAGTCTTGTGAGACGCTACTGGTTCCAATGCCAGTCAAACCTTCATCTTATAGGTCATCAGAAGCTATATGCATTGCTTCTAGCATATTTAAGGATACGAGTGGTGGCATTTCATCCCCCTTAGGTGTTACCTAGGTCATCCCCTTGTTTCCCCAAGTGTATATGGTTGCTGCTAAGTGGACGCAATCCACATTGTCTGACTCAGTCATCCCAGGTAGTACATCCATACAAGGAGAATCTTCCCAAACATCAGTGTCCACTTTACATGTGTAACAATACATCAATGGGGCCGAGTGAACTATGGTGTCAGATCTATAATCAATTATAAACCTGTTTCCTAGAGGATGTGCTCGACCAGTTACAAGTTCCACTCAAATGACAAAATCTTGGAACTGCAAGTAGACATGGTTTTTAGACCAATCATGCACCATTTTTTCTTCCCTCATGAAAGGACGTCCTAAGATAATCTTAGATGCTATAGTGTGCTTGGAGAAATCCATAACAATGAAGGTATTTCTTATTTTATGTCCAAAGACCTTGATCTTGAGATCTTCTAGCATCCCAATAGGTTTAACGATAGACCCATTGGCCATCTTTACTACTATGGTTGTGGTCCCAAGGTGAGGTATTTCCATAGTTTCCTAGCAATTTTTAGTCACTGTAAGGTCTCTGACCCCGACCAAAAAGAGCACCGTGTACCATGTAATGATCATAATGGAAAAAGTTACTATTTTTAGCAGTTTTCTGAATTCTGTCAGTGCCATGATGTTTAGAATGTTTTAAAGCTCCCAAATGTGAATTAAAATAATTTTTGCAAAAAAATTCCAAAAATAGTAAGTTTTTGGTCACCCGACGTGTTTAGTTTTAATCATCTCGAAAAACTGCACTCGTACCCCGAATTTGAAAAAAATGCATTTTTGGACCTCGGGGCTGCTAAATATGGCAGGTACTCGGGCTAGTACGCCTTAGTTAAAGCTCCGTATAGCAATTTACGGCATCAAAATCCGACTCGTATGACCCGTTTTAGCCTAAAATCAATTTTTCCAAAAATTGAGCGGGGAGGCCCTGGAGCCCGGGACTGTGTGGGAACAGGTCCCACGCCACTCCAAATCAGCTTTAGCAGCTAGGGGGCGCGTTTTGTCCTTGTGGGAGTCCTGGGAAAGCTGCCAAGCCAGAAACTAAGTCTCAGAGCCAGTTAACCTAGCCAACCTGACACTTGGTGGGTAGGGGAACTGGACTTGCCAATGCAGAGACTGAGTGCTCCTCCAGATGCTAATAGCAGGGCTGGTCGATTTTCAGCCTGTAGGAGCCTATTTAAAGGCCTGCACATACACACACACACACACACGCTCACACATACACCCAATACACACACACACACACACACACACCTTGGGGAGGTGCTGCCGGTACACACATCCTTTGAAGGAGAAGCAAGGAGGGAGGTACTGTCGAATTCTCGCCTCAAAAAGCTCGATTAAATCAGAGAATCGAGAGGATTATCAGCCCTTAATCACGGTAACCACGGTTTAATTAATGCTTTCTGCAAATCCTTTTCATTACCATCTAAATTCCTCGTCTATTATGCTTATTCCTAGTCATAATTCTCTATAATTACTCTCTAATTTCTCTTTAATCTTATTCTATTATGTAATCATCACACCATAGCTGAATTATCAGTCATTCATCATTCTTTATTAGTGATTAGTGCATGATTAATAGAATTTTCTCTCTCTAGGTAGCATAGTGATTAATCCATAAGCCGATAACTGTGTAGATTGGTGAAAAATCACTTTTTTATTAACAATATAGCTAAATTAGATCCATTCTCTTATGCATTAAGATGTAATTAAGGTAAAATTAAAGCCGTCATTAAGTCTCTAAGGGTTAATTTTTCTCACACCTATGCATGAGGTGAACCTGCATCCTCTAATTGCTAGGAAAGAGATTAATTATGCTGATTCATCTTTCTGGTAATTCTATTAATGAGACCTTATGATTCTTAATCATCTAAGTCGAGTAATTATCCTTAGAGCCGGTTCCCATAGGAATATGCATCATCCATAATGATTGCTATATGGAAAAATCTAAACCTCTCATGTAGCAGGCATTGTTGATGTTGCTAATCTATCATTTGGTTGTTATGACGCTTGCGGACATTAGCTCTTTTCTCCAAGCTAACCATTTAAAGTAGTGAGTTTAAAATGGCCCCGGTTAAGAGGACTCGCCTTGGTGGAGCCCACGACCACGAGGCAGGAACGAGCAATGTGAACGGAAAGGGGAAAGCTCCCTTAGACGACCAAGCACCGGCCATCTCACCGGCCATTGACGAGCAAATGGAAGAGGTAGGTCATAATTTTATTCAAGTCGTTTGAATTAACATTGCACACGTTTAGTTAGGAATGAACATATCCGCAAAACATGTTGGAGAAATCCAACGGAAACCTCGGCACTGAACTCATTTGTACATTAAAGTCTAAAGTAGGAAAGAAATGATTGATGGGTATGCTGTTTGCAATAGGAAAGAATGTCTGCTAGGGAAAATTTAGCTCGACATGTTCATTTTATTTCCAATGTTGAATCAATCCTGACCCCCCTACTGATCACAGGGGGAAGAGTTCCTCGTTAAAGGGCTCTTGAATCCACGACTTGATTTTTAGGCGGTGGATACCCACGACTTGCTTTCTATCCGGTGGGAACCCACGTCTTGCTTTCTATGCGGTGGGAGTGTCCATGTCGTGCTTTCTATGGGGTGGACATACCTAGTTGTATGGGTAGCTAGGCGACAACGGGAGGAGTAAACTCTTGCTGGAGGGGGGATGTTGTACCTCCAGAACATTGGAATTTTAATGAATACGTTTGAGTAGAATTTTTACTATGACACTCTCTTGGTGTTGTTTGCAATACTGGTTGAAGGGCTGTCTTAACGAACATTGTGATTCGGAATCTAATCAAGGAATGTTTATGTTGAACAATCATTGTGGTAGTAATTAGGACACACAAGGAAGTGTGAGTGTGGGGGTGGAAAGTGGGGGCTTGGCTTAGGTTGCCAATGCCTATGAGAAGGGTGGTCCCGATTGGTCGGGAACTCTCTGTTCCCATAGTGTTCAATTTGATATTAGTAATACTCATTGCCCCTAGAGCGGTGAAATCTCGAGAGTACGTGCCTCTGAAACATGGGGAAAAAGGCACTCGGGGTTTCTCTCCTCTTGGAAGGTGGGTCTTAGGATCGCTAGATAGTTTAAGTATGTTATGGAATTGATATTTTATTATTTGTTGCAGCTGACATGTGGAAAAGACTGGGACCGAGCTAGGCCTCTGCGCAATGAAAGTATATACATTGTACATTTTATTATTCAAGTGCTCTTTTATGAGCTTTGGCCATTTATGATCGGCCGGCCAGTTTGTAACCAATTTGACCATTCAAGAAATCTATATAACAAATACGTGCAAGAGGAAAATGGTCACTCTTGCACGGGGGGAGATTGCACCCAGTGTTTGCGTTGTTCTTCTCTCCTCTTCCCTCTTCTCTCTCGCCATGCTGGCGTAGCACTCCGGTCTAGGAGGTGCGCCTGCACGCACTCTTTTATCCTCTCGCGCTCTCAATCTCTCTCTTTGTTCGCATACGGCTTCAATGCTGTGCTATGAGGTTCGCCAGGTATGGGGATTTGCCAATTTATGTGTTGTATGGTGTTATCTTGGATGATTTGCAGGGCAGCCACGCCTCCGGCTGTAGCAGTGGTATCAGAGCTTTGTCTACGTTCCTACATATGCAAGCAAAGCTATGGAAAACTCTAAAGAATTAGAGCTAAGTGGTTTTTGTAATTCTTTTCTTAAATTTTTATCTTTTTTTTCTTAGCATGGTAGAGTATACCAGTAGAAAAGTGATTATTAAAAGATTGAGATTAGTGTTGATTTCAAGCCATTTAGTGGCATTCTTAAAACTAATATATAGCAACTTCACAATTTGGACGAGAACAAAACTAAATGATTATCCTTTTTAGTATATTTTAGGGACTGAGCTGAGACCCAGAGCTGAGACCCATTTGAGGTTGACTTGAAGTATGTATTGATTACGGATGGATTTGATAGCCATTCAAAACTGCTTACAAATAGGGCTTAGAGTTGAGTAAATAATAATAATAATTATTATAATAATAACAACGTATGATTTGAAAGCAAGTAGGGTTGTTTTGGAGAAAGATTTGCACTGCGTTTTGCCTTGTGTCGGGGGAGATGACAAGGATTAAAGATGCTCGGAGTTAGATATTGAGAGAGGAATTGGGAATATAGATTTCAATAGGGTTCGGTTGATTCACACACACACACACACACACATACAACACACTGTGAGCGCATGGCACTTACACTCAGAGACCAGCGGTTGCATTGATTTACACCGGCCATTGCATGGTGCAACTACCACAAGGTCAAGTAATAGCTTCTGTTCAGCCGCGTGAAGAACTCTACCTCTCTCTCTCTCTGGCCGCCATGCTGAAGCGGTAGTTGGCCAGTTCCCTCTGCAATTGGCTCACTTTTTTTTTACAGCTGCACACACATCCCCCCTCTCCGTTGCCTGCCATGCAGCCATCCTCAACCACTAGATGCCATACCCAATGGCGGAATATTCATGCAGACCAAGAGCTGCCAACTTCATGTTTGTTTTTAACGTAGACCACCCCTTTTTTCGCTTCAGTTAGCACCAACCACTACCCACTACATCAAGTCGCAGTCTGACTCTACCCCTCACTCTCTTCCTCCCTCCATGCATGCTCCCAACCCACTCCACAGAATGCAACCTTCTCTGCCGCCATGTCTCTTTCTGGCTTTCTCTTTCTACCCCTCGTTGTTGCAGAACAGTTATGCACACACCTGGGTTTGACTCCTCCAATCGCAGACCTTCATGATAACCAGTTGTGAACTATGGGCGTTGTCCTTGAGATGCAGACACAGCTAATACACTCCTTTCTGAATGCGACTCAATGTTGTATACCACCATCTCTTGACTCAAACCTCAAACCCTGATAGAAGATACTTCTCTTGAAGCATACAAAAATCCTTTGCCTGTTCTATCCGGGCTTCTACGTCGCTCATCTTCCTGGACAGATTCACCCTTAAGAAAATTTTCCGTACCTTTTCGTACTCCGCCAGTAGGACAAAGCTTCTTAGCTGTTGGAAATGGACTGAGGCGTGTAAGCTCTTCGGAATTCAGTCCTCACATGCAGATGTCGCCCGTGCTGAGTGATGAGGTTAGTGATAGAGTGCTCCCTAAGGGGCGTTTCTCACTAAACGAGTGCCCATACGACAGTGGTCGGCCCTCGACTACTTGCAGAAGCGGAGATTGTGGACGCTGTTTGACGACCACTCCAATACTTTCTCAGATGCCGGGCATTCACGAGAATTGACAACAACGATGATTTTCATCTGACATTCTTAACCTTTTAATTTCAATCCTTCACCTTCCTTTGTTTTATTTTAAAACCTAGGCATTGGATTACATCATTGAGGATTGTGTCAGTCTGGTCTCATACTTGTAATTCTAATTTCTCCTTCATTGACTGTGGTTGAGTTTGGTTCTCATGCTCAACTGTGTATGCTTATGCACTGTATCAGCTTCAATGGTCACTAGTACTTGTAATTTTTAGTCCTAGCAGTGCCTTATGCTGCTATCGATGCTCTGTCCACTTGTCGTTTCCTAGCAAGACTAGATGCAATTGCTGCTCGGAACACTAAGGAATGCTTGATTTCTAAAAACATAAAATAAAATAAATAAATAAATAAATATAGATCTTGTAGATCTCTTGTGATAGTTTTCGTCGATCTTAATTTATTGAGTTCACCTTTATCTGCATCTTGTTATTACCCTTACGTTTTCACCCATATGTGATATGATCTTTGTAACTTCACCATATTCCAGGCTCTGCTATTTTGGTAATCCTCCACAAACCACAAACTCTCCATGTGTTGTGCAAATGTATCACGATCCATTTTCTACATAAGTAGTATTGCAAGCTAAACTCTGGTAATGGCTATCCATATTACCATGCATACACCTAGCGATTCACTATTTCGTCAGTAATATTGAGAGTTAGAATCATATCAAATACCTCATGCACACTATTGCATCCCTTTCACAACTAATGGGTGCATAGGACTTGTCAGTTTATTCCAGTTGAACTTTCATACTAAAGAAGCATGGCAAACGTGCCCAAACTACATTGTCCACAACCGGATAACCGAAACACACACTACCAATCCCAACTTAGGGTCAAATTCTACCCCCTTACATCTAGTCTCTAGGAAATTTAAGTTTCTATTCGTAGGGATTATTTTACTTATTGTAATTTTCTTTCTCTTAATTGTTGTTTAATCTCGACATAACCAATGCACATTGAATGATACCATATTGTCATTGATTCTTTTCATTGAGTAGTTCATGAGTGCAAAGATTTTGTAGTAGTGTGGTGGACAATACATAAACAAACCAACTATTTTTCTTTTAAGTGAGGTGGAACTATCTATTTGGTATCAATTATCTTGCAATACTTCAAATTTCGTATCATTTTGGTGTTGTTAAAACAAAACCAGTTGTTTGTAATTCGCCCTTCCACTGTATTGTATCTACATTTAAAGGACATGGGTATCCACGGAATTCATTCATGGACGCACTAATAAGCACGACCTTGCAAGCACTTACTGTTGAGAAATATTATTTTGTGTGTGATGACTAACTTTCATAACTCTCATTATCATGTATTTTTTCATATTAACAAGATTCATATTTTCATTCTAGTGATTTTAAACTCACCCCTACCTTCAAAGGATGTGTTTGCATGTGTTTATGATCCTTTCTAATTTTGATATAGATACTCCTCCCATGTGTAATAGTTTTGAGTTTTTTCTATATACATTTGTACCACTTTAGATGTTAAGTCACTGTTTATTACCCAACATTAATCAGGATGGCACCTTCTTTTATTTCATGGCCAATTCTTAACACAAAATTAACACATTTTGAATTTGTTAACTATACTTCGATTAAGTTTGACAGTTGCAGCTTTCTCGTACCTGTGCCTATCCCCCCCCACACAAAATGGTATATACATTTTCAAAAAAAAAAAAAAAGTATACCCTCCTGGTATATACATCAAATACATCATTCCTCTTTTCTTATTTCATTTATCTGCATTGTGTTCTAAGGTGAATATTCAAACACTACTAAGGTCATGGCTACTGATTGTATTGAAATGAGATTTTATTGAGATGGTTTGTCAATCAGCTATGCAGCTACTCATGTGAGCTAAGGTGCTTTGAGTTAGTGAACAAAAAAATAAAATAAAATAAATTGTTGTAAGTACTCTGCTACTCAACTAACTCCAATATGGTGTCACACAAGTAGTCACTGTTTTGTTTTTTTTATGTCTTGCCTAGTCCATTGGTCATGAACACACAGATTCGCCGATCTAGGCAGTGTGTAGATACTCATCTGCGTGCAGATTCACCGATTTAGGCAGCACAACAACAAATAAAAGATTCACATTTTCTAAACAATACCAAATGCAGATTCGCCGATTTAGGCAGCACATTGACAAACTTCAGATTTATTATTTTTAAACAATATCCAATGCAGATCCGCCGATTTAGGCAGCATTAGTGCAGATTCGCCGATTTAGGCAACACATCTTATTAGTGCAGATTCGTCGATGTAGGCAACACGTTTTATTGGTGTAGACTCGCCGGATGAGGCAACACCGATCACAAAATCATACTGTAGTGGATGGCCACCACTGTAACTGGTATGATTTTGTTACCCGGGTACATAATGAAAGTGATTTGGATTTGGACTTATATTGTGGAATTGAAATTGGATTGGAATTTGGTATCTGGTGATTATTTAGCAGTGTTTATGTGATGAGACTTGACATTAGGAGATTAATGATGAGTATGACCAATGATATCCTGATTCATCAGGGTATGATATATACTTCTTATTCTAGTGGTATGGGACACTAGAATAGGTAGTATGTGGATGACGGCAGGCATAAGCAATATTGTCTAATTTTATGAATTTTGTTACTATTTGATACATATTTCTAATCATTATTTTTGACAAGTATTGTTTGTAGATTTCTATCTTCGCAACTGAGGACAATTGCTTTCCAACGGAGAGGTATGTTATGGAATTGATATTTTATTATTTGTTGTAGCTGACATGTGGAAAAGACTGGGACCGAGCTAGGCCTATGCGAATGAAAGTATATACATTGTACATTTTATTATTCAAGTGCTCTTTTATGAGCTTTGGCCATCCAATGCCACCATCAAGGCTTCCCTTCACAGTTAATCCCATGGTAGTGATTGGTATGGTCGCATTGGACTCATTGCCCTGAAAGTATTATCCCAACTTGTTAATAGGTATTTCTACAACATGGTTATCATCTAGGTTGGGTTGTGGATCTAAGTGTTCCTCCTCTATTGGCATCTCCCTAGCTCCATCCATGTGTGAAAATTGTGGTAGCCCAACCTTCAGTTCTCCATTGAGGAAAGCTCAAAGAACTAAGAATAGCTCAGGGTCTCCATACAGTTTGGACATGATGGTGGTTTTGACTTCTGAAGCCATGAAATCCATCAATTTGGAAATATTTAATGACATCTTTTGGGCTTCAGTCCCTTTGCATGGGAAAGATGGGATCTCCATTTCTTTGATAGGGTTAGGTAGTCCCTCTATAAACATTATTTCTAACAAGAAGTGAGACGTCCACTTTCCCATGACTTTAAGTCACTTTCTTCTTGGATGACATTAGGTATGGCTAGGGGTCTATGGAATTTGTGAGGTTGTTGTTGCATAGGGAACACTGTGTCTGTAATCTGGATCTGCGTAGGTACTGGCTCTAGATCCCTTTTGGTATCTTCTACCAAACTCCTTAATTTCTTGACTCGCTATATTTTTACCAATGTGGCATAGATCATTTGATTACCCAATGATGGCTCTAGATCCCTTTGGGTATCTTCTACCAAACTCCTTAATTGCTTGACTCGCTTGATCTCCTCTATATTGTTTGGGGAAGTTCCTATCTTCTTCTTGGATCCTGGCCATTGTGGCTCATGATGACGATCGTCCTTGTTGGTTTCTTTCTTAGTGGTTGTTTTGGTCTCCATGGTTTCACCTGAATCAGAATCCTCTTCAATGTTGTTCATATATACGGGGTTGTCACCAGTCCCTATGTTTCTCTTTGAACTGAGGTCTGACTTCGTTGCTTTTTGCGATCTCTTCCTTCGTGTTTTCTTCTTCTTCTGAGATTGGGCAATTGATGCTGCGTCTCTTTCTTCAAGAATATAATTTTATTTTTGGAGCATCAATTGTGTAATTACGTTTACTGGTACCACATGTGAACTTTGTGAGGGCTCCTCAGTAACCTCAATCAAGTTTAATGGCGTTACCTTCGGTGCATTTGGATTATTTAGACATTGGGTAATCAAATGATCTATGCCACATTGATTACACATGAGTATCAGCATTATAGCCGTACTCACTTGATTGGTTTGCATTTAGTGTGGCATTCTTTTGTAGCCTAATGGGACACTCGGCTACACGATGTGGACCTCCACACTCGTAGCATTGAAGAGGTGGTATCTTGGCAATATAATTGATATTTTGGCCTCTTGCAGCAATAGCAGCTACTTGATAGACATGTTTGACTTGTCCCCAATAGTCCTCCATGTAGGATTGTGGACTTTCTTCAAGCGCATCAATCCCATAGGCAATATTAGGGTCTATATCTTCCTCGCAGACTTCCAAACAAGCAATAGATGATTCACAACCCACTTGATTCACATAAGTGGTTCTCAGATGTGGTGGTTGTGGTCCTAGCACTGGAGGTGGTAAGGGTATTGTTTGAACAACATTTTGGGCCCTAGGGACCATGTGTTGTGACGTTTGTTCAAGAGGTGGGATAGGCATCAATGCAGACACTCGAGATGTGTCCTTCCATGCTAAGGTTGGTCTATTGGCCATTGTGCGCTTAAATACTATGCAATCCTTAGCTTGATGACCATACCTCCCACATGAATTGCAATTCCCATTGAATTTTACTCTAAAAGTAGGGCATTCATTGGTACTATGCGGACCATAGCATACTGTTTGGTGGACGAAGCAACAAGCGGGCGTAGCCAGAAGGACCATAATTTTCTGAGAAACCATTGTAAAATTCTTTTGTAAAGAAGCATCTCTAAGCAGGGAAATTTTCAAGGATGTATGATTATTCTTATGGGAGCAATTGTATATTAGAGAGCCAGTTTTAGGATTAGGGGCTTATGGCCGGACAAGCCATTTTGTAAAGACCTAATCTATAAAGGTCATTTTTTGTAAGTTGGAGGATAATCTTTTGAATGGAGAACTGAGAAGACAGCGTACGGTTGAGAGCTCCTTCTTGTTCAAGCTTGTAATCTTCGCCATTGCGGCTACGATAATCCACATTCAGATTTGAGTATTGCATTGTGTTCCTCTCCTCTTGCTCTTTCATTCAAGTGTAATCATTCAAGATTCGGTGAAGGTTTTTGACTATGAGTTTGAGGCCTTAAATCACCGTTTTGAGTGTGTATATGCGTGTTTTATGTTGTTTTGACCCTAGGAGAGGCTTTAGGGACCCTAAAACGACCCATTAGGATCATTTGTTCACTGTATTTGCTGACTTTGGGACGAACGATCGCGATCGTTGTACCTCTCCAGAATGCTGTGACAGTGATAGAACATGTTCCTGATAATCCTCTGTAGCTCCCCTTCAAGTTTCGTGCAATTCCGATATGATTTGCATGGTAAATGGGTGTGATGAGACTGAAGAACGGTGTAGGAGGACATAGACAGATTACTTGGCGGTAACGCGTTTGATTTGCTTGTAGAGTTAGTAAGTTGCATCTCTTCGAGTTCACTTCATTAGGATTGACACCCTAGTGAGTTCCCATGCCTCATCCGAGTTGCTTCCCCTGTATTGATAAATATGTTGATGCTTGAGAGCTATGCTATGGACGTCCGTTGCGGCGACCCGCAAACATTGGCGCCGTTGCCGGGGAATGCACCTTAGGTGATGAGTGATCGAGTGCGCAGTTAGACTCCTTAAAAAAGATCAATCCACGAATCCATTTTACACCTCAGTTAGGCTGCTAAACAAGGGTTTAGAGCCTAGTGGAGTCTAGAGCCAATGGACCCGCTAGATCCTCTCTTAGGAGATTTAGGGACGTGTGAGTGAATGTGTTAAAGCATTTTTTCTCTTAAATTTCTCTAATTCGATTGAGTACTGAAATCTCACCCAAAATCCGTTGTGTTTGTTTTGTTTGTTTCAATTTCTTATGGGTTTTCAGTTCTGTACTTAGGAGTAGGATAAGCAAATCACATTCTAATCAGATTTGGGGAAAAAGTTAGAGTCGAGAAACCAAAAAACCATAACTTTGGCCAAAAAAGCCATAAGACTCTGAAATTCTGAAATTCTGACCAAACAGGATTGATATTGATTCAAATCACAAAGTGGTAGCACAAAACACTAGGAAACACTTGTCAGAGGGAGCAGACAAAATTTCATAAGATTTGGCCCAGGTACTACGATCGCGATCGGTGTACCTCAGTGTCAGATTTGGACCAGAATTGACATGTGCCTTCCTGATAAGATTCTAAACAACTTTTTCTAATGCAACCACACGCAAAAACATCAAAAACCAAGAAAATCAGGCCACTTGGGTAATACTAGTCTGACAGACCCAGAAACTGCAAAATCTTGACTTTTGATGATCCAAATGCAAAAAGACTTTGGGGATAGCCTTAAAACATTAGTGTCTACAAGCATGCCAAGTTTGGTCTGATTTGGGCTCAGAAGTACGATCGCGATCGGTGTACCTAAGTGCCAGAATTGGACCAGATTTCATCTATGGGATCCCCAGGTGTATATAAACATAAAAGTCTAAAGGACCTAGAGCCAGAAACCTCAAAATACCTGTCAAACCATTTGAATACAGATCCAAGTCAAAAATTGCTAAACTGGCTTAGAAAGTGACTTTCAGTAGACCAAAACACATCCAAACTGGGAAGGAACTACATAGAGGGATAGCTTGTACACAGAACAATCCCAGGTATCTCTCAAATCCCAAATCAAACATCAAAATCCAGTCAAACAGATAAATTTGAAAAAACAGGCACTTACAACCAAGAAATGGTAAAAACTTGACTTTTTTGAGTCCAAATACAAAAGTGTCTGGCAGGTAGTCTTAAAATAGCCTAGTGAACAAGCTGGTGAAGTTTCATCTGATTTGGGCTCAGAAGTACGATCGCGATCGGTGTACCTCTGGCTCAGATCCAGCTCATTTTTGACCTATTCATAGACCTAGGTTATACAAGATACCAGGAGTTTTCAAAACTCAAATTGGACATACTGTCAATAATCTGCAAGCAAAATTGTGTTGAGAACATTTTGAAGCGTTGAATCTGCTGACATTTGGAATGATACAGTGATCTCATAGCCATCTAGTGTAATCATTTGCAGAGACCGATCAAGTAACAACCCATGCAGTCGAAGGAATTGAAAGATCTTTCCATCTCCAGGTAAGAGATTTGGATTCAGTCAGTAAATCCCACTTTCTTCATGTTTTTGAGATTGAGAAAACAAATCAACACCAGACACCTAAAATTAGCGGATCAAACGAGTGTTGCATCAACGGAGGAGAGTGTAAACCAAGGGATAGTGCAACCGTTAGAGCCGATCCTTGAAGAAGTCATTTCCGACACTTCTTCAGAGAGATCTTCCCAGTATTTCGCAGAACACTTGGGACAAATAAAACTAAACAGGAGAGAAAACATGGCAGCAGGACCATCGGACCCCTCGGCTGCACTAAAGCTATTGTTCATCAAGTATCAATATGACAACAAGCAAGGTGCCAAGATATACAAAGATGGTATGGACCGCTACTGTGTGAAAATAGAAGAGAGACCAAGTGAGTTCAGGGACTTAGTGCTTGTGAGCTATAGCAGAGACATGTACCTAGATGACGAGGGTATCATGTACTTGTTAGTCCTGAATCCTAACATTGTAGACAAGTGGGGATTGATGGGCACAAAAGCCAAAATAGACGAGGAACATGAGGAAAGGGCTCCAACAATGAGCTTACCTAATGCGAGATTAAGGTGAGAAAATGAAACGCTGAGAATCAACATGGATAATGTCTACTTGGGGTTATACAAGTATAATAATGGAGAGCAAGATCTCTATTATAGATGCGAGGAACCCTACGTCGGGGAGATGACTGAGTGGAAAAGACTTTATGTCTTCACCTACACAGAGGGAGCGGAAACGAAAATTGCAACATACGACAAGTATGGAAGACGATATGCAGCAATCGATAAAAAAGAATTGGAAGGATATACAAACTTTGGGGGACCACTTCACCAGTACTATGTCACTCCAAGCCCTCTAAGACCAGCCTCTACAACTGTCGTGCCAGAACCGTTGACCACAGGAGGAGGGAGGACTCATGTAGCTGATTCTTTCAGTCGACCTCATTATTCGATGCCAAGCCTCATGGGGACGTTACATTCCAGAGAATCAATGGCTACGAATCGAGGTAGTGCGGTTCCCATCTCTACACATACGGCTGTAGGTCCGACATTTTCAGCCACCCCATCACATTTGCCTCCTAGTAGTAGATTTGGGGCGGGAGAGCCAACGATAGCAACCTACAACCTCCCTGATGCATGAGAACGATTAAGTCGACACATGGGAGCAATGAGATTGACCGCAGACCATAGACGGATCAGACAATCCCAAGTAGCGAAGTGCATGCCAAAGAAGTATAGCGGATCGGGGGATCCATATGCCCATGTATCGCTCTTCAAGCAAGTCTTAAGAGCAGAACAGATCACTGACTTCCATACTCAATACGAGGGATTCGGGCTGACCTTGGAAGGGACGGCCTTAACGTGGTTTCAACCTTTAAACCCTGAAACTTGTCCGAATATTGAACATGTATTGCGCGAGTTCGCAGAAGAATTCTCAAAACGGGGTATAAAGCATAATACTGTATCGCAGATATACGCTTTTAAACAAAGGGAGAATGAAAAAGTGAAGGAAGCAACCTTGAGATTCAAGCAATACATTGAGAGGTGCTCGAGGAGAGAATTACCGCAGGACGAGAGATTGTCTGTGCTCTTCGTCGAAGGACTTAGGAATGAAACCTTGAAAAAGGACCTTCACTTGAAAGCCTGTAGCACGTTTCAACAGGTTACAAGGGAAGCGTTATATCTTGTTGATAACTGCAAAGCATATGGGGAAGTGTCAGAGGATACTGATTCAGTAACCAGTGGCTCTTCATCGATTAAAAGCGAACCCTCTACCAAGAAAGATGCCAGGCATCCTTGATGCGGACAACTGATCAATTGATAGAGGAGGTAATGAAGAGAATGCAACAACATATGAGATCAAATCCGGTGATGAGACAGCCTCAGACAAGGAAGTGTGACACATGTGGGGGGGATCATCCGACAACGTGGTGCACTCAACAGCCGAAAGTACCAGTTGCGAATGGACGAGTACTGAAATGGTTCTCCATAGAACAAAAATGGACGAATCATAGCACGGAAGAGTGTTTTTATAACAAAAACTATGTGAGGGAAAGACCGTATGGGCCTCCAGCAGGACCATCTCAACCACCTCCTCCAAGATATCAAGTGGGACCAAATATGAATCTGGTAGCAGGAGCAGACAGACCTCAACTTGTATTGGGTCAACAACCTCCATTACCACAGGAAAATAGGGCCATGATTAGGTATGCTCAACCATGTGAACCATCACCAGGAACAAATAGTACACTTCAAGTTTCTTATTATGAGGAACCGAATGAGCCTTACGCAACAGAACCTGAATCACAAATGTACGCAGACAAAGCATATCAACCATGGGGAAGTAGTGAGGGTATGGCACCACCAATGCATGTAGAACAACCTTCGAGAGATCAATATTTGGTAGACGAAAGAACGATAATGTTCATTGCGAACCAGAATTACAAACCAAAAGGGTATCCTAATAGAGCAAGACAACCTATGGGACCACCTCCTCAAAATCAAACACCAATTGGACAATGCTATAGCTATGGAAGTACGGATCATTGGGAGCGTAATTGTCCTTTCAAAGGCAAAAGAGTGAAAATTTTTGGGTTTTGTGATGGATGTGGTGTGAATCACATATTGCCAGATTTCCCAAAAAATCCGGACAACAAGGGAAAAGCGACTATGAATATAGTGGGGGTGATACCAATCGCAAGCAGCGGATCAGAAACCGATCCAATGATCCAAATCAATGCGATAACTAGAGCCCAAGCCAAGGACTTAAGGAAAAACGAGCCCATGGAGGAAAGGGTAGAGTTGCTTATACCCACAGAAAATGAAAGCTTATCCGTGAGAACCCAGAGAAAATCCTGGAAGGCGAAACGAGATAGGATGAAAACAAGAAGGTTGAACAGCCAAATTGCCATGCAAAACGAATTACATGAAACAAAGGAGCAACTCAAACAAGAGAGAGAGAGTAGGACTGCTGAGGATAACAGCAAGCCAAAAAAAACGTCCTCGGGAGGATCGGTCTTGGTTGACAAAGTGCTAGAGCCGTTAGATGCTCTATTACAAGCGTACGAAGCAAGGCTAAAAACAAAACAAACTTTAGAGCAAAGATGGTTAACTTATCCTCAACCAGAAGTGGAAACAAAGCGTTTGGAAATGTGTAAACACCTCATTGAAACAGCCCAGGCGTTGATGGAACCTAAGATGGTTAGAACCCTAGAACAAGAAGTGTTGATTCATAAAGAGCGAGAAAAACTAAAAATCGATGAACCAAAACAAGTAAACGAACGCAGGCCTGAAACAATATTGTCGCTGAATCATCGAGAGGTGCCAAACACGACTGATGACGCTAAGTCAATGACGATGATGCCAATTCCAGAAGTTGAAGAACAATGGCCATAACACTTATGGGAAACCATTAGAAATAGAAAGAACGGGAGCGCGACGTTACAGTTTGATCCAATTCCTGAGATTAACATGGATAACGGATTTTGTCCAGCTGATATACAATCGTTGTATGGGGATGCGGGAATGGAGATTTCGGTGGAAAGCAAAGCCCAATCCTTGAAAACCCTGCCGTCATTTATAGGTGAACATGAGGCACAATCGAACATAAGGTTAGTTCCATCCCAGATAAGAACTATTCCACATATGGTTGACTCAAAGAGTCTCATGATATGCTGTCGACACCTATAACATGCACAATCACGTTGTTCGAACTCTTGAGAGTCAGACCACACTTATGGCAAGACATGGGGAAACATTTGGAGCACAAGGGAGTAAAGATTCCTCTTCTGAAAAACCGTAAAGGAGAAGAAAACAAACGGAAAAGTCAACCCAAAGCTCAACCAGTGCCCATAAACAAGCTCGGAGATTACTGTGAAGGTGAGGAGGGGAATACGACCCTACCTGTGGAATATCAGGACATAAAAACGATAGCTACCCTATACAGTGGAGCGGGAGTGGCGATTACTACAAAGCAAATCTAGGAGAAGTCGGGCCGTCCAGCTCTCAGGAAAACGAGAATGAAACTACAACTCGCAGATGGGTATGTAGAGAGACCATTGGGAATCCTGGACCAAATAGTTGTAACTTCGTGTGGAATTAACTATGAGCACACCTTTGCTGTGGTGGATTTCGGGAAAACGAACAACTTTGACATTATTTTGGGACGACCTTTTATGCGTCAACTCAAAATGATACAAGATTGGGGGTACGACCAAATCTACCTAAGGCACGAAGAGCTAATAACAAAAATCAACATGAAGGATCACAGCTATAGAGACGTGGCAAAAACACCAGTGAAAGAGTTTAATTCGACCAGTGTAAATGAAAAAGAAATGCCTGCATGGATGCAAACGAAAGCGCATGTCTGGATGTGTGGAGCATCTGATTGTGGGGAGATAATCAAAGAGGAATGCGTTTTGGAAAGATCCGTAGAAGACGAAGCTTATTTCCCAGAACATTTATTTGAGCCATTCGGGTGGACTCAAATATTGTCAACCTTGGACATATGTGTTAATGAATGTACACCTACGAAATTTTGTGACAAAGAAGGATACGACCTAGTAACGTTGCAAATGGCTAGCGTCATCCTCGAGTCAGGATCAGAGAGTGAGAAACAAGAAGAACTACCACGTGAGACCGAGTGTAAAAGAATCATTGATGAGATATCTGTGGTGATCGATAGAAATCGAACAGAGGAGGAATTCACGGATTCTTTATGCTGTGACCCTCCATCACTGGACGATGAAATCCAACTGATAGAGGCTGATGATGAAAGATCAAGCGCATCAGAGACGAATAGGAAATATAGGTCGAGATAGGACAAGTTTTACGAGTTTCCTAACCAAAAACCTAGTCGACAGGAGCGGTATAAATCCAAGAGAACTAAAAAATCAAGGACGAAAAAGCATAATCCGATGCCTCTTGTCTATGACAGAACGGGATATCTAAAGCTTGTCAAAGCTGATGATTGTGTCAAAGACGAGGTCACTGGCCGGTTTATCAAGACTAAACCACAGAAAAACAACAAGAAGAACAGAAACGAGAAGCAAACGGCCAAGTCGTAGAAAGGGGGGAAAACACAGTCTGGAATGACCAAAACAGAGAGGAAAACAGAGTACAATAAGCTTAAGCGAACACTCAAAGACATATGGACGACTGACTTTGAAACAAGTGAGGACACCAATTCTGACAAGATGGATGCACCGTCCCATTATAAGAAATATACCATACAAGATAGGAAAATCGTAGTACAACAACCAATGAGAGAACTGAAGGAACCGGGTACATCGTATGAAGGTCCTGAGAAAGCCAAATGAATAGATCTAGCGGAGCCAGGAGAAGATCCAAAACGTGCATATATTGCCACTGATCTTACTGAAGAAGAGGAAAAGCTTTTGGTAGCTACTCTTAAACAGTATAGAGATGTGTTTGCATGGTCATATAAAGATCTTAAGGGTGTGGATCCAAGTATCTGTCAACACACAATACCCCTTAAGAATGACGCCAAACCCAGCAGACAACGTCCCTATACTTACAATGAAACGTTTGCGAAAAAGATCAAGGAGGAGATAGATAAACTTAAGGAGGCAGAGTTTATTTACGAAATTGAGCACACCGATTGGGTTTCACCGATTGTGGTGGTCCCGAAGAAAAATGGAACGTTGTGAGTGTGCGTCAATCTCAAGAAAGTAAACGCTCCTACAATTCGAGACAACTATCCCCTACCCATTACTGATCATGTAATAGAAAGGGTGGCAGGCAAAGAGGCTTATAGCTTCTTAGATGGCTTTTCGGGTTACAACCAACTCGCAATAAAGCCAGAGGATCAATACAAAACGGCTTTTGCAACCGAATGGGGTATTTTTGCATTCCGGGTAATGGCTTTTGGTCTCACAAATGCACCAGCCACGTTTCAAAGGCTGATGGGTCATGCTTTTAAAGAATATCTAAGATAGTTCTTAGAAATTTACATGGATGACCTTTGTGTTCACTCCCTTGTAAGAGTGGAGCACATAGAGCACTTGACAAAGGTGCTCAAAAAATGCAGACTGTATCGGATTTTCCTGAATCCAGAGAAATGTGTCTTCATGGTAAGACAAGGCAAAATATTGGGACATATAGTGTCCAAAAACGGTATTTCGACAGACATGGAGAAGATCAGCGTCATTGTTGATCTACCACGACCAGTAAAGGTAAAGGAGGTTCAGGCATTTATGGGCCATTGTAGATATTATCGCAGATTTATCTACTCATATGCTATAATTGCAAAACCACTTTACGCACTGATAACTAAATTTGAGTGGACAGTGGAGTGCGAGGAAGCTTTTCAAACGTTGAAACAGAGATTAATTTCTGCTCCAATTTTGAAGGCTCCGGATTGGGAGAGGATCTTTCACATCCACGTAGATGCATCAGCGTATGCAATAGGATGCATACTTGCACAACCTGGGGAGAAAAACATGGATTTTCCAATAAGTTACTCTAGTAGACAATTGAACAATGCAGAGAAGAATTACACGACAACTGAGAGGGAGGGATTGGGTATGGTCTATGCGGTGAAAAAGTTTAGACACTACTTACTTTCCAATAAATTTGTATTCTTCGTTGATCACCAAGCACTGCTGTACTTAGTAAACAAACCTTGCAGTACGGGGAGAATTGTTTGATGGTTCATCATACTGCTCGAGTTTGAATTCACGGTAGTGGTCAAGAAAGGAACTACATACCAAAGAGCAGATCATTTATCTAGAATGATACATGGAGAAAACCCTGTAGGAGTTGATGATGATTTGCCAGATGCATATCTTTTCAACATAGAAATGGTTCCAAGATGGAGCAAGAATGTAATTCCTTTGCTGACTATCGGGTCAATGAATGTGACAAGACAACCATCTACCATTGCGGCATCCAGATCATTGGTAATGTTGGTGGGCAGGCTATACAAACAAGGATCGGATCAAATCCTTAGGCTTTGTGTTGAATCGAGTGAACGGGAATTATACCTAAACCAAGCTCATGTACAAACAACAGGAATTCATAATGGGCATGCACAGATGTATCAGAGGTTGATGAGAATGGATGTGTATTGGACGAAAATGAGACATAGTGTTCATATGCATGTCAAATCTTGTGTTAAATGCACGCTTCAAAAGCCAATAGAGCACGCGACTCTATTCAGATTATCTATAGCACCCCGATGGAGTAACTACATTGTTGAATACCTCACCACCAAGATACTGCTTGAGGGGATGAGTAGATCACGAATCAAAACGATCATGAAAGAGGCAGAAAACTATGTACTGATTGAGGACACTCTTTACAAGAGGGGAAAAGACAATCAATTGAGAATGTGCGCGATTGAAGAGGAATACATTCCTATCTTAGAACAAGCACACAACGGACAAGCTGGTGGAAATTTCTCAGCTGACAAAACGGCCAAAGTAATTCTTATTATAGGCATATGGTGGCCTACACTATTCATGGATGCGGAAGAGTTTGTGAAACGATGTGACGATTACCAGAAAACAAAAATTCCTAGAACGCGAGATGATATGCCCTTAAGGCCAATGATGGGGGCAAGAGCGTTTGCGAAATGGGGAATAGATTTTGTAGGACCAATAGTGCCTCCGGGATATAAAACTCACGCTCAATACATTATTGTGGCAACAAATTATCTAACAAAATGGGTGGAAGCTAAAGCAACAGCCAGAAATGATGCAAAAATAACAACACAGTTTTTGTATGAGAACATTTTCACCACATATGGCTTACCAATTGAGCTCGTGAGCGATAGAGGCACTCACTTCATCAATGAAGTGATCGAATTCCTATTGGACGAATTCATGGTAATTCACAGGAAGTCTGCCCCTATCACCCACAAGCGAACGGCCAAGCAGAAAGTACGAATAAAATTTTGGTGACAATTCTCACCAAAATTGTCAGCGAATCGAGAGCTGACTGGGATCAAGAGCTGCATTCAGCTTTATGGGCATATCGAGTAGCTTACAAAACATCCATTGGGACGACTCCATTCAACATGGTATATGGAATTCAAGCGATCTTGCCACTTGAATTCCTTTTCCCACGCTTCGAGTCGCTAAACAATTAGAATGGACGGGTCATGAATTATCCAATCAGATAGATGTCTTGGAAAAACTGGATGAAACTAGATTGAGAGTCGTTGCATCAATCTACGCGCAAAAACGAAACATGAAATCATTCTTTGATCAACATGTTATCAGCAAGGAATTTGCTACTGGGGATTACGTCTTAATGTATACCCTGAAACAACATTCCCGAAAACTCAAAAAGCGAGGAAATGGACCCTATGTGATTCAAGACATATCATCTAGCGGTGCCATCAAACTTGTGACACTAGAGGGAGAGGCAATGCCTAACTCGATTAGTGGTTGCATACTAAAGAAATACAACTTACCACTAACCACAGATATGCTTGCCAAAATACACGCTGCGAAGGAGCGCAAGAACAAAGCAAAAGAAACAAAAGCTCAAGCGTAGGAGGAGGCCAAAGTCAGGATTTTAAAAAGAAAACAAACCTTACAACAACAAAGACTTCCTCCACCAGCAGACACGGCTCAAATTCCTTTGTCTATGATTCAAACTAATGAGCAATGGGAAACAGGAATCGATGTTCGCATCAATGTCAGACTCCCGCAGGGCAGGTATCAGCGAGCATTGATTGACACAGGAGCAAGAGTCAATGCGGTCAACTTCTCCACTTACAGGATGCTTACAGATGAACCCCTCGTGCAATCCACACGTGATCTACAAGCAACAAACGGTGCAACAATGCCAACATTGGGGATAGTAAACTTACCAATCAATCTTGATGGAAATAGTTGTCCTCATTAATTTTTCGTCATGAAAGACGGCGAAATCAGAGAATCAATATGCTTGGGAGTTCCATGGATGAGAACGTACAATGCAGTCACTGAATGGTCAGAACATGCGTTAAGATACACACATGACTCTAACGTGTACATGACTCCATTCGCCAAAACAGATCACTCGTGGCCAAGTATCCCCCTCGGCAATAAGCAATCGGCTAATCAACAAAAAACACCACCAAAGGTTCTTCGGAAGGTCTAGATAAAGAAAACATTGCTGACCAACAAACCGAGCAAGATATGGCTACCTAAGGACAAACTCCAGACGGAAGCAGCATCCTCTCCAAAACCTTCAGAAGTTACTCCAAAGTGGAAATGGCAACCAAAAAACGATAACACTAAAGTTTCAACGCCAGAGCTCAAAAGGAAACCCAAATGGCAATGGAAACCTGTGAAAACTAAAGCAGAATCTGTAAAGATGCAAAAAACTACATATAAATGGGTTCCAAAAATAGTTGCCAAGACAACACCCACAATCAAGGAAAGAGCAATTCAACTGCAAGCTCTCATGTTTCATAAACAGCTACCCTCGCCATCAAAAGCCATTGAAAACTACGTTCAATTTCCAAATCTTGCACATCATATTGTTACCCACCGCATTGTCTCAAACATTAGAATAGGGCCATATTACACGGCCATGCATAGACATAGAGTTCAAAACCCATGCACATGCACCAACCCTTCGTCCGGGACGACTCAGACAAAGAAGGGGGGAGTAATTGATGAATCTAGCAACAGCCAGTGCCATTAAGGGGTCCAATGTGTATATATGTACATAATACATGTGTTTTTTCATTATTTAGAGTTCATTTTTGAACATATTTGATCAAAACCTGGCATTTTTTTTGCGTATTTTTGTATCATCCGGCTAGCATAATAATGAGCTGTAATGACAAATCCGGAGCATTGGGATGCTTCTAGAGAAAATATATGCTTAGGGGTGAGTATAATAATTTTGGCTAATTTTTGCCGGTTAATAAGTATTTTCATTTTATTGTGTTTGATTTTCGTTAATAAAACATCAAAAATTTAAAAAATCTTGCTCACAAGTGTCGGAATCAAGTTCTAGAAGCAAACGTCGAAGTATCATGATATGGTTATCAAGCATGGAAGATATGAAGCTAATCTGAAGATGTCAAATTTCGACCTCAATGATCATGACTACATTTCACCAAAATCGCATCAAATGGTCATATGACACCGGATTGACAAACGGTTCGACCCACAAGTGGTATGGAGATTATAGTGGGATCAAGGGTGAGAAAAATCAACGCAGTGTCACGAAAATCTCGGGAAGATATAGGTCAGGTAGGCCAAATTCTAGCTCATTGTTCATTTTCACCTTTTGAGAGAGAAGGAGAGAGCTTTTTTGACCTAGAGCGAGCTGCCACATTTCTACCCCGTACGGACGGTCAGAGCCAGCATTTCACTCCAAATTTCACAGGCATGTTCCCTATCAAGTAAAGATCAAGTCTATTATGCATGCAAGCGCGAATCATTACACAAACGGGCGAAGGGATCGAATGAAAGCCGGATCGGGTCAAAGAGGTCGAGGGCCCTTAGAGGCATCCATACAAAACTTTTTTCAGCCACAGAACACATCAATGTGCTCCCCACAAGGTCAGGAACAAAGCCATGTGGTCAAAACCAAATTTGGTGGTGATACACTGATCGTGATCGGTGTACCTCACTGACAAAAACTGGGACAGAAAATGTAAAACACTCCCCCTCAGCCTTGCCTACAATCTGCTGGTGTCAAAACCAAATTTTGCCTCCATGGTACGATCGTGATTGGTGCCTCCAGATGCAGATTTTGCAACTTTTGACTTGGCCCATGTTTGGAACTCAGTTAAAAGTACACTCTCTTGAATTTTCAAGGAAAATGCACAAAGTTTGCTCAGGGAATGGGCCCAATTTGTCAAACACAACCAAAAGGGAAAAAATTGACCTACAACTGCCAAAATCCTGTTAAAAATATTGATGGATGGTTTGAAAGGTACACTTGGCCGACTAAGAGTCAGAAAAGTTGTAGAAACCCTTAAATGGATCTCAGAATCTCCTACAAGTGCAAATATAGTCGTTTCAGTCTCAAATGATCACATAAAGATAGAATTGGAGCCAAGCCAATGCCAAAGACCAAAAGGTTACTTAGGGCTGCTCAAATATCACATGGAGATCCAAGGAATGCCTAAAAAATGCACAAACTGGAAAACCTCCTAAGACGGGGTATAAAGTGCTTGATAAGGTCAAAATCAAACAATGGAATAGGCTGAGGGTAACAGAACATCATGGAAGCAGTGGGAGCTCTAAAACTAAATTCAATTAACTCCAGGATCCAACCTAAATTCATCAAGAAAACCAAATATGGTTAGACTTAGTAAAATATGGTCAAACAGTGAAAAATTGCTGTAAGTTGTTCATTTCAAGTCCAAACTTGGAAATAAATCATCAGTGGGCTAGGCCATGGGGGACAGATTACATGAGGGCACACGAGCTCATGAGCTCGATACAATATGATGGGCAGGCAATGCTCACAGAGAAGGACGGGTCGAAGGTGAAAGTAAAGATCACGAAGGAAATCATCAATGAAGCCTTGCATTTCCTCCCAGGGCAACATGATTTGCTAGCAAAGACAAAGTCACTGGACAATGAGAAGACATTCGTCAAAGCGAAGGGAAACAAATACAAATACAGTGACATGATCTACGAAGAGCTGCAATTGCCGATGAGATTGATATCTCAGCATTTCAGAGTTCAAAAGCCTCCTCGCTATACAGAGCCAATCCTGCACATTGCGGTAGTCATGGCTCTAGCGACAGCAAAAAATAGATCCATTCGCTGTGACTACGGTTCTTATATTCTGGATAATCTGATTGAAGAAAATTTGAAAAGCTCGGCAAAAAACAAAACCTACATGAGTGCAAGGCCAATGCTAACCAGAATAGCATACCAGGCTTTGGGAATAATCGAAGATTTGCCAGCTTCCAGCTCACAAACGGCCTTGATCCAGAAAGCTAAGCTGGTTGCACATTCCGTAAGGACGACCCCTGGCGCAACATCATTGCACTCAGCAAAGGCCACCAATAAAAGCTCGAGTGATGAAGAGAAAACGGAGACAGATGACGAAGGAAAGTCTCAAGAATCTAAAGACAAAGTGCCTTCAGAGTTTGAGGAAAGTGAGGAGGAAGATTCAACAAAGCCGCTCGAGAGAAAAAGAGGAGAGAGAAGTGCAGTACCGCAGTCGGACCTGCAAAAAGCATATGCAGAAGCTCAGAAAAGAGTCGAAGAAAGATGAACCAAATTGCGGGCTGATAGACAGGCTCGAGCGGTTGAAACACAACAGGCACAAAAAAGAATACTCGAAAGGGAAAGGCAAGAAAGGATAGAAAATGCAACCCGCCTACGGGGTGAGAAGCAAAGGTTAGAAGCAGAACAAAAGGCTGCGGAGGTGGACATTTCTTTGTAGTCCATTGAAGGAACGAAGGAGAAAGATGTGGCTAATGAGAAAAATCAGGCGGAACAGCTTAAGAAGATCCAGAGAGATAGGAATCTGGAAGCGCGACGGGCAGCAGACCTTACCCGCCAAAGAATAATCAGGATTTTAAAGAAAAGAAAGCGGAATCATCTGCTTCGCAACAAGGAGAGGAGACTTCCAAGAAGAGACGTGTGCGAGAAGAATCAAGTCCGCCTCCTCCCTCGCCCAAATCATCTCCTCTCTTGCCTAGAAAATTGCCTCCTCATTCACCAAAATCTCCTCCTCCTCCCCCTTCTCCATCGAACAAAAAACAGCCAACTCCTCCCCCTTCAACCTCGCAAAAGGAAATTATACCACCTACAGAATCCATCAGATACCAAGAAGCCTGCCAAGCAGTGGCTAGATTTGATTACAGGCAAACTCTACGGGATTTAGAACGGCAATTCCAGTGTCATAATGTGGTCCTGAGTGAGAAGGAAAGACAGATACATGAAGCCCAACGAAAGCAAGCATCAGGGCAAGAAGAGTTAGAGAGCCTGAGGGCGCAATTAGAACGCATAACGGAGGAAAGGGACCTTTAGCAACAGTAGGCTCAGTCTCTGATCAAAGATTTGGTGGACGTCAGGACAGACTTGACCGCCAAAGAGAAAGAGTGCCAAGAGCTGACGGCAAGAGTCTAGAAAGAAACATAGCAGCTTGCCTACGAGAGTGCAAGATTCCAAAGGCTTAGCATCTCCTACACCACGGTCAAGGGCACTCTGATGACTTTAATGGCAAATCAGGAACCTGCTAGGGCATTGGTCTCCACATCTGACAATGCCACAGCAGTGAACACTATAGCAGCGCTAAAAGCAGATCTAGAGCAAGAAAAGCTTCAAGACAGCTGCTCGTATCAGGGATGGTGGCCCAGACGGTGGCAAATGAGCTAAAGTTAAAAGAAATGGAGCAGCAACTAGCTCAAGCAAGCGCTGAACTACAGATTCAGAAACAGATCGGTGACACGTTGCTAAAGGAAAAAGAAGATCTGCTTTTTCAACAACAGATCAAAACAGACAAGGCCCAAACTCAACCACAACTGCTGCCTGGACAACAAGCGCCAGATTTGCCTGGAACATCACACCAAGGGCAATAGGAGCAAGAATTTGAAGGGCCCAATCTGGACATAAGAGATGAACTCAGTGAAAGCATTCAAGACATGCTAGAGAGGCCAGCCAAGGAGTATATGCTCTATGAAAAGAAGATACTGGAGTCAGCAGCCCTGGCATACTTACAACCAGAAGAGCAGGTGGAAGGATTTGGCCACGAATACCTCCCGTTTCCTCTGCTATGCCATGAAGCAAATTTGTGGAAAGAAAAGATGCGGCCTGCCTTGCCACGAAACAAAGAAGGGGGCTACGAAGGCATTGCACTCAGAAGTGGAAGAAGCTTAGGTGCTTGTCGATGACCACCCCAAGTGGAGGCAGAAGTGGTTGGAAAAAAGGCCACAGGATCTAACAAATTACCACAACGCTCCTCAACATATACAAATAGATCCTACATTCTGCCCTGTCCCTCGAAGACACACTTGGAAAGATTTCACCACATGTAAGGGGTCGAGGCAACACAAGATAAATTACCCGGTTCTGACAGCGTAGAAACCCCCTACGGTGGCTTACATGGTTAGCACACTAAACTCAACAGTCACCTTGCTGCGGTATGTCCCTGATTTGGCGTGCCAGATGTTAGTAAAGATAGCCCGGATGATCGTCACCTGCATCCAGGTGTTTAAAGACACTGAAGGCGATGATCATCCGTGGAATCTGTTCTTGGAAGGACACAGAGGCATTTGCTGGAATCTTCAGGATTCACCGCCACGGCACATCTTGATGGCCATGTACTCCAGGCTAATGTACCTGCCATCACACTACTTGCAGACATTTGAAGAGGCCTTCGTCACAGGATTCTTCGAAATGGATTCAAGGATTTTCCATCCCATGGCGAAGGACCTCAAGACACGGTACATGGCATACCAACACACGGTACGTGGCATACCAACACACCTTATCTGAAAATCCATTCAGACAGCATGAAGAAGCCCTCGAAGCCGTCCTACGAACCAGAAGATTTTGAGCGACACTCGCTTCATTAGAGCCACATCAACGGCCAAAGCACTGAACATGCAAGAGGGCGTGCAAGGATAAGGAAGGGGGGAGTGTTTGGTGGATGAAGCAACAAGCGAACGTAGCCAGAAGGACCATAATTTTCTGAGAAACCATTGTAAAATTCTTTTGTAAAGAAGCATCTCTAAGCCGGGAAATTGTCAAGGATGTATGATTATTCTTATGGGAGCAATTGTATATTAGAGAGCCAATTTTAGGATTAGGGGCTTATGGCCGGACAAGCCATTTTGTAAAGACCTAATCTATAAAGGTCATTTTTTGTCAGTTGGAGGATAATCTTTTGAATGGAGAACTGAGAAGACAGCGTACGGTTGAGAGCTCCTTCTTGTTCAAGCTTGTAATCTTCGCCATTGCGGCTACGGTAATCCACATTCAGATTTGAGTATTGCATTGTGTTCCTCTCCTCTTGCTCTTTCATTCAAGTGTAATCATTCAAGATTCGGTGAAGGTTTTTGACTACGAGTTTGAGGCCTTAAATCGCCGTTTTGAGTGTCTATATGCGTGTTTTATGTTGTTTTGACCCTAGGAGAGGCTTTAGGGACCCTAAAACGACCCATTAGGATCATTTGTTTGCTGTTTTTGCTGACTTTGGGACGAACGATCGCGATCGTTGTACCTCTCCAGAATGCTGTGACAGTGATAGGACATGTTCCTGATAATCCTCTGTAGCTCCCCTTCAAGTTTCGTGCAATTCCGATATGATTTGCATGGTAAACGGACGTGATGAGACTGAAGAACGGTGTAGGAGGACATAGGTAGATTACTTGGCGGTAACGCGTTTGATTTGCTTGTAGAGTTAGTAAGTTGCATCTCTTCGAGTTCACTTCATTAGGATTGACACCCTAGTGAGTTCCCATGCCTCATCCGAGTCCCTTCCCCTGTATTGATAAATATGTTGATGCTTGAGAGCTATGCTATGGACGTCCGTCGCGGCGACCTGCAAACACATACTGAGCACCATTGTTGCTCCCTTCTTGGATACATATGATCGTTTTGTTGTGAGGACCCCAAACCTGCCGACACCAAAAGCGGGATGGGACCCTTGACAGGTCTCTAGGCCTAATAAAATCTGAGTCCCTAAACAAGAATAATTCCAGGGAATTCACCCTTACCATTGATAATGGTTTAGGTTTATAGCCCTAGAAGGATACCTAGTCCTGTCTCGCAGTGGAAACGGGACAACTTGTTGAATGAAAAAAAACTATTCCGGCCCTATAGCTTCCATCATTCGGATTAAGGTTTCCGTAGCCAACGCTTTTTTCCCCCTAATATATGTGAGGGCACAGCCACCGCTGGTGGATTCCTCTTTCAAGTGGAGAAGTTTCTAGATGTTTTAGTGTGCGGGGATGAATAGTTACCTGACTAATCAGGTCCACTCGTCCATGATTGACAACCTTAGTCAATCCCCACTTACCACCCCGCACTCGCACATGATTCTTTGTTGTTTAAGTACTACCACATTCTTGTCACAATTAAAACAATGCCAATTTGGTGAAAGTTGGACTCACAAAGGGGCCCTTTACGGAGTTTGACTTTACCTCTCTCTACCAAAATGGGCACATGGATAAATTTTTGTAAACAAACTCCACACTTGGTGGAGGTTTGACAGTTAGAATGTCCTCTTCAAGCTCTATCTACAGATATATAGCACGCCATGAGATTCCTCATATTTTAGAAGATTCCTTTTTTGATTCACTTAGATTCTGACAGAGTTGTCACGTCATAGGTGAATCAAAAAAGGAATCTTCTAAAATATGAGCGCCCATACGCCAATCGGTTGCCCATACAAGCACGGGGTAAAGACTCCACGCGCACTGAGGAAACCGACTCATCCATGGTGGAATTGCCATCATTACTCATTACCTGGAGTAAAATATTCCAAGGAATCAGAGGTGTCTTGAAACAAGCTGTCTTAAGGATGATCAAACATTTCTTTCCTAGGTCAATCAGTCCTGACCCAATCATTTCTTTCTTATTTACAACCATTGCTTGTTGGTTTCTTGGAAGTTACCTTCCATTTACGGCCAGTTAATCCTTCCTAACCCTTACGTATGCAATGTTAATTTAGAAATGAACTTTAATCTAATTAAAGACTTAAGTGAACAAAATGTAAATCCACCTATGATGACTGGTCAGCCATGTGCTGCTGCGGTGGTGCCTGCAGACTTTCCTCCATAGGCCTAGGACTAGGCCCAGCCTCATGGTCATGAGTGGTTTTATTTCTTTTGTTGATAGTATCCTCTTCATCGGTAAGAGGATTTCCTCTAGTTCTCTTTGGAGCCATATTGGCAGTCTTTACGAAAGGACTTAGTCGATTAGAGAATTAAATGAATAATCTCTTTTCTTCCTTTTTACCCAAAAATAAGGATTTTTGGAATAAATAGGTATCCTTGTTAGTTATTGGATGAGATATTTCTCCTGTAACTTCCTTATACTATTAGTATTCTCCCATAATTATCATATAATTATTGGAGCTATTTTACTGGATTTCTCCTTAGTTTCTATTCCAAGAATATCCTATTTTTGGCCTCAGTAAATTATGAGTTACCTATCTGCTAGTGGATTATTTACCCTAGATGGAATTTGATATGTTCTATCTCTAAGAATTTTCTGGTTAACTCATAAAATTGATTTATAGCCTTTCCCTTCTATATTTATGGTCTAATTTAGGCAAAATTAGCCGATAGTAATTTGTTATACTAATTATTTAGGCTAAGGTAATTTTCCCAATCTTCAAGAGTGATTTCTAACCTCTGGTAATTATTGGGTAATTATATAAATTCATTTACTCATTTTCTTTCCCCGGTTTATACACAAAATCGGTTGCTTTTAGTGAAAATAAACATCTAAACTAATTATCTGAGATTAAGATATTTATCACGGGTTCCTCAAGTTGTATTTTACCTTTGATAATTTTCTCAAAGGTTTTTGGATTATTTTGCCATTTTCCCCCTTTTATTTTCCCTTAAAAACAATGTTTTTCTATTGAAATAACTAGTTATACTAATCATCTCAGGTTAAGATATTTATCACGGGTTCCTTAGAATGTTTTTTTCCTCTGATAATTATTTCAAAGTATTTTGGGTTGGTTTGCTACATTCTCTCTTGTATTTTCCCTTAAAAATAGTGTTTCTCTGAAGAGATAATTAGTTAAACTAATTATCTGAGGCTAAGATAATTATCACGAGTTTCATAAAATGTTTTTTTTCTTTGATAATTACCTCAAAGCTTTTTGGATTAGTTTGCTATATTGCCCCTTGTATTTTCTATTTAAAACAGTGTTTCTCTGATGAGATAATTAGTTAAACTAATTATCTAAGATTAAGATAATTTTCACAGGTTTTTAAAGATGTATTTTTCCTTTGATAATGATCTCAAAACATTTTGAATTAGTTTGTTATTTTCTCCCTTTTATTTTCCCGTAAAAATAGTGTAGTTTTCCTAAGGTAATTAGTTAAACTAACTATTTGAGGTTAAGATAGTTATCATGGGTTTCTTAAGATATTTTTTTCCTTTGATAATTATCTCAAAGCATTTTGGGTTAGTTTGTTATATTCCCCCTTGTATTTTCCCTTAAAAATAGTGTTTCTCTGATGAGATAATTAGTTAAAAATTATTGCGGATTTTTAAAGATGTGCTTTTCCTCTAATAATTATCCCAAAGCATTTTGGATTAGTTTGCTATTTTTCCCCTTTTATTTTTTCTTAACAACAGTGTAATTCTATTGAGATATTAGTTAAAATAATTATCTGAGGTTAAGATAATTATCACGGGTTTCACAAGATGTATTTTGTCTCTGATATCTCAAAAAAATTTGGATTAGTTTGCTATTTTCCCCCTTATATTTTTCCTTAAAAATAGTATAATTCTATTGAGATAATTTGTTAAACTAATTATCTGAGGTTAAGATAATTATCATGGGTTTTATAAGATGTGTTTTTCCTTTGATAATTATCTCAAAGCATTTTAGATTAAGTTTGTTATTTTTCCCCTTTTATTTTCCCTTAAAAACAGTGTAATTCTATTGAGATAATTAGTTAAACTAATTATCTGAGATTAAGATAATTATCACGAGTTAATTAAGATGTTTTCTACCTTTGATAATTATCTCAAAGCTTTTTGGATTAATTTGATCATTTTCCCCTTTACTTTTCTCTTAAAAACAGAGTATTTTTTCTTAAATAATTATAAAACTTAATCAAAAAATTAAAAGATAATTTCTCTAGCATAATGACAGTCTAACACAAATCTGATAATTATCTCATCTTAATCTAAATTTAATTAGTATAATTATCATTAAGTTATGGTTAAAATGAGTAATTTCAGTCCTAATATAATATAATAATTAATTAGTTGAATGTTCCTAAGCTTAATTCTCAATAGTCAGCAGAGAATTTTGAATTATGAGAGAATTTTAGAGTATACATAGGTTTAATCTTCATTTAATTAAGAAAAATATAAATATGTTAGCATAGTTCTATTAATTAAAAAAGGTTAGTGCTAATTATCGTTGATTAACCAACTAGAGCTTTGCTCTCTAGTGATTTTTGCATAGAGGTCCCTCTAGATGAGAGAGAATTTACCAAGGATCTGAGTCTAATTTTTTGTGAAGGAAGGGGGTCTTTTTATAGCTTTTCAGGGCCCGTGGGCTATTTTTGGCAGGTTCTAGCATCTCAAGCAATGCCCCAGCTTTCAACTAGCACCACCTGCTAATTTTGTCCCGAGCAGGTTCCACACAACTCCACACCACCCCCCCAGAATCGATTTCTGCTAATTTCTTTGATTTTTAATGATTAAAATTGGAAATATCTGCAATTTCTAGAACCTTAGGATAAGAAAGTCTTAAACAATAATAATTACTGAAACCATCCAATTTTACTTAACTAATTAAATTCTTAGTGTAACCTTTCAGAGCCCGTAACTTTTTCAGATTTTATCGGAATCTGATTTTGAAAAATTCTAACCATAGTAAAGCTCTGGTTACGGTTCCTAAAAATACCAATATCAGCCATAGTTGGATCATTCTACAGTGTTTTCTCAATAACCAAGTTAAATTTAACAAGCTTTGTACAATTTCTAAGGTTTCAAAACATGAAAACCTTACATTTGTGGATCACGATTGTCTCTAAGACTCTCTTGAATGGCCTTGGTGAGATCTGCGAAAGTCATCTTAGATATTTTTGGCTCCTTAACAATAGGTTTTAGGGTTGGCTAATGCCCCTATGCTTGCGAGCTAGTAGATTTAAGCTCAACAGACACTCTTTCTCCTTGAATCATTAAATTATCCTCCAATTGGATCGCATTGGTGGTGACTGCTTTCCAAGTGGTGATACCTCTAATTACTAGGCCATTGTAGATATCCTCATGCCATTATCCCCTAATGAATCTATCAAGAAATTGGTTGTTATTGAAGCACTCATTTAGATTACAACGAGAATTCAAATGCTTCAAGCAACTAATAAAGTCTCTCACCGAATCTCCTTCCTCTCAGTTGGGCTTTCTGGAGCTGAGATGCTACTCCCCAAAGCAATCCCTCTCGTATGTATTCTTTTAAGGACAGTCTCCTAAGAGTAGGGTAAATCGTTTTTTCTTCCACCCTTAGGGTTCTATACCAATTCCCAGCCTTCCCACTTAAGGTTGGGCTTAAAGAATTACTCTTATGCAGCTCATTGTGTTCTCCTAGAGAATCGCATATTTGTTCAAACACTTCGATATGCTTTCTCACATCCCCGTCTCCACTAAATTTTTATGTGAAATTGGCTATTTGTACTGCCTTACTTTTAGGCTCTCTATCAGGCATGTTACGCATATTCTTAGCAATACATCGACCGATGCTTTGAGCAAATGCTAACAAATCTCCTAAATAAGCAGGTATAGTGGCTACAGGTGCAGGCGCTCCTGTAACTACATGTGAGATGGGAGTTGGCCTTGGCCTTGGCATACGCGCGGCCCTTGGGTCCCATACCTCGTATGGTGGTGTACCACATGGTGGTCCAAAGTTCATAGGTGTGGCCCTAGGCATAGCCAGTGCCGGATACGACGTGTTATTGCTAGATGGTATGGACCCACTTGAATAGGAGCTCGGATAATCCCATTGTGGAGTGTGAGCCCTTGGCATAATTGGGGGTGTGGGAGCTACGCGGGCATGAGGTGCGACAGGTACATAGGCTTGATGCACACCTATAGGTATTGTTGGGGGCACTGTGCTACTAGGTAGCGGTGCAATGCTGACAAACGAGGTCCAAAGTGTACTTTTTGTACTCATCATCGGAGTAGGTATCATAGCGGTAGTGTCTCCGAGAGATAGATGAGCTAGATTTGGAAAAGTAAAACTAGTACTTGTGGGTTCAGATTGTACGGAAACTCCAGGCAACACAATATATGAAGTGTACATTGGACTCACTGAAGGAGTTTCCATATGTGATAGTGTCGTTTGTTTGGCCTTGCCCGTATCCAAGAATCTCATAAGGCTTGGTGAAGGAATGTTAATCCCTCGGTTTTGCCTCTCTGATTGGATGATGCTATGGATGACATTGCAGAAGATCTGTTGTTGCTACTGCTCTAGACTTGTGGCGCTAGAAGTAAATTGTACAACTTCTAACCAACCTATATGGTATGTGTAACCCGTGTATAGGCCAGTCAAGGTTTCTATTTATAGGTCATATTCCCAATTTTCATTGAGAAATAACCCTTCTAGGCCCGACGTACTAAAGGTTTCCCTTGAGGTGGAAGCATTGTTATTCCCCACAATTTGACCCACATTGCCTACTAAATCAAGAGCACTTGATCGCTCAATTGCTATGTCGTTGTCCCAGGGGTCTTTCCCTTCATGGCTCGGCGTTGTTCTAGGAAACTCTCCATTTCCCTCTCCCTAGACGCTTGCATATATGGCTCAACCTCTTGCACCTCCACAAGACTCTTACCATCGAGTAGTAGAACTTCGGGGAGTGATTGCTTTGCAGGGTTTTCCATGAAAGTAGGGGGCAGGATATCGACATGGACACTCTTGGGGAGTATAGGCTCCCCTTGAGATACGAAAGGAAAATCTACCTCTTCCTCACCTTCGTTAACTTCACTAGCTGTAGGTTCAGAGCGAGTAACTCTACTGAAGGTTTCTATAAAGTGACTAAACACACTAGATCCAGGCTGTGGGGACCAGATAGATATGTTATTGTTTACTTGATCGGGGTTTGGTGTAGGATGCTCTTTCATAATTTTGTAGTCAAATGAAGAGTCACTAGCCACTATGTTTGGGTCTTGGGTTGTATTACCTTGGGTCCCCGCCGAGGGCTGGGAACCTAGGGTAGGTGAATATTGAGAGCCCACGTAATCCGAAGTGCTTGCTAGTTGCTCGGCCTCTAGCACACGACTACAACACAAATGCATGTGCCTTTGGCACCCTACAAGCATTGGCAAATACCCTTGAAGGTTAACCGCTTGATTTTTTGGGTGTTTTGCACCCCTTTTTCACTCGTTTTTTGATGTTTTTTAATGTCTTTTTAGGATCAATTTTTTGATTATAGCGTGTGATAGCTCAAAACGAGCGTATCGCTCAAGGGGTCGTGGTGTGATTTACAGCACAGCATTTGGTCTTGGTCTTGGGGAATGTTCCCAATCTCGGCCCTTCCATTTAAATATTTTTTTAATAATATTTTTTTTTGGCTAAGGTCACTGTGCTCGCGCCGTGCGCATGTGCACACACACCTATCCTACCTATTTGCAACTAATAGAGCTACTATTACACATTGTTAACATAGTACTACAGCAACTAATCACCTTATAGATCTAACATTATATATCTAATACCTTAATTCAACACCTTATGAACAGAAACAATACATTGCAACAAACAACTAACACCTTATTAACAAAAAATAGTTCACTGCAGCAAAAACAAAGTTCACAAATCCTTCTGAACAGCCACAGACCTTCTTTCTCTACCTTTCTTACATCTCATATTGCACCACAAAGCAGCATAGGGTGCTATTTGAGCTTAGTGCATGGCGTTTCCCCGGCAGCGGTGCCAAAAATGTGTGCATCTGTCACACCTATCAAAGCAAGGGACTTTCCATACACTGTGTGCGAGCCACAAATGGCTACAAGCACACAACTAGATTAATCTAGCAAGCTCAAGAGAGCAAGGGTGTGTCACTCACCGCCCTACACTCGCCTTCGTGGAGGATACCTCGCCGCGAAGAAGAGGGAGCTACCGTTGTGCCATGATCAACCGCCTCGCCGCCGCCGTGCCGTTGCAATGCTCGATCATACTCTCTCTCTCTCTCTCACGCATACACACACACACACACACACACACACACACACACACACACACACACACACACACACACACAAGGAGATGGAGATGGAGCAAGAGCACTCTTCAATTGCACAAATGAGAGAATGAGTGATTTTTAGGTTTAGGTGACTTTTATATGAGCTCGCCCATTCAGACTTGGGAGCCCATGCTTAGCCAACTGAATGTTCCAGTTAGAGTGCGCCTCTCATCAGCGATCACTCTTACCCTTTTCCTATTGGACCGACAAGCTCGGACCATGACTACTAGAAGTGGACTCTGGTGGTTAACACCCGTCAGTCCTGCTTAAGGTTGGTTCCCGCCTTAAGCCCTCTTTGTGGTGCAGTACAGTGGTTTGCACAACCAAAGATAAAGCATTTGTATGTAAGCCCTCTTTGCAGTGTGACACAATGGTCTGTACAATTAGAGACAATGCATTATTTTATTAGAACTCTGTAGTAAAGTAACTTGTTTGGAATGAACACTGTGATTTCAATGAGAAATAAAAAATGTGCACAATTGGCACAACTGTCATATTTAAACATACACAAACATCCTTAAAGGCCACAATTTGCTATGCAAGCATTGAAGCAGATGCGTGTATGTAAATATGATAGATGTGATGATAGTGCAATGCTCTTACTTCTTATTGAGTTTGTATTTCTATGTACTAAACAAGTGATCAATTACTTCATTGTGTAGATAAGTGCGTCATTTTTTATGACATCTCTACAATGTGACACGGTGGTCTACACAACTAGAGAGAGTGTGATAATTGAACCTTACACCCTCTCTACAATGTGACATGATGTTTGCTTAGCTAGAGATGAGGAAACTAACCCTCTATGTACTCTCCTTCTAGTGAAACATGATGGTATTCACAATCAAGGACAAAGTGTAGTTTTCTAACCCTCCCATAGTGTGACACAAATATCTACACAACTAGGAAAAGGTACCTAAGCTAAACCGTCTCTGCAATGTGATGCTTTGGCCTTCACAGCCAAGGACAATGTACTAGCCTATAGACTAACCCCAAAGTGTGAGACTATGCTCTACAAAAATTGGGTTAGCAAAATATAAAAAGTTAATTATAAATATGCATAATACAAGAATAAAACATTTAATTCCATTTTATAAGTATAAAAATCATAATACGGGCGTATAAATGCAACTTAGAGAAAAACACATATATATATAAATTTTAAATGCATATGCATACATACATATAAATAAAAAAATAAATAGCATATATATATGTGTGTGTGTAGCTATTTTAACATAAATAATAACACATCTTGAACTTTTACATTCAAAAGGCAGCTGGTTCTAGAGAAAGAGAAATGATAAGTACAAAAAAAACTAATCATAGAATTATTTTTGTACAATGCTTATAAGAGTGAAGCCTCATTCTAATATACAGTTATTAGAAGTATTTCCTCTGCAGTAGTTGTATGTGTAATCATGTGTGGACAGCTACTTTTAAGCCAAAAAAAACCTCCAAGATAAGATAGAGTCCTTACTTGCATTCATCCAAACAAGACAGTAGATATGTTAGCCTTGGATGTGTTTTACATGTATCAATGGACTATCTCAGTTGATATCCATGTCCATATCTTAACTTTTTTCAAAAAGTTACAAGCTTATTTAGTACTTTAATTGTAACTAGAGGTCCATACCCCCTTCTACTCCAAGTGGTATGCTCCCCCAAAAAAAAAAACTTCTTGAGTTTTTATCTGGCAAATTAATGAGGCTTCGTCTGTAAAGAAGCTTAAATATCATTAACGAGTTCAAGCTTGTTATTGAATATTTAGAACTGATAATGTTTATGTTAAAGTGGAATCCAATCCTTCCTAATTCTACAAGTTACAATCTCATAGCAAGCCAAGTGGTAGAGACCTTTTGTGGTATCCTAGCACGTCGAACTATTAAACCAAAAAACAAGGGCAAGCTGTGAATGCAAATAGTGTATTGCATTATCTCGACCAATCAACTAATATCAAATAGGTCCATACATGGAATGCAGCTGGGCTATATTCCCCCCAAGGTCACCATCATTTACAAAAACATCGTGTAAATGGACAAAAAACGGCCCACAAGTTCACTAAGTCAAACCAGGCAGAGGGTTTTACCAGATTTTATAAGCGACAGTGATCATGAATTTATAAGCCACAGTTTTACCAGATTTTATAAGCGACATTTATCATGATACCAATTTACAACAACGGTGTCATAAAATCTAATATCTAACCAACCCAAATGATTTTCTCATATTAAATTGATCACTTAATGTGGGAGAATAAACGGGAACAAGTGGTAAGATATAGACATGTGCTTATAGATCTATCTCAACACAGGGCCAATGGTAAAGGGGCCCAAATGAGAGATGTTCTATCAAAGAGCAAGTCTAACAAATGGAGAATAAGACCTTAGGGTTAGCTTCATTGAAGACCTCCAATAATGTGTGTAAAAGGCCTTTGACCTTAGGTAAGCTAGGGCTGAGCTTGAGGCACGGGAACCCGACCCAACTCGAGGTGCTTGTCCTGCTTGTCATGCTTGATGACTAAGGTGCTTGAGGTGCTTAATTATTGAGATGCTAGGGTTGCACTTGAGGTGAGAACCGAGCCCAAGCTTAAAGTGCTTATGAGCCAAGCTTGTGGTGGGGACTGGGCCTATGCATGAGGGGCTTGAGGTGTCAAAAAGTCAAAGATTCAATCCCTACAAGGAGGGGGCAAGCCCTACATGAGGGGGGATGAGAGAGAACACCCACACACTCACACAAGGCATGCATGGTACAAAGAAAGAAAAAGGAACACTTGTCAAGTTCATCTTCATGTTGCCCTCATGGTGTGCGTGAAGCCTATTGGTTGGCCACCCAAGGGGTCCAATAATAATTTAGGAGATTTAATTAATTGATTTAGCATTTATCTAGACCTATCTCTCAAGGGGGAAAGGGGGACACGTGTTTCCGAGAGTCAAATATATGAAGAGCAGATGCAAGAACTCCAAAAGGAGCCGACTCTCAAGAAGAAGGAGAGGTTAATGATGGCTGAAGGTTCTATCGCAATGCAAACCAAAATGGAGGACATCCAAAGAGCCCTACAAGAAGAATTGAAGAGCATAAAGATAAAGCTCGAGGAAGCTGAAAAAGTAAACGTTGAACTCAATGACCTCCTCGTGACTATGGGCGGAGAAGCCGAAGCTGAAAAGCAGACACTCCTCAAGAAAATTGAGGAGTTGAAAGGCCGGCAACAAGCAGAAGCAGAAAGCTCAGGGCCATCTTCCAATGAGGGAATCGACCTCGACAATATGGTAGAACCTGTGGACACACCCATGCCAGAGGAAAGCACAGCAGGATCCTCTCAAGAGCCACAGGATCTAACACAAGAAGAGAAGGAAAAATCGTGTAAAGCAATAGAGGCAAAGCTCAGAGAAAGCACAAAGGAAGCCTTGGAATGGGAACAAAGGGTTTTCAAATCTATGACAATTCAGAAAATCAACGCCAGCAATCTCAGGCGTGAATGGCTTCAACCCTCTCTCCCATATCCATTGCTAAAATATGAGGCGGCAACAATAAACAGGCGAATCAGAGAAGAGCCAACGATCCCTCTCTACAACGCAGACACCTCGAGGCCAGAAGGAGTAAAGCTCATAGTGGATTCTCAGCCAAAGTGGAGGAATGCTTGGCTTACCAAGTACCCAAAATACCTAATACACTTCTGTCCTCTACCAAGGGTTAGGACGTGGAAAGCACAAGAAATCTTACAAAGAAGCGTAACCCACTTGGCTGAACTACCCAAAGCTGCCGGGTGTGAAGGCAGGTGAGAGAATAAGTGTACAATACATGGTGAAAACCCTAACGGCCGCCATAAAGTTGTTCACTGGCTCACCTGACCTTACATGCATTATGATGAGAAAGATCTGCAGAACCATCCTAGCAGTGTTCGAGACCTTCAAGCAAGGCTAGGTGACTGGCAACATATTCTTCTTCCACGATACATACATATGTGCTTATGATATGTCATGTCATCCTTCCAAGGAGGTGATACATGCGTTGTATCAAAGAATTATGTTTCTACCATCCTATCACCTCCAGGCTTTTGAAGAAGCATTCTACATGAGGTTCTTCACCATGCATACACATATCTTTGGCCCAACAATGCTAAATCTACATGCACGGTACGAATCACTGCTAAAGATGCGGGAGACCATAAGATGAAGCAAAGGATCAAGGCCATGTCGGGGACAGGATGAACAAGGAGGGGGGGGGGATGTTAGAAGCTGGACACATCCCACAACATCTAACTACTCGGCGGACCATTATTTTTGTAATTATTCATTCATTGAGGAAAAACCCGATTTTTCACATTGTACATATTGGGACTTACAGAAGTTTCCAGATTGTATCCCAGTTTTGATAGTTAGATTGAGTAGATGGTTGATTTTGGAAATTTAGGGTTTGAGAAGTTGTAAGGTATATATACCACTTTTTGACCTTAATGAAAAACCTTTTGTCATTTTAAAACAAGTTTGAAGTCTGTGAGTGAACGTACTGTGTACGTGAGAGAGAGTGTGAGCTTCATCTTGACGCTACGTGTGCTATGGTGGTCGGAATCGAGTGCGGAGAAGTGCAGCGTGTTGCCCCCGACTAGAGCTACAAGCCGATACCAACATTGCGCGCGTACGGTCCGGCTTTGGGAGCTCCTTCTACGAGCTTCATCGGTTGTTTGGGTGAGCATACGTTATCTGATTTCACATTGCAGCATATCCACGCGTTCACATTGAGTAGAGCTACACATTAGGCACTTTAGATTTCGGAAACAAAGACATGCAGATTTCGGCCGACATCCTACGTGTTTCTGTACCGGGTGTTTTGGGTCGTGATTTTGGTTTATAGACCTTAGGGAGAGCGGCCTATAGGTATTAGTAGGGTCTCCTTCAAGTTCTATGGTGTTTTGAAAGTGTTTGATGGGTGTTCGGCTCTAACAAGCGTTGTAGGAAGATTCCTCTTTTGCACTTTTGAAGACTGTGACTTAGACAATTGGTAGGGACCTCTGTAGGAATTGGTTAGGAGTCGGTCGAGCGTAGGTTGACACCTTATGCTTGCTTCCACGCGCCTGCGGGTCGAGCTTCGTCCTTAGCTGACATTACTTGTTAGGTGAGTTCTCGCTGTGCTGACGTCCGTCGCGGCGTATCCGTCCAACACCCTTGTATAAGCTTCTTTGATAATTTCATATATTTACAAATAGCACTGTATATGTCAAATGTCTAGTCTATACGTCAATTTTAGTCTTATCTTTGCCAACTTTAATGATTACTTTTTATCTAATGTAGACATAATTCCTGGATATTATATACACATTTTTTGGTCACTAGTCCCATTATGTGGTTCAATAGTTTGTGAAATCACACTATTGTTAGATAATCATTCTTTTACACACACACACACACACACACACACACACACACACACACACACACACACACACACTTACTTTGTTACTTGCTTTTTTAATCTTTGAGCATATTGAAAAAAATTCTACTAACCCCTAAATAATGTCACCTTGGGTAGATAGCTTCAAACTTACACTAAGTTTGAAATCTACCATGGGGTAGATCCCTTATAGGCTATTAACTACCACTTAAGCTGTAATTGGCATGTAAAAGAACATGGGTCTCTCTACTCTACACTTACCTACTCTGTTGTGAGGCGTTGTGGTAAAAATGCTTGGCAATGGTGAGCCATACCATTAATGAGGCGGCCGCTTGGTGTCGATTCCCCAGAAGGCGCATACTACACTTAAGATCTAGGAGTAATCTACACACACCATGAGTGATGGTGTTTTTTCCCCTCTATTTAAGGAGGTGAGGGCGCTTTCTACCCCTGACTTAGCTTTGGGTGTGTGTTTTTTTTAAAGAGAGAGGACTGTGTGCTGATTTGGAATATTTACTGTTGCACCAACATGGAGCTTGTAGCTCAACCAACTCAGGTTTGCCACTATCTACTCAACAAGGTTTTATTTCTTGTTAAGATTTCATAAACATATACATGCTAGGGTATTTTTAACACCTGCGTGGGATGCCTAATATAGCACCGAATGTGGTTGCTTTATAAGTACATAGAGTTGAATGGTTTTTTGTCACTCAAACCCCTCAACTGGGTGTCGGATTTTGCTCAGTAAAATCCATATATGGTTTTAATGATGGTAGTACTTAATAATGAGGTGTTGGCTTGTAAATTATGGCTGTTGTTCACAATGAAAATTTTGATGCTATGCGTTAACTGGCTCAATGGTTTTTTAGGGGATGTATTTTGTCTAAAAATTACTTGATTTGGCATAATCTGGTCGTGAGTAAATTGACAGCTCGGATAGCATTGATTTTTGTGCACTGATGCGGGGGAATATTATGGTAACTGACTCTTGGCTTGACATAGAAATAGTAAATTGCGTGGAGCTTTGGGATGGAGGGTATACACCTAATGATTAGTGGTTCTAACACATGGTACGGACGCTGTGACTCCACATCATCATTGCACGTCGCATAAAACCTACTGTGTGGTTTGGCTTACTTAAATTTGTCGTGGTTTCTTTTTGCCCAATAAGAAGATAACTATCCTGTCACTTACAAATTCTGATAAACCCTACGGTGTTGGTTGGCTTACTAAACTTTGTGGTGGTTTCTTTTGCCCACTAAGAAGGTAAGTATCCTGTCAATGCATAATGGAGCTTTGGATGGAAGGGTACACCCCGGATGGGTATTGGTTCTTACATATGGTATTATCGTTGTTAGTACATAATGAAGCTTTGGGATGGGGGGTATACTGCGGATGATTATTGGTTCTTATGCTTGGTACCGTCTGTAATGAAATTGGCCTATTTAATTTGAGAGTAGCGGAAATTAATGAGAGTACTTTTGAGAAATGACTTTGTGAGCATAGCGGGTGAACATAATTGAAGATAGCAACATAATCATAGCAATTAGGTAGCTTGGCATGAACAATACTTTTGCAAGAGAGAGAATTTAGAGAACATGACAACAGTTGAGGACCGGATTTATGTGGAGCCGGTCCCCCCTCCAATAGGCATTTGTATTATGATTTCTCCCATTAAGACAGACTTGTTACAATACAATCTTTGTGTTCCTTGTGACCTAGGTGATGCAATGAAGATGGAAAGCTTCATGCATCACAAACATAACATAAACTTGAAGAAAGCTTTAACTATCCCAAGACCTCAAACACCTTCGAAGGTGGAGAGAGCTAGCAGGGAATGAGGGTAGGGAAGAGGAAGAAGAAACATTTCGTAGGAGAAAGAATTAGTTCCTCACTTATCATAACTCTTGTTGCTAGCATACATAATAGCATAGTAATGAAGAAGAAGGAGATGGCAAGCTTAAGCATTGAAGCATGGCTCTTGGTTGGATTTGCACTCCATATCCAAGAGTGTTGGTGTAGGCTCTCAACCTCTACTTGCTTGGAGAAGGAGAGGGAGCTCTTGCACTTTGCATAGCACACAATGAGAGTGTTTGTGAGTGTGTGTGGGTGATTATACCCCCTAAGCAACCCCCTAGATTTCTTGGTTCGACCCCCCCTTGTAGCTCATGCTTGAAGCTCATTGGACCCCTCCAGGCCTAGCCAATCACAAGCAGGAGGCATTACAGGATGGTTTGATCTTTGACTTTTAATTGGTCCTTGAGCTCAAGGACTTCATCCAGGCTTGCGTCTTGTTCTATCTCCGCCTTTTCCTTGGCATTCCTCATGGCCTCTACTTCTTTAGTTTCTTCTGCTAGCTGGAGCGTCAGTTTATCCCGTTCTTTTTCGGCATCTCGCAATGACTTGCTGAGTTGCAAACACTCTTCTTCAGCTGCTTGTAATCTTTTTGCTACTGCCTGATTTGCTTCTTCCTTTGCTTGGCAGTTTTGTAGAGCCGTTGCCAAGCTGGCATGGAGTTCAGCTTCTCTCTCTTTTTGTCCTTGGCTTTGTGCCTGCAGAGTATCCCTTTCCATCTTGGTCTTTTCTTTGGTGGCCTTTAGAGTTATCAATTCTTCGTCTAATGCCACAGATTGTGCTCTTATTCCATCTAGCATTGTCATCACTACGTCCCAATCATTAGAGGGCGGGTGCTGATCTACCGTGTCGGTAGCAATTTCCTTTAGCTCAACTAGCCGGATGCCTAGCATCTGTTCTTTATGCCCTGTTCTCGCCAAGTCAAATGCGACTGTGGCGGCTTCTTCCCTTGTATAGCCTGCAGCTAGCAGGTCCAAAAATGCATAATATGCCTCCTCTAGTTCTTTTTGCTCAGACATAGGCTTGGCCTCTTCTTTTGGCTCAGGCTCTTGCCTTTGCTCTTGCTTCTCAGCCTAGTGTTCTTCTTGATTGTCCTCAGCCTCCTTATCTTCTGGTGGAGGGTTGCTAGGAGGTGGTGATGGCTGGGGGCTGGGTTTAGGGCTACCTGGTAAAGCCATAGGTTTGCCCGTAAAGTCTCTGTCTTCTTTCTTTTTTCTTTCCCTTTCTTGGATTTCTTGTTCATCTAGAAATGTCTGCCTTATCTGCTCCACTTCTTCCTCGGTGAAAGGGACATGGGGAATGTTTTCCGCTGCAACATCAAGAATCTCGAAATTCTTGATATAGTCTTCAAAGCGGTCCCTCTGCACTCTTCTGGATGATCCGGACATAGACTCGAGAGATGGCTTCCATAATTCGTTTAAATCACCCTTGAGGGCTCTTTCTGCTCGGAAACTCTCTCCATCAGCCTCTCGAGTCTGGCCGCTTTTTGTGATCTTGTCTCTTTGGCCGGCACTTGAGCAGATTCCTTTTTTCCTTTCTTCTGCTCGAGTTGCTCCTCTGCAGTTGGCTCTAGCCGTCTCTTCAACCTTGTAGCCACCCTTGGTGCTCGTTGTGGCTCGTCTTCTTTGCCTTCCCTTACCCTTAGCCAATCATTTTGAGATGGGGGGTCAGGCCACCTCCCCTTGGTGTGCAGTGCTACATAAATTACCTTGGTTATCATTTCTCCTGGCACTATGTAGGTTGGTTATCATTTCTCCTGTCATGTATGTAAGCCGCATAGTTGATTATCTTTCGGGTGCCTTTTGTCATTGCCCAAGTCAACGTTGTGGCAATTGCACCTGGCGGCATCCTGTACTTCTGTGGCCTCTTCGTGCACATGTGGAAGTAGTGGTTGTACAATTGGCTCATGATCGCCACCTTTGGGTTGGCGATGTCTTCAAAGGTGTAATTGGACTTTTTCTCTTTGTACACCTTGACTTCATCCCTTATTTTTGTCACACTGTCTCCCTGATTGGAGAGATCTAGTGCATGGGCTACAACCCACTCCGTGATAATGATCTCTGTATCGGGTCTGCCGTGCAAATCTGTCACCTTGGCCACTCCATCCTCTTTTATGCTTGTTACAAACTCCCATACTCTTTTGACGTCCACCCCTGCTGGTATTGCTTCAAAATAGTTATGGAGGTCAATTTTCTCCAAGTAGCCGGCCATTTTGCTTCGGACAAATTCATTGAGCTCTCTTGGCAGCATTGGCAGCTCTATTACATTGCCTTCATTGTCTTTGAACACTCCCTGGTAGATCTTTAGGTCGTTTGACTCTAGCAGATCTTCCTGTATCCAGGTGTTGGTGGGCTTTAGTGTTCCCTCTGGAATGACAAAAGGGTCCACCTCGTCCAGATAATCTTTGATTGTCATTCTCTTCTTCTTTGCCGGTGACTTCAAGGCTGCCATAGATCTTGTTGCACTCAGCAGTCCAAAATTAGCGTTTTTTCCATATCAGGTGCTAAACTGAGTTTTACTTATCCAAATGACTTGAAAATTGAAATTATAGCTTAAAAGGAACTTGTGAAGCTGTGCATGTGCTCACAATGCAAATCTGGCCAAAAAATTCCATCCAGACATCCTACGCGTAGGATGTCTTTTTCTTCAGAATTGGTTCATACTTGACATGCAGGTAGTGTAAGGCTCATGGAACATAGTTATAAGCTTGGATTTGAATTTGGATGACAAAAAGTGGATTTTTGGGCTGATTTAGACTTTAGGTCACAATTTGGGTAGATTGTCCATCATGGGTAGTAATTGATGTCCAAATGGGTTGAAAATTGGTATATGGGCTCAATGCATCATGGTATTGGCTCCTATGATGTCATTTCTTGCACAGAAGGATAAATTTATGCTGAAGACATCCTACGCGTAGGATGTCTTTTTCATCAGAATTGCATGAAACTTGTTCTGTGGGTTGTCCTTGGCCTATGGAACATGGCCATGTTCTTGGATTTGAATTTGGATAAGATTTAATGCCTGTAGGACTCTGTGAGGTGTTTTTGGGCTCAAAAAGTGTATCTTGAAGGTGTTGGCGGTCAAAAGTCATTAGAATGGCTTCAAACTTGACATATGGGCTCTTGCTAATGAGGTAACTACATCTGGAATGACAAAGCTTCCCTTCCATGCCAAAAAGGTCCATTAGACATCCTACGCGTAGGATGTCTAATTCATCATTTTTACTCCCTGACCACACAGATGGTTTGCTGATGTGTATGTGAATGTGTTGTGCAAGTTTCATGAGATTTGGACAAGATTTGGTAGGTCAATGGCCCATTATTGCCTCTATGCCCTAACTTTGCGTTTTTCCATGCATATGAGGTCAAATCTGGTCCAAATGTGATGAAACTTGGTGTAGGGCTTGCAAATGTCATTCAGAACATGTGCGTGACAAAAATTGTTGGGTTTTGTGTCAAAAAGTTCTGTTGAGACATCCTACGTGTAGGATGTCTCCTTATGAGTTTTTCAGTGTTAGTGTTCCCAGTGCTTGCCCTTCGCCCCCTTAAGTCCCTTTTGAGCCTAATTTCAACAAAAAAGTCAAATGGATAGAGTATAACTCCCTATGTGGACTTCAGAGCCTCCGAGCCGTTTTCTGACTTTTGGAGTGCTTTTTGGCGATGAAATTTCTTGATGTTGGTCTCCATAGCTTCCCAATCCCTTGAGGATCCTTGCTGTATGATTTTTGTCGAGTTTGGCTTTACTGGAGCTTCATTTGGCTATTTGTTGCTCTAGAAGCACCCGTGGTTGCGTTTACATACCTTTGATGATTTGTGGTGGTCTACCATCATAGGACTTGGTTGTTGATGGTCTAGGAAAGCCGTTCGTGAAGTTTGGTGGCAAACGGACTTGCGGTTTGGCCACAAGTGCATTTTGATGCTTTGTGTGTCTGATGCCGTTTCTGAGGTTTAGTGCCGCTTCGGGTCACTTTTTGGTCATGCGGGTCATATGGACTTGTCGAGCATGTCGAGATGCTCTTACCCATAAATTTTGGTAGCATTTGGTCGCCGATTCGCCGATTTCCCATTTGGTGGCCTCTTGCGGGTTTATGGAAATTAGGGTTTTTCCCAATGGTTTCCCACTACCTTTGGCTATCCAGGATTGGTCTCCTAGACTAGGGTAAGCTGCTGATGAAGTCTTGTTGCTTTCGGGTTAGCCGTTAGGCCGCCGTCTCTACTTGCAAGTCTCTACCGCTCGCTTTGTGTGTGACTTCTACGCTAGTTTTCGCAACATAATGATAAACATGCACGAAAATCTCAAGGTGGTGAGCCTAACTCTCATGTCTGGAGCTGGTCGGATAGACGTGCGCGTCGTAGAAGTTGCTGGAAGGTCGATCCACTCTAGGTGGCAGAAGCTCTCTCCACAAAGTCAATAGTGAGAATGAGCTAAAAATGGGGTGGAAATTTCTTCTAATGGAGGTCCCCGAACCATTTTTCATGAAATTTGACATGTGCTCCTATCTTTCTGCGAGATATAGTTTAGGCTCAAAAATTTCTTGATTTGGACTCCATTTGCTCTGTTTACCAGAAATTTGTCATTTCGGTCAAAACCTGGCCAAAACACGCTTTCTTCTCTAGTCTCATAATTGCATCCCCACTGTACCATAGGTTGTCCTTTAGTCACTGGTCATCCCCATATTTTTTGTTTTTCATTACGACTGTTTTTCACCTGCTTTTTGTATTTTTGAATTTTTTCAGCCGAAATTAGCAAAATTAAAAGGAAAATAGCAAATCAAACCCAAAAAATCCCCAAAATTCATAATAGATCACAAACATCACCGCAACCCATTATATACACTCACATGCAATTTTTATGGCCGGATTTCTCCGTTTTACCAATATTTTTCCTGAAAAATGGATATTTCTACTTATATACACACACCTAGGGGCTTGATTTGGTGTTTGGCCCCCTATACCTGTAGCTTCATGCTGTACAAGGGTATCTATACTTGGGTTACTCCAGAAAATTTTGCAATCAAACGTCAACCCTTAAAATAGTCGAAAATCATGCCCTTTTTTGTTGTTTTTGTTATTGGTTCCGCATTCAGAATGCCTCCCCCCCTCCTAGCCGGAGTCCTCCCAGACTACTAGGTTTCGCGTCGGAGTATGTGCCGTGCATAGGTTGAAAAAGTTGTGCTAATGCCTGGCCGATTAATGTGGCCCTATTTTATGCATACTCGGTCAGTGCATGGAAAAATTAATGCTGTGCAAGAGAAGGGAATAATCAAGATGCTTATTGGCATTCGCCGTCGAGGCTTCCTGCTTTCTTTGCAAGTAGCAGCTATAACTCTACTGCTCTCTGTTTAATTGTCTTTTTGGCAAGAGGCAATTGCTTTGCCGACACGTTTGATGGAGTCGTAGTTGTTTCTGAGGATAGAATTGGCTGGGATGTGATAGCTATTTGCCTTATGGCCTTGGCTTTCCATTGGTAGATGGTTTGGTACTTTCTTGTTTGCCACTGGTTTGTCTGTCATCGGTCTCCACATATATCTGTTCTCCTTGTTGACCTGCAGATGTCTGCTTTCCATTGGTGCTTGTACCGTAGGGATTTCCTTTGGCTTTTGCTTTGGTATCCAAATGTGAGTGACAGTTTGGTTATGGCTAAGCAGTTTCTTTGGGGTCCATATGTGTTTTATGACCTTGGTTTTGGTTTGCACCGCTTGCTTTGTTGGAATCCGGTTGTTACATTGTTTTTTTTTCTGCCATTGCATTTCTATCCTTCCGCATCCATACTCGTTTACCTTGTGTTGGTAGCCTAGATTTTTGCATTGTGGCCAGTGACTTCAGCTTTCTATGATTAGCATGGTTGGCTTTTACCTGGTTGTTGGTCTCAGGTTTCATGGTGGTCTTTGATGGTATTTGTTCTCTTGTCTCTGTTGCCAGTGATTGCATGGCTTGCAGTTCATCATGATGGTATTGCTGAGCAAAATCTATCACCTGTTGTTCATGTTCGTGCTGAATTTTGACCGCCTTTGCTTTCCAGTCTATCTGGACATTGTATGCTTTTTTCCAAGGTTGCCCTAGCATCATTGGGTGTTGTGTGCTTTCATCTGTCCCCACATAGAATTTGTGTGGGTAAATATATTGATGTAGCTGTACATGCAATATAGTCCATCCTAATGTTTTCAATGGGTGTGATGTGCTACTTTCCAGCACTTGGGGGGTAGGATGAAGTTGATCTGTGACTTTGAGCTGTTGGTATAATCCATAAGAGATCAATTTTCTTGAGCACCCGAATCAAGCAAGGTTGTTGATTCTACTTGATTGTTGCCCACTTTGACTGTAATTATTGGCTCTACTGTTTCCTCCTCCAAGTTCATCAGTCGAATGGCATTGATTCTCAATGGTGGTTTACTTTGTTGTTGTTGTCGCTGCAATGCGTTCTTGTGCTTCGGCTTGAGCTTCCTCCCATACTCTCTCTTTTTACTTCATTCTTTGCTTTCCTTGATGAATTTGTTGGAGCATCTCCTGTGTGAGGGGTAGAAGATATCTCCTCAGACGACACCCACTAATCCAGTTTGGCATTTCTTCACCTGCTAATGTAGCAAGCTTGACAGCTCCACTTTGTGGTAGATCATCAATCACAAATGGTCCCATCCCTCGCTTTTTAAGTTTCTTGGCATGGTGCTTCAAGGTATAAACAAGTACGTAATCACCTGTTTTGAACTCTTTGGTACGCACATGTTTGTCAAAAAATTCCTTTTGTCTTCTCTTTTTAGCATAGATTGAAGCGACAGCTTGTAAGCGGAGTTCATCTAGATTTTCAAGATCATTAATTCTTGAAGAGAGTTCATGCCCTGTCCATTCCAAGTTTATTGCTACTCATAGAGTTGGGATTAAAAACTCTATGGGTAGTATAGCATTTAGCCCAAACACCATGTTGTATGGTGTTGTTCCTATTGATGTTTTGTAAGCTACCCTGTATGCCCATAGTGTTAAGTGTAGCTGCTGATCCCAATTGGTTCTTGATTCTGAGACTATTTTAGTGAGAACCGTGCATAGTGTTTTATTTGTGGCCTCAGCTTGCCCATTGGCATGTGGATGGTATGGTGCTGATTTCCTATGTATGACCATGAATTCCTCTAGTAGATATTCAATGACTTCATTGAGGAACTGTGTTCCACGGTCACTGACAATTTCTATTGGTAACCCGTAACGTACAAAAACATTCTCATACAAAAATTGAGCTGTGGTGCGTGCATCAGCTTTTTGTGTTGCTTTGGCTTCGACCCATTTTGTGAGATAGTCCGTAGCCACAATGATATATTGGGTATGGGTGCGATATGCAGGGGGTGATATAGGTCCCACAAAATCAATGCCCCATTTTGCAAATGCTCTTGCCCCCATCATTGGCCGTAATGGAATCTCATCTCTTTTATTGGTATCTTGGTGCATTGACATGCATCACAATGCTTTACAAACTCATCGGACTCCATGTGCAATGTAGGCCACCAAATTCCTGCGGTTGAGAAAATTTTTGATGTCTTATCGCCCGAAAATGGCCTCCACTTACTCCGCTATGTGCATGTTCTACAATCAGCAGGTATTCACTTTCACTTGTACAGATTCTAAGTTGATTGTCCTTTCCCCGCTTATAGAGTTGATTTCCAATTAGCTGAAAGTCATGAGCTTCCAGCTCTATAGCTTTTTCCCGTGCTCTTGTAATGTTCTCAGGGAACGTTCTAGTGGTTAGGAAGTCAATGATATATTGACTCCATGCAAGTGCTATGTTCACCCGAAACAAAGTTGTGTGATCCACTGGTCGTTTGGCACTACATACTGTACAATTGGTAGCATAAGTATGTGTATCCACATACATAGTTGGCCAATAAACCCCTAATTGTTTTAGTCTCTGGTGTGTTTTCATTGTCGAACAATGAAGTGCACAACCCTGGACATGTGCCTCTTCAAGGTACCACTCGAATTCTTCCGGATTTATACATAATTGTAGGATTAGGTCAAATTCAAGATGATACAGCCGTCCTGCTATCAACTGGAAGTTTTTTGTTTGTCGAATTGTTTGCTGTTTGGATCTACATTCTGTATTATCAAACTCACTTCCGAAGGAGAGAATGCTATCTATTTCCTGAGACCATTTGGGTACCATTTCAATGTTGAAAAGATAAGCATCTGGTATGTCATCATCTACCTCTTGAGGAGCTTCCCCGTTGTGTATTCTTGAAAGATGATTAGCTCGCAGATGGGTTTTACCCTTTTTGACCACCACTGTGAAGTCAAATTCTAGCAATATAATAAACCAGCGTACGATTCTCCCTGTATTGCAAGGTTTATTTACTAGGTATAAAAGAGCTTGATGATCTGTGAAGAACACAAATTTGTTTGCAAGCAAATAATGCCGAAATTTCTTTACAGCATAAATCATTCCTAACCCTTCCCTCTCGGTGGTTGTGTAGTTCTTTTCTGCACTATTTAACTGTCGGCTCGCATAGCAAACCGGAAAATCCATTGTTCCATCTCCAGGTTGAGCTAGAATACTTCCAATGGCATATGCTGAAGCATCAATGTGCACATGGAATATATTTTCCCAATCTGGTGCCTTTAGTACAGGTGCTGATATAAGGTTTTCCCTCAGCCTTTGGAATGAGGTTTCACACTCCTTGGTCCATTAGAAATTGACTAGCAAACGATACAGAGGTTGTGCGATAACCACATACAAGTATATGAATCTTCGATAATATCCGCAGTGCCCCATGAAGGATTGCACTTGTTTCGCATTAGTAGGTCTGGGCAGGTCTACAATGACTTTGACTTTGTCTAGGTCTGTGGTTATGCCGTTTCTTGAGGCAATTTGTCCTAAGATTTGTCCTTGCTTAACCATAAATACACACTTTTCTAGGTTTAGACAGATTCGATATGTTCTGCACTTTTCAAAGACCTTTTGCAAATGGTCAATATGTTCCTCTCGCAGAAGAGAGTGTACACACAGGTCATCCATGTAAATTTCTAAGAATATTCTTAGGTATTCCTTGAAAGCGTGAGTCATTAACCTCTGGAAAGTGGTTGGTGCATTTGTTAAGACAAATGGCATAACTCCATATGCATAAATCCCCCATTCTATGGCAAACGCTGTTTTGTGTTGATCCTCCCTTGCTATTGCCAGTTGGTTGTATCCTGAAAACCCATCCAGAAAGGAATAAGCCCGTTTCCCGGCCACTCGCTCAAGGACATGTTCTGTAATTGGCAAGGGATAATTATCCCTTATGGTTGCTGCATTCACCTTTTTGAGGTTTACACACACCTGCAGTTTTCCATTCTTCTTGGGAACTACCACAATGGGTGACACCCAATCTGTATGTTCAATCTCATAGATGAACTCCGCTTCCATCAGTTTGTCAATCTCTTCTTTGATTTGTTTGGCAAATGTGTCATTATATGTATAAGGACGTTTTTTACTAGGTTTTGCGTCCGATTTCAAAGGAATTGTTTGTTGGCATATCAATGGATCAACTCCTTTGAGGTCTTTATAGGACCAAGCGAACACATCTTTATACTTCGTGAGAAGTTGTGTTAGCTGTGCTTCCTCCTCAGGTTCTAAATCGTTAGCTATATAGACAGGCTGAGGCTTTTCACCTGGTTCTGCGAGGTCTATTCTCTTTTCATTTTCAGGCCCATCGTAAGATTCTTAGTTGGTCCTCTCCCTGATTGGTGGTGTCATAATGATTTTTCTATCTTGGATAGTAAATTTCCGATAGTGTGATGGTACGTTCATGTTGCCCTTTTCTGACTCCCCTTTACCATCACTATCTTCTTCAGTAGTCCATATCTCTCTCAAAGACCTTTTCAGTTCTTGGTATTTCTGTTTACGCTCCAGTTTGGTCCACTCTTGGTCTTTTGTTGTTTCTTTTTTTGATCTTTCAGATTTTTGTGATTTTGTTTCGGTTTTAACTTTTCTTACCTATTTTATTTCTTCTTGCGTTCGTTCTTTTCGATTTTCTGAGAATTTTCCTGATATTTGATCTTTCACACAATCCTCTGCTTTTACAAGCATCAAATAGTGAGTTTTACCTTTTATCCTGGGCATCAGGTTCTCTCTCACTTTCTTTACTACTCTTTTCCTCCTATAGCGTTCTTGGCGTCTAGGGTGTTGATTAGCAAAATCATAAAACTTGATATTCTCGGCTTCATTCCCACGCTCACTTGAGGTGTCTGAACACTCATTATCTGCCTCATCATTTACTTCCAATTGTTCAGAGGAGTTGTAAAACTCTTCTTGTTCTGGAGGTTCTACCATCTCTTTCTCTGGTATAACGCTTACCATGTAATAGGGTAGCACGTCGTAGCCATCCTTATCGCAAAATTTTGTTGTTGGACTGTCGGTAATGGTATAGACATCTAATGTTGCCAGTATGTATTCCCATTCTAGAGGTTCCAAGACATCTTCAGGGAAAGGTTCCGGAATATACTCCTTGTCCTCAATTGCTCTTTCTGAGACGCATTCCTCTTTTCTTAAGCTTCCACAATGTGAAGCTCCGCATATCCATAGCTCTTTTGTCACATCTTTGTAACTATGGTCTTTCAGGTGTATTTTAGTTGTCGTCTCGCCATGTCTGAGGTATATGTGGTCATAACCCCAATCTTGGACCATCTTCAGTTGTCGCATGAATGGTCGTCCCAAGATTATCTCATAATTGTTCTTTTTTTCAAAATCGACTATTGCAAATGTATGCTCGTACTCGATTCCGCACGAAGTGACAATTACTTATTCGAAGAGTCCTAAAGGCTTCTCCATGAACCCATCTGCCAACTGCAGCTTCATTCTGGTAGCCCTCAACACTGGTTTTCCCCATTCTTTCCAGATTTCCTTGGTGGCGATAGCAACTCCTGCTCCACTGTCAAGAATAACTTTGGAAACTACTCCTTGGAATTCTACCGGTAGCGTCGTGTTTCCGTCTTCTCCCTCACAATATTCTCCAACCTTATTCAATGGTACTGGCCTAGTGTTCAGGTTAGGTCTGTCCAACTCCCTGATTCCTTCTTGTAGCTTCAAGGTGGGGTCTTTCACTCCAAATTTTTTTAGGCATTTACTGTGGTCCAGATGTTTGGCCTTAACCTTAGGAGTTCTGCTAACGTGATTGTGCATGCCACCGGGGTGGATAACAACTCAATCAATCCTTGTGAATCCATCACCTTGTTAGAAGAAAGTCTTTGAGATGAGATTGCTCTCACTTCTGACTTAGCTTCATATTCTCCCAGGTAAGAGGGTAAAGTTCTCAAAGAGTCTAGTTGGCTGTGCCCCGAACTAATAGATCCTTGGTCTCCCCCTTGTGAATGTATCTCAAAGCTCACTTGTGATCTTGCCTCGAATTCTTCAATAGGAGGTAAGATCACGTTCTTTTCTTTTCTCGTGCTATTCATGTGGTGACTCATCCTATTAGCCTCGTTGGCCTCCCTGATTTGCTTCCACAGATCATCTAGACTGTCACCGTCCTTTCCCATTTCTGCCAATATTTTAGGATGGACCCCGTCACTTGCCCCATCGGTGGTATTTGGCACTATGATAGGCTCTCCTCTAGACTCATAATCATTAGTGAGTCTTTCCTTTTTTTCTTCATGTTTCTCTAACGTTGGTTGGATAGGGGTTGGAGCTAGTGCGTCATGACAATTTGCCGGTTTACCCAACGGGTCTTCCATCAATGATTGAGTCGTCTCGATCATCTTTTTACACATATCCAGACTTTGTTTTTCTATTTCTTCATATGGATAAGTCATCCACCTTTTCTCATGGGTTTGGTTTTTTTTAAGTCGAGCTTCATAAGCTTTTAGAAGCGCATCCAGCTCCTCGTTTACCTTGTCTGCTAGTACAGATCCTCTTGATCCTGCACTTTTGGGCTTTGCTATTTCCTTGGGTGCTATGGCTGCTGTGGTGTGTGAGCTTAAGCTAGCTAGATCTTCTAACCGCTCCAATCTGTTCTTTGTATGTTTCAACTCATTGGATAGGGTTGTTTGCTCTAGTTCTTTCCTGGATTTTCTACGCACCTTTCTCACTTTTCAAGTGCTTCTCTGATTTTTCATTTCTGAACCTTGGGCATCTGTTTTTGGTTCTTCTATTATGGGTTCGTTCGTCCTTCTTTGGGCTTGTGCTCGTGTTACCGCCTGAATAGGTATGATTGTTTCATTTTCCGATCCTCCACTGGAAGGTACTGTTTCCAACAGGTTCAAGGTGGTTTCTGCTCCTTTGCTCGGGTTTTTAGGGCAATCGGTAATCAAATGAGTAATTCCACATTCTGGGCAATATGCATTGACTCTAATGATTTCATCCTGAGGACAATCTCTCATCCAATGGTCTCCGCCACACTTGTAATAGGGACCCTTGGGCTGTTGAGGTGCTCCTTGAGCCCCTCGTTGCTGGTAAGCCTGTCTCTGTCCGCCCATGCCTCCATTGGCTATGAACAACAATGTTCGTTCATCTAAGCTATATCTTCCTTCTCTTGCGGCCTGTGCTGCAGTTGGAGGTCCTTGATTCCCTATCATGCTCCATAGTTCTGGTTTCGAGGGTTCTTCCGGTGGATAATAGATAGGGTTTTCCGCATATCCATTGGGATCTTCATAATATGCATGCATAGGCACCAAAGCCTTTTCTTCTGATTCCGTTATCTTTGGTGTGTATCTTATACCAACTGGTCGTAAACCTGGTAGGGGTGGTTGTTGCCCCAACACCGGTTGTGGTCTTTCTACACCTACAGGTCCTGGTAAGTTGCCTGCTTGATATCTAGGCATCGGTGGAACTTGAGGGGAAGCTACTGGAGCTTGGGGAGCATAAGGCCTCTCCCTCACATATCCCTTGTTATAGTAACATTCCTCGGTCCCATGGTTTGTCAATTTTTGTTCAATAGCACACCACTTGGGCTGTTTAGCCTGGGGTTTGGCGTACGAGTTTATCTTTTTTAGCACTTCATCTACGAGCTGCTCCTGGTTTACCGCTATTTCTCCTTTCAGTGTTTTCTTAGAAGACTTGCTCCCACTTTGCTGTGAACATGAATCGTCATCAAGGTCCTTAAACTCCCCTTCTTTGTAGACCGCACAATTTTCCACAAGGTACAGAGCCTCCTTGGTCAACTCATTCAATGTCGTGCTCCTCTTCATATGTAAGTCTTTCTGGAGATCTGCATTCCTTAGTCCTTGGATGAATATCAGCATAAGCCTGGACTGAGTTGGCAGTTCTTCAACAGGATAGAACTTAACATATCTTTTTAGTCTTAGGGTTGCCTTCCGTACAGATTCTCCATCTTTTTGTTTGAATTTATGGATTTGTGAGACGGTATTATGAGCTATTCCCCTTTGAGAGAATTCCTTAATAAACTCGTCAAACACTTCCTCCATCGACTCAAAGTCTCTACGCTCCACAGAGTCAAACCAAGTTGCAGCATCATCCTCTAGGGTTAGTCCAAACCCTGCAAATTGGGTAGAAAAATCTAACACCTCTTTGGCTCTAATTACACGCACAAAGGCTGCTACATGATCTCTTGGGTCTCTGTTTCCTGTGTATTTCTTGTTTACCCATTTTGGCACTTGAGAAGGTCTAATTCGGCGTTGGTCTACAAACCTCATCATTGGATCACCCCGTCCAAGTCTATACACCTCCTCATGCCTTCTGTAATAGGCTGGATCCTCTCCCAACGGTGCTCCTAAGCCATAATTTCTAACGGTTCTCGCTGGAGGTGGTTCTTCTCTTCGAACTCGTTCGATGGGTGGTTCTCCAAGCTCGGTCGACCCTTGTGTCTTTGGCTTACTCTCTGCTTGATACCTTGAATAGTGTGGTGGTTCTTGCAAATCTCTGAGCCCTCATGTGGCTGGATAACCATCTCGGTTTCGGTCTGGTTCCATTGTTGCACTCTGCCGAAGCCATGCCTGCAATGATGGTTGGTTTGCTGGTTAGTCTTGGTTGTTGAATGCTTGCGGTCTGGTGGAATGTGGGGTAGTGTCATACTCATCTGAAAATGGATTCGTTGACTTGCTTGGGGTGTGGACGGCTCTCGGCATTTCCTCAAGGGCATATGCTGATGCTCGTGGACCTGTTGCTCTTTCTACTTCCTCTGGGAGAATACGTTGGTATTCTCGCCCGTATCTATCAACAAAAACTATGTCCTTCCCCGTAGCAGTTTCATAAGAGAATAAGTAAAGAACCTTGTCTTTGCTTCGTATGGTTCTTTGCTGCAAAAGTAAGAGACAATACCCTCGCTCTCGTGTTTGTAGATTCCCACATTCTCGTTATAAGTTGGAATCCTGATTGTTTTCTTATCGTACATAAAAATAGCTCCGTGACGATCAATGTTTGGTGGCGGCTCTTGAGTTTCTGAAACCAACCATTTTTCCTTTAGCCACGTTATCTCCATATCTATTGTAATCTTCAGGGTTGCTAACTATTAAATAGTGGTTCCCCTTTTCATCTCGGAATCTATCTCCATCATCATACATGCGGATTATCTCCAATCTTTGTGCTGGCCTCTCTTCGATACAAATGCACTTGCGGCCTCGATAGTCAGAATAGACTAGGGCTCCTCTTGAGTTTGTTCCCTCTAAGAAGATCACTGTAAGCCTGGAATCATTCAAAGGATTTTGGGATGTGCTTCCTCCTCGCATAGGTCCATCATAGGTGAAACCTCCTGGCTGTTGACTACCCATCATGAAGAAAGATTTGTCTGACGAAGTGTCCGTATCACTACCTTCCTCAATAATCGGTGCTAGCAGATCTAGCCTTGCCTGAGTTACACTCTCTTCGGTGGACACTAAGCTACCTTGGTCACCTGCCACCTTCTGGTCTCTAACAATGTATCTTCCTGATCTTAAATTCATCAAACTTATCAATGCAATTTAGCACAAATTCAACCACTCACCTGGCAACGGGTCAGTTTCTGCACAACTTCTTGCCTTGTTGCTAAATATACCTGTACACAAGAGTTTTAATTTCGGCAATTGAATCAAAGCATTTATCTACTAGAGGTTATCTTAGTAATGATTGGTATAACTGGAGATTTAATCTCAACCACTACTGTATTTTATACACTGCTGATGTTATGGATTAGGTTGCTAATCTGAAACAGTTCTTCCTGATGTTGGCCAATTTACGCGAAAAAGTCTGAATTCAGTCTTTGCTTTGTCAAATGGGCAACCAAGGTCCAAATTCATTTCTGAAAGAAGTTCTGGAACCCTTAAGCCAAATGGAACCTCACTGTCTAGGCCAGGTCAAATTTTCTCTGCAGTATGCCCCAATAGACATCCTACGCGTAGGATGTCTCTTGCTGTTTTTTTGCCTGGATTTTTGCACTGTTGTTTCCCTTTGTTGTGCTAAGCTTACAGCTGCTTTTACTTTTTGATTTGGAATTCTATAAGTTGGTCAATGAGTCAGAAATCTGTTCGGACGGCCTGTTGATGGTCTTGATCAGTCTAATCAACTCCAAATTGGACCAAAATTGACTAGCAGGCTTGCCTTAGACCATATAACACCTTACAATGCTCAAAGTCAAATTCTGGCTTTATTTTCTTGTATTAGACATCCTACACGTAGGATGTCTTTTTCTTCAGAATGGCTTCAAACTAAAGGCTCAAGCTCCCCTTGAGTTGCTAATCACCTTGGTATACTCAGATTTCAGTTTTGAGTCCCAAATCACTCAGAAGACATCCTACGCGTAGGATGTCTTTTTGGCCTATTTAACCCGAGATTTGTTCCACAGCTTTCCCTTGATGTCAGTATCCTAGTGGTATGCTTAGATTTTGATTTGGATGTCAAAAGTCCCAAACTTTAGTTGTTTTTTTTTTTTTTTTTTTCAGTCAAAGGTGCTAAAGTCCACTTTGAACCCAATTTTCTTGCCCAAATGAGGTGAAACCCCTTTCAGTCACTCAATATATCATGCAAGACACACTCATGCAGCCATCTTATGGTTTTGGTCTCAAGTTAATGTTTTGGCACTATTTGGGTAGGATGTCTAGCAATTTCAGTCTATCAGGCCTTATCTTGCCAAGAGATGGCCAAATTTCCACTTTCCAATTGAAATTAGGGTAAACCCTACCTTCTGAACACACTGGTCAACTCAAAATCCCAAAATTCCTCCCAGATTGGCCTGTAGACATCCTACGCGTAGGATGTCTCCTGGCTCTGTAGACCTATTAGAAACACTCACAGTAACTTTTGAACTTCAATTAGGCTTTGACCACACTTTTGCGTCTTTTTGCGTCTTTTACAAACTTGTAATGATTCTACCAAGCAAGTGTACATGCATGAAATGCTCTAGATCTGAATCATGCTGTCCTACTTACTCTACTCCTACCTATCATGAAGAAATGGTGATAATGGTGTTTTTGGTTGCTTTTTGGCCTCTCCGGACTCTCAAGCTCTCCTCTCAACGCTTCTACGACTCCAACTCCTACTCTAGAACTCGACTATTACCTAAAACTACCTAAGTCTACCTCCTATACCTAAGTCGAAGGATCTAAGCCAGAAACACACTTCCTAGACTCCCTCTAAGACCTAGAGAGTCCTCCACCCTCTGATCCTATCTAAATGTAAAGCGAGACTCTTGGCAAGCCAAAAATCCCAATCCCCAAGGATTAGTCTCGGTCACCTACCTAAGGTTTTCGTCCCCAGCAGCGGCGCCAATGTTGGACGAATACGCCGCGACGGACGTCAGCACAGCGAGAACTCACCTAATAAGTAATGTCAGCTAAGGACGAAGCTCGACCTGCAGGCGCGTGGAAGCAAGCATAAGGTGTCAACCTACACTCGACCGACTCCTAACCAATTCCTACAGAGGTCCCTACCAATTGTCTAAGTCACAGTCTTCAAAAGTGCAAAAGAGGAATCTTCCTACAACGCTTGTTAGAGCCGAACACCCATCAAACACTTTCGAGACACCATAGAACTTGAAGGAGACCCTACTTATACCTATAGGCCGCTCTCCCCAAGGTCTATAAACCAAAATCACGACCCAAAACACCCGGTGCAGAAACACGTAGGATGTTTCCGAAATCTGAAGTGCCTAATGTGTAGCTCTACTCAATGTGAACGCGTGGATATGCTGCAATGCGAAATCAGATAACGTATGCTCACCCAAACAACCGATGAAGCTCGTGGAAGGAGCTCCCAAAGCCGGACCGTACGCGCGCAATGTTGGTATCGACTTGTAGCTCTAGTCGGGGGCAACTCGTAGCACTTCTCCGCACTCGATTCCGACCATCGTAGCACATGTAGCGTCAAGACGAAGCTCACACTCTCTCTCACGTACACAGTGCGCTCACTCACAGATTTCAAACTTGTTTTAAAATGACAAAAGGTTTTTCATTAAGGTCAAAAAGTGGTATATATATCTTACAACTTCTCAAACCCTAAAGTTTCAAAATCAACCATCTACTCAATCTAACTATCAAAACTGGGATACAATCTGGAAACTTCTGTAAGTCCCAATATGTACAATGTGAAAAATCAGGTTTTCCTCAATGAATGAATAATTACAAAAATAATGGTCCGCCGAGTAGTTAGATGCCGTGGGGTGTGTCCAGCTTCTAACAAAGGGCTATCTATCAATCATACAAATAACTAGACGATGGTGGATGATCTTCTGTTATTGTTGCAGTTGTCATCGTAACTCCAAGGAACCTCTTACTTATCACCATCCAAGAAATACAAGCTCGTCAAGACTGGCATTACCTGGGAAGATAGGTGTCAACGACTCCCTCCCCTTGTTATTGGTGTCAAAAATTACAAAAACCAAAATCGGACATCATCTCCTTTGTAAATTGGATCCATTCTCAAAAGTTCAATGTAATGGCATGTCCTCTGAGACTCGTGCTTGAGAATTAAGGCTCTTTTAACAATCATTGGACTAATTTCAAAGTAAATTACAAACACTTGTTTCAAAAATTATGTATTTATCCACCAAGAAATGATAGAATCAAAAAGCACTTTACATTTGTGAATTCACCACTAAGTGAGTTCTTGCATATAAAGATAAAAGTATAAGAACTTTGTGTCCCAGACCATGTTCATGTAAACTTATTGTTGTTGGAATTTTAGTACATTAGGGTAGCATTTCAAACCAAATCAAATTTGTGAAACTTGAGTCCCATATATATCACTATTAAAGCCCCAAAACATTGAAGTTTTATCTACGAGATACTGCTGAATCTCAATTTGAGACTACATGCAGCCAAAGTGTACAATTCAACAATTAAAATCGATGAATAATCATCTAAAGTATGAGATATACATTAGGTATATATATCATGGTTAGTGGTTTCCATATGGTAAATCATCATAGAATCATATATATGTGTAAACATTCAAAACCAATACCTTCTCAATGGTAAAGCAATATGTTGATGCAAACAATTAAATATATAAAGTAGGTACAAGAGTACCTAACTATCATGAATTTTCACCTACCTGCCATGTTCTTGGGAACATGGAGGATTGGATAGACTACATAGAGTCTAGTATGGCAGTAAGTTTTACTATATCCTTCTTCTACTATGTTACGACTATGCATACAAGCATGGTAGCCTTGAACACAAGATAAAATAGTGCCAAGAAAATCAAGTTGGATATGGCAGCCCTAAAATGAAGCTACAATATCCTCAAGTCAAGCATAATGGGCATGCTTTCCCTGAATACAAGATACCAGCTTTCCCTTATTTATGAGATAGTTAAAATCCATATATAAGCTAGTCTATGTATGCAAATCAATGTGTAGAAATTTTGGCAACCATTCCTTAGTATCTAGTCATTGTGTTAAAAAAACCAGTCAATGCCATCATTCATGAGACTCTCACATGAGATGTAGGCAACCCAGGTAGTAACAATCATTTCCACATACAAAGTTAGTTTCTTATGTGCACTATATCCAACTTCAAAGCATTAACAGATATGAATTGGATTGGCATACCAACTTATGTCTATGTAATTGAGGTCAATCTCTTGATGTAAAGCTACTATGCCAAAACATGTCATTGTGTAAAAGTTTCAACAGTATTTTTCTTGTATCTTCTCATTATGCTTTAAAAAATCCAATCATCTACATCTTGCATGGAACCCTCACATGAGGTTGTAAGCAAACCAGGTGATCATATCTGGCTATCCTCCACTGAGAGTTAACATCAAAGAAGACTATGTATGTTCAACTTGAAAACCATTGGAATTTCAATCCTGATTCAATGCATTCCCACCTCACAGGACAATATCCAATCCAAAACCGCTTCCAAAAGACATACCATATATAAGGTCATTTATATTTATATGTAGCTATAACAAAGATACCCAAAGACAATACCATATGTGGCTGTAAAAAAACATGTTTTAGGATCCAAACAATAGCACAATTTGATGCTCAACTTATTGTATATCCACTAAGTTTAAGCCTCCAAGTTAGATTTACATAATCGTAACAATACTTGAAAAATTTTCTACTCAAAAGGGGCTACTACTTACATCAAAGCTAACCCTGAACACTCAGTCCAAAATCATTGTGAAAGCCCAACATGAAAGCCAGTCAGTTTAAGCAAAGAATTTTTGAGTTGTCAATCCAAGGACTATGTAAGGCTCTATCAAACAACCTTAGGACTTGATCTCAAGAAAAGATCGATCAATGATACATCTTGCCATTAAACAAACACAATCAGCCAATTAGTACCAATCTCTGTGTCTTATGTATTAGGCTACATTCCATGTGTGTAAGTTGGTGGGTAGCTCGGTGACAATTGCATGCCTACAATGTGTGTAACACGGAAAGAACTCAGTGCCTTCTTGCTTGAGAAGACGATCTCCACGTGAGCATGGATTGGTCTGAGTGTCTGTGTGCAAGATGAATGAATTTACTGGTCCTTATGCATATGAAAAAGCTAGATTAAAAGAGGTATAGTAAAAAAGCATTACAATCAACATTACTTTCACCTATTTATGAAGATACAAAAGCCAAATGTATTGACTAGGTGCATAAACACCTACCTATATGCTGCTCCAGATGTGGTATAAGGTTGTTCTGGTGAAGATATGTTGCTTTATGTCATCCAAATTTCAGACCCATCATTGAATATGAATCATAGCTCCTTCAATTCTCAAGGGTTGCTAGGTTGATGCAACCTCATTGTTTGCCTTCTACAATGTGTGTGTGTGTGTGTGTGTGTGTGTGTGTGTGTGTGTGTGGGGGGGGGGGGGGGGGGGGGGGGGGGGGGGTAATTTGTTCCATTCACGAGATGCCAGAATATGGCTTGTTTTTGAGCTAGGTTATGTGTGTGTGTGTGTGTGTGTGTGTGTGTGTGTGTGTGTGTGTGTGTGTGTGTGTGTGTGTGTGTGTGTGTGTGTGTGTGTGTGTGTGTGTGTGTGTGTGTGTGTGTGTGTGTTGATTGATCCTCAAGAACTAGCCTTGAGCCGGTTATGGTGAGTAGTGATGGGAACTTTTGCAGCAAAGTAAGCAAGACATCAAGCGAGATGTATTCACTTCAATGGAACCTCGCCAAAATGCAAGTATGGATGTGTGAATAGATATGGTATGCACAATAAAATCGGCACCAAACGTGCATGAGCCAAGGATAAAGGTAACCACATGTAATCAAGCATAGTAGGTGACCTACCCACTTGGGGACAATCAACTAGTCATTTTAGTCACCAATCACTTCAACTTTTCTATAGAGTAGCAAACGTTTTTAAGATTGTGTATATGTACAGAGAATGTGCCAAGGAAGATGAATTTACTAATGCATCTGAGGGTCTTGTCAAGAGGCTCTAGGGTGTGATAGTGGAGTCAAAGACAGCCCATTAAAAAATAAGTTTAAGCATAAGAGTCTTTGAATATCTCCCCAAAAATTAAAGAAAATTCCTTTATGTCAATAAAAAGTGCGAGTTTTTGTGTGTATTATGTGTGTGTTTGTGACCGCCAAAGAGATTTTCCTCAAGACAAAGATACTAAGATCACATTGTATATGTACTCTAGTGTGTGTGTGTGTGTGTGTGTGTGGTCCTCCCCCAACCCTACGAGAAGGTCCACATGGTGGGAGGTAGGGCCCACCATGTGGAACCCTACAATTGAATGACAAAAATTCGATAGATATTAAGAGTATGAAGCGTTTAAAGAGGTATTCATCATATGTAGAAGGTTATCATTTGGTAAAGTGATGCCACAAGGGCTAATATATAAACATCATCACTTACAGAAAAAGTCATATAATAAGGTATACTTTGTCAAGTATTGAGTAAGAGAGAAATGCTTACCTACCGTACATCATCACTGAATTGATTTATGTTCAAGACAATAGTTTTCAGTGTTTGAATATGGAAACATTCCAATATCCTACAAAAATATTACACATTATCTTAATATCTTTTGAGGTAATCAATGATAAAAAACAGCTTCTAGATATCTACATAGTTAATCTATAAAGTTTAACAACAAAACTGTATGCTATATGTGGTTGACCAGATAAGGAGCCATGGCCCTAACCCATCCTCTTCAGTTAGGTGGGTCAAGTCAAAATATATAACTAGTCTAGGCCCATTGTATGGTGCTAGCCCGACCAAAGGCTATCTAAAAACAAGTATGTGTATGTTTAAGAATGATTATCTAACAAAATTGATTCACAAACTATTGAACCACACAATGAAATGAGAGATCAAAAAATGTGTATAAAATATCCAAGAATTATGTCTACATTAGATAAAAATCAATCATAAAAATTGGTAGAGATAAGACTACAATTGACATATAAACTAGAGATTTGACATGTACGATGGTATTTGTAAATATATGAAATTATCAAAGAAGCTTATACAAGGGCTATCTATCAATCATACAAATTACTAGACAATGGATGACCTTCTGTTATTGTTGCAATTGTTGTCATAATTCCAAGGAAGGAACTTCTTACCTATCACCATCCAAGAAACACAAGCCCATCAGAACTGGCATTACTTGGGAAGACAAGTGTCAACGACTCCCTCCCCTTGTTATCGGTGTTAAAAATTAGAAAAAAAAACTAACAACATAATATATATCAAATATTATGTTTAGAGATTGATCCATATATTTACAATAATGTTTACATCATTAAATTCCAAAAAAAATCGAACAACATCTCCTTTGTAAGTTGGATCAAGTCTCAAAAGTCCAGTCTAATGCCATGTCCTTTGAGGCCCCCACTTGAGGATTAAGGCTCTTTTAACAATCATTGGACTAATTTCAAAGTAAATTACAAACACCTGTTTCAAAAATTATGCATTTATCCACCAAGAAAGGATAGCATCAAAAAGCACTTTACAGTTGTGAATTCACCACTATATACTTCCACTATATACTTACCTTCATCAAAAGTGAGTTCTTGAATAGTAGAAGTATAAGAACTTTGCATCCACCAAGACCATGTTCATGTAAACTTATTGTTGTTGGAATTTCAGTCAACATTAGGATAGCATTTAAAACCAAGTCAAATTTGTGAAACTTGAGTCCCATATATATCACTATTAAAGCCCCAAAACACTGAAGTCGTATCTACAAGATATCGTTGAATCTCAGTTTGAGACTACATCCAACCAAAGTGTACAATTTAACAATTAAAATCAATGAATAATCATCTCAAAAGTATGAGATATACATTAGGTATATATCTCATGGTTAGTGGTGGATGCCTTATGGTAAATCATCATAGGATCATATATCTGTGTAAACATTCAAAACCAATACCTTCTCAATGGTAAATCAATATGTTGATTCAAATAATTAAATATAAAAAGTAGGTAAAATGTACCTAACTGTCATGAATTTGCACCTACTTGCAAGGATTGGATAGACTACATATAGTTAAGAGAGTTAGTTTTAACTAGTATTGGCAGTAAGTCATACTGTATCCTTCTTCTACTATGTTAGAGCTATGCATACAACCCTGGTAGCCTTGAACACAAGATATAATAGTGCTAAGAAAATCAAGTTGGGTATGGTAGCCCTAAAATGAAGCTACAATATCCTCAAGTCAAGCATAATGGGCACGATTTCCCTGAATACAAGATACCAGCTTTCACCTATTTATGAGATGGTTAACAACCATATATAATCTATCTATGTATGCAAATCAATGTGTAGAAATTTTTGCCGCCATTCCTTAGTATCTAATCATTATGTTAAAAAAACCAGCCAATGCCATCACCCATGAGACTCTCACATGAGATTGTAGGCAACCCAGGTAGTGACAATCATTTCCACATACAAGTTAGTTTTTTATGTGCACATACCTAGATTCAAAGCATTAAGAGATATGAATTGGATTTGCATACCAACTTATCTCTATGTAATTGAGGTCAATCTCCTGATGTATAGCTATGCCAAAACATGTCATTGTGAAAAAAATTCAGCAGTATTTTCCTTGTATCTGCTCATTATGCTCAAAAAAATCCAGTCACCTACATCTTGTATGAGACCCTCACATGAGGTTGTAAGTAAACCAAGTGATCATATCTAGCTATCCTCCACTGAGAGTTAACGTCAAAGAAGACTATGTATGTTCAACTTGAAAACTATTGGAATTTCAATCCTAATTCAATGCATTCCTACCTCACAGAACAATATCCAATCCAAAACTGGTTCCAAAAGACATACCATATATCGGGTCATTTATATGTATCTATAACTGAGATACCCAAAGACAACACCATATGCGGCTGTAAAAAGGCATGTTTTAGGATCCAAACAAGAGCACAATTTTGATGCTCAACATTGTATATCCACTAAGTATAAGCCTCCAAGTTAGATTAAGATAATGGTAGAAATACTTGAAAAATTTTCTAGTCAGAAGGGGTTACTACTTACATCAAAGCTAACCCTGAACACTCAGTCCAAAATCATTGTGAAAGCCCAACATGAAAGCCAGTCAACTTAAGCAAAGGATTTTTGAGTTGTCCATCCAAGGACTGTGTAAGGCTTTATCAAACAACCTTAGGACATGCTCTCAACAAAATATCAATGATACATCATGACATTAAAAAAACACAATCAATCAATTAGGACCAATCTTTGTGTCTTATGTATTAGGATGCATTCCATGTGTGTAAGTTGGTGGGTAGTTGGGTGACAATTGTATATGCCTACAATGTGTGCAACAGGGAAAGAACTAAATGCCTTCTTGCTTGAGAATATGATCTCCAGGTGAGAATTGATTGGTTTGAGTGTATGTGTGCACGATGAATGAATTTACTAGTCCTTATGCATATGGAAAAGCAAGATCAGAAGAGGTATAATAAAAAACATTACAATCAAGATTACTTTCATCTATTTATGAAGATAAAAAATCCAAATGTGCTGAGTAGGTGCATAGGCACCTACCTGTATGCTGCTCCATATGTGGTATATGCTTGATCTGGTGAAGAGATGTTGCTTCAGAGCCATAATTGAATATTGGACAGAGCCATAATTGAATATGAATCAGAGCTCCTTCGATTCTCAAGGGTTGTTTGGTTAATGCAACATCATTGTTCGCCTTCTACAGTGTGTGTGTGTGTGTGTGTGTGTGTGTGTGTGTGTGTGTGTGTGTGTGTGTGTGTGTGTGTGTGTGTGTGTGTGTGTGTGTGTGTGTGTGTGTGTGTGTGTGTGTGTGTGTGTGTGTGTGTGTGTGTGTGTGTGTGTGTGTGCTGATGGCTGATCCTCGAGAACGAGCCTTGAGCCGATTATGGCGAGTAGGGATGGGAGCTTCTAACAGCCATGCAGCAAGGTAAGCAAGATAGCAGGCAAGATGCATTCACGCCAGTAAAATTGTGCCAAAATGCAAGTATGGATATGTGAATAGATATGGTAGGCACAAAAAATCGATACCAAACCCAGGGGTGTTCACTAAGAATTACCGTATGGTGTCATGTGAGTGTACAATAGGGGGGTTTATGAGTCCAAAAAGGTAGATTTTACAAAGGAGGGTACCGTATATAGGGGGTAAAATGGTATTTTTGGTGCACGCAGGTGACGTCTTCCTAGTACTACCAGTGAATCCCCTGGGTACCAAACGTACATGTGCCAATGATAAAGGCAACCACATGTAATCAAGCATAGTAGGTGATCTACCCACTTGGGGACAATCAATCAATCATATGAGTCACCAACCACTCCAACCTTTTTTGCAGAGTAGAAAACCTTTTTAAGAATACGTATAAGTCTAAGTCCTTGATGCACCAATATCCAGATTTATCAATACAAGATTGAGAGAGAAAATAGAGAGTGTATGCAAGAATCCCCATGGAATGTGCCAAGGAAGATGCATATACTAAATCATCTAAGGGTCTTGTCAAGAGGCTCAAGGGTGTGATAGTGGAGTCAAAGACATGAGCTGATTAAAAAATAAGTTCAAGCATACGAGTCTATGAATATCTCCCAAAAAATAAAAGTAAAGTCCTTTATGCCATGGAAAATGTGTGAGTTTTTGTGTGTATTTATGTGTGTGTTTGCGACCGCCAGAGAGATTGTGCTCAAGACAAAGATACTAAGATCACATTATATATGTACTATAGTGTGTGTGTGTGTGTGTGTGTGTGTGTGTGTGTGTGTGTGTGCGCGCACGTGCTGTATTGAACTTAATACATATACAGAAAAGAACATAACATTCAAAAGATAACTAGACAATGATTTGTACAAAAATGACTCAGTCTTAGATTCATTTTTGTACAATATAATAGGAATGATGCATCATTCCAATGATCCTACAAAAGTTTTAAAGCTCTGGAGGTCATCTAGGTGGAAATCAACTGGGATCCTTAAAGTCAAACAATCACCCAGGTAAACCATTTAAGTAAATATAGCATTCTCATGTGCTTTTAAGTAAAGATAGCATTCTCATGTGCATTCATATAAACAAGACAATAGATTCATTAGCCTTGAATACATATTACAAATGTCAGCAAACCTATCAGCTACTAACCTTGTCCTATTTAAAATTATTTTAATTTAAACTACCATCTTGAAAAGTTTTATTTGTTCACACATGCAATAAATCATTAGAAGGCCATCACCCCTTCTGTTGCAAGGTTGTTTCCATGTTCCAGTAGGTCAGACAGACGTTTGGTTCAATTTTAAGAAAATCTGCTATTTTTAGCTTTTTCATGCTTTTTATGCTTTTAGGTGCTTTTCTTTGCAAAAAGCAGGGTCGGATTATTAACCTGCGTGTTCTAGGGAGGCTATGGTTCAATTTTGTAAAACTCTGCTTTTCGAGTGCTTTTCACTCTATTTTTACTTTTCATGATTTTTTCTGTTTTTTAGTGAAAATTGAGTTCTTACTCCAGTGGGGACAAGGAAACTCATGGTTCAATTTTACAAAATTTTTTGCTTTTTATGCTATTTTTAGCTTTTTGTGTTTTTTGGCATTTTTGAAAAGCAATGTGCTTTTTAGGATGACATAAGTATAAAAATATTAATTCTAGTCTCCGTCCGTTTTAAAAATGACCACCTGAAGAGAAAACGAGACTAAACGGGATTTTTATAAAATTTATTTTTATATAAAGCAGTATCACAAATACGTCGGGACAGTACGGGAAATTCATAATTATGTCGAGATATCACATTGCAGCATAGTCTAGTCACAGTTTCATTAGTTGCAGAGATACTAACCAGCTAGTCAATTTTTACTATAAAAATTGAATGGTAAGTGAAAGAGTTGACTGCCAAAAGCTGTGCCATGTTTTTAGAAAAGAGTGGAGTCTTTTTTCAAAGTTTGCAGCTAATACAGGGATGAGAGGGGGTGCTAGTAGATTGCCTTTGGCATCACTCTAGCTTGCTGCACTGCCTATAAATTGGCAGAGTGCTCAGTTTTCAGGGCCATCTGTTGTGCCTACTACCACAAGGCTATACGTATCTATTATACAAAGTGGTGCAAGCTCTTCATCACCATGGTCTTCTCTCTTGTATACAAGAAGAAGAAGAAGAAGAGGAAGAAGAATAAGGATATTCTCTCTACTTGCTTACTATCTCCTCTCTTCTTTCACGGTGTACGCGGTCTCCGAAAGCTCTCGTGGTGACTACCTCTGCGTAGCTCTCATCACCGCTCTCTTGAAGCAAATCAATAAGCCTTTTGACATCCCCTAATCAATTCTAAAGCACGTCGAGAAGCTCTATATCCATAGCCATCATCATCTCTCTCTCTATGTCGTTTTTCTGAGTAGTCACCCTCTCAACGATTGTTTTTCATATACGAGTGCATGTATGGATTTTTCGAGCACGTATAAAGTTGCACCATGATTATTTCATAATATTTATTATGCTGATTTATGTACACAATGTGTTATGATCACGTGCGTGCATAAAAAGTGCTTTTTGTTTCACGTCATACAAGCGGTAGGAACATTGTTTTAGTCATAAATCACAAACCATTACGAATCAGCCCAAAACCTTTAAATCAAAGAGAAAACACATCATTTAAAACATTTTATCTCTTAGGTGTCGTGTGAAAATCACGCACGAGCTAAGAGATATGGTAAAAAAACAGCTTGTTGCCCACTGCACGGGCAAAATTTTGGACCCCGTGCTCCTTGGAGAACCACTGTATAGATTCACCGGATGGGAAAACCGTCTTAATTGATTGAAAAGCTTGATGAAAATTTATCATAAATGTATTTAGGTCTCTGTTATCACCTTTGGTATACGAGTTATTAATCATTTCATAATTGGTTTTACCTACGCGTGTATGGGTGCTACCAACGGGGAGTACCATATGACGTAGTGAGTTAACCGATCCGCTTATGTATGATTTATGGTTTTTTTTTTATGAGTTGATTTCAATTATAAGATGTCCATAAACTCATGTGAGGGTATATGGTTAGTCATCCCAAACTACATAAGCATATATGAATAAGGTGGCTCTCTTTTTGGTTTACCGTTTGTTGTGAGAGTATCATATGGGTAAAGTGATGTGATAGGGTTTTATTCTATATTATGGAGCTGAGCTTGATGCATTGGTTTGAGGTCAAACACTTTCATTTTCATGTTATGCATGCTCCCAAAAATGGCAAAAAGTTAATTTTTTGCATATGTGTGAAGTTATGATTTATGGTTGACCTAAAGTTCAGAGGTGTTTTGCATCATGTTTATGGTGGTGGAATGTTATCATATGATGTATGGAACCTTATGGGTTGATGTGGATTCCTCATGTCATCGATTATCACCTTTCTAGGTCCAAAACTAGCTCTACGTGCTAGAGAGATGAAGTGTAGATGTGATGCATCAACTTTGCATGGTCGGATGTTGTCAAAATTAAATTTTTACATCATTTTTAATTGCTGGTCGGACTTATTTTATGCATAAAAGGCTCATGTGTGTGGATTCCGATTGACTGCAGGGGATATGTCAAATCCCAAGTGTGGGAGTTAGTTCAATGTGAGTATGATTTGTGGCTAAGAGCTCAGACTCCCTCATGGATTATGGTTGTGATTTTATGGTGGAAGCCAGTGTGGCTCTTGGTTTTTTTTTCTGGATATGGTTATGCTGTCGAAATGCTGCCAAAATTTTTGCAGCCATGTTATGTTCTAAAGTGCTTATGCAGGATTGGTTGTGCCTCACCCCAGTTGGGCGGAGTCATCACCCATGTGATGTGATTGGATTATGGTTTATGGTTTTGGTATTAGATCATGAAGTGATCTGGATGGTTTATGGTAGACGTATAAGGATAGAGACCCTAAACAATTTAACTGCTTGGAAAATTTTGTTTGTGCATATGGCAAGTGCTATTGTGATTGGACTCACGTGTTGTGTTTCTCATTGCAACGTCTCTACAAGACTAGGATCACCTACATCCTTAGCCTTAGACAAAAGGGTCATTGACCTGGGGCTTTGCTGGATCGGGGGTATTGCCTAGGTCTTCTTCTTTTTTTTAGGGTAATATACACGGTTAATGCGTCGGGGGTTGAATGACCTACACGGCTAACGCATCCGTGATTTTGCCTTGGATTTTCCTAGACACCTAGTGTTGGGCATCAAAGAGGCATGGAGCCTAAACTGGTGTGGTTGGTGCTGATACCCTACCACCTACCAGTACTTGGGATCCTTTCAGAGCTTGGATTCATGGGGGGAGGCGAAGCGGCCTCAGCTTATGTCTAGCTCAAGTAGGCTGGAGGTATTCTGGCTCGCTCCCGGCAAAGTGAAATCTCTCTATCCATAGTAGAGCGGAAGTGGATGGATGGACCGGTTGATCCCTACACATGGTTCGGTGCTCTGTTAGTTATTTTTTCATAAACTTTTTGATATATGGTATACCAATATTTTTTCATTGCATTAATATATGGTTGCATGTTTCATTTAGATGCGGAATTTAAAGACTCTCTATTGTCATTCTCTCATGTCTGTGTGCACTCTAATTCATCCTCTACTATACTCTCTCTCTCTCTCTCTCTCTCTCTCTCTCTCTCTCTCTCTCTCTCTTCTCACAATGTGGTGTACACATGTATTCACCCTCCACAATGTTATAATTTTCTTGAGTACGTTTTCACTCATAACACCCATTCAGGGGTAGCACTAGTCTCTAGGTGCCTCTGGATGTAGTTAGGCTCATGGCTTAAACTCCATGCTTGGTTGGGCACTGAGAACTCCTCCCCTATGCAAACTCTGACGCAACTCTGATGTATATTAAAAATTGTATATAAGGTGTCAATTGTATATATTGTGCATAGACCCATGCTCAGAGGTATCAGAGCCTATGCTTAAGGTTATGGGGATAGCCTAAAGCCTGATAATAGTTGGGCTAGTTATGCATCATGCACGCATTCATGCATGCTATTTAGGAAAGGATATTGTATTCATGATGCATCTATGAGTGACATTGATTGGTGGTACTTACTTGACTTTTCTTCTTATATGGGATTATGTGGTCTCGAGTTATGATGAAGTGATTGAAGTGATCAAGAAGTGTATCAAGAATTTCTTTGAATGTTTGTTTTAGTAATGAATCTTAAGGTAACTTCTAACGTCTTGTAACTAAATCTTGTCTTTCAATTGGGTGTAAATGACTACCCATTCCTGAGAAAATTATGGCAAAAATTTTCCCTCCCTCCCACCCTTTTTGAATTTTTGTGTGGAAAGATTAATTAATATATTGTGAATAAGGTTTTGGATTTGACATGATGTAGTAATAGATCATGCATCCTAGAGGAAATGGAGTGCCAACTAATGCCAATGTCCTTAGTGCACCAACCGACTATCATTGATCATGAAATAGATTCTATGCTTCAAAAGTCACAACGTGGGAACTTTAGCGGAGAAGGCAATGATGTAGGCAAGGTTCTTGAGGACCGGATTGAGTGCATGGATGATTATTTTGATTTAGCTCATTCATCCGTAGAGAACAAAGCTATCATTGATAAGTTTAAACTTGAAAAGACGGCCAAGCGTTGGTGGAGAGACCATTGTACTGAGAATGATGTCAACCCTAATGCAACAACTTGGGATTATCTCAAGACTCAATCAAAGAAGAATTATCAGAACAAAGTATATCATTCATAGCGTATGAATGAGTTTCTTGATTGTACTAAGGGAACCAAATATCTTATCAAATATGCTCCAGTCCGGGGATGACTCAAGAAGTCAAAGTGGCACGATTTGTATCAGGCCTCCATTATCTTTTCAAGACTAGACTTTAGAGCTTACGCCTCAAATTTTGCAAATATTCTTGATGCGCGTAAACCGATTGAGTTTGAAATATCAAATGGTAATAAAAGACCTCGACCAGAAGATGAGTCTAGATCTTCATATTCTCAGACTCGAGAAGCCATATTACGTGGAGGGCAATAAGAGATCACCTTTGATTCAATTATTTTGAGCTTGACCATTTGTCTCGGGATTGTCCGTTTAATGATCCAGACTATTATGAACTTGCAAGACAAAACGATGCTAGAAGTACGGCTATTAACAGGAACTTTAGAGATTCACATTCCGAACTTAATGCAAACCAAAGACCACCACAAACCAAGGTAATTTCAGACTTGGAAATCCAATCTTTACAAGAAATGGACAATCCAATATACCAACTCGTTTAGGAGGAAATCAACAGCATCAAGGAGGAACCCAAGCCAATAGAACTCAGAATGCTCGAGGTGGAGGAAATCCATCAAATGTTCATTTCCATGCAGCTATTGGAGATGAAGGAGAAAATAAAGAACTTTTGGTGCCTTTTGGACTTTCTAATGCTTCAACATTATTTAATACTGCGGCAACCAAAATCTCCCCAGGACAAGATCATAATTGAGAAATAGAATAGTCAATTTAGCCTATATCTCTATAGAAGGTTTTAGATTTACTCATTTGTTATCCATGTCGAGGTGAGGACACCTCGAATTTTTCAAGTGTGGGAGGATGTAATATCCCTAATTTTTGGGTCTCTTTTAAAAATTAAAAAAATAGCTTTCAATATCTATTTCGTCAAATTTAGGTTTAGAAAGCTTGCTTGACAGTATTGTAAGGTTCTAAAGTGAAAAGCAAGGCCATTTCCATGTTCCATTAGGTTAGACAGACGTTTGGTTCAATGTTGAGAAAAATCACTATTTTTAGCTTTTTCATGTTTTTTATGCTTTTAGGTCTTTCTTTTGCAAAAACGTCCATTTCTTAACATGCGTGTTCTAGGGAAGCTATGGTTCCATTTTGTAAAAATCTGCTTTTCGAGGGTTTTTCGCGCTATTTTTAGCTTTGCAGGAATTTTAGTGCTTTTTAGTGAAAAGAGCCGTGGACAAAGAGAACTTGTGGTTCAATTTTTTTTAAAATTGCTTTTTATGCTATTTTTAGCTTTTTGTGCTTTTCGACGTTTTTGAAAAGCAATGTGCTTTTTAGGATGACCTAAGCATAAAAATATTAATTCTAGTCTGCGTCGGATTTACAAGTGACCACCCGAAGAGAAAACGAGATTAAACGGGAATTATTTTTATATAAAGCAGTATCGTAAATATGCCAGGGAAGTATGGGAAAGTCATAATTATGTTGGGACATCACGATGCGGCATAGTTAGTCATGGTTTCATTAGTTGCAAAGATACTAGCCAATTAGTCAATTTTTACTATAAAAATTTAATGGTAGGTGGGAGAGTTGATTGCCAAAAGTTGTGCCATGTTTTTAGAAAAGACCGAAGTCTTTTTCCAAAAGTTTGCAGCTAATCCAAGCTGAGAGCAGGTGCTAGTAGCTTCCCTTGGGCATCACTCTGGCTTGCTGAACTGCCTATAAATTGGCAGGGAGTGCTAACTTTTCAAGGCTCTCTGTTGCGTCTACTACCACAAGGCTATACGTATCTATTATACGGAGTGGTGCAAGCTCTTCAACCCCATCTCCATAAGCTCTTCTCTCTCTTATACGGGAAGAAGAAGAAGAAGAAGAAGGATATTCTCTCTCTAATTGCTTACTATCTCCTCTCTTGTTTCACGGTGCACGCGTTCTCCGAAAGCTCTCATGGTTAATACCTCTACGTAGCTCTCATCACTGCTCTCTTGTGGCAAAGCAAGAAGCCTTTCAATAGCCCCTTATCAATCCTAAAGCACAGTGAGAAGCTCTAAACTCCATAGCCATCATCATCTCTCTCTCTCTCTCTCTCTCTCTCTCTCTCTCTCTCTCTCTCTCTCTCTCTCTCTCTCTCTCTCTCTCTCTCTCTCTCTCTCTCTCTCTCTCTCTCTATGTCGTTTTTCTGAGTACTCACCCTCTCGGTGATCTTTTTTCATATACAAGTGCATGCATGGATTTTCCGAGTACATACAAAGTTGCTCCATGATTATTTCATCATGTTTATCATGATGATTTATGTACACGATTGTTTATGATCACGTGGGGCATAAAAAGCGATTTTTATTTCACATCATAGAAGCGGTAGGAACACTATTTTAGTCATAAATCACAAACCGTTATGAATCATTCCAAACCCTTTAAATCAGAGATAAAACACATCATTTAGAACAATTTCTCTCTGGTATCATGTGAAAATCATGCACGAGCTAAGAGATATGGTCAAAAAACAGCTTGCTACCCACTACACAGTCAAAACTTTGGACCCCATGCTCCTTGGAGAACCAATGTAAAGATTCACCAGATGGGAAAATCCAATTGAAAATATTGGTTAAACTGATGATAAATGTATTTAGGTCTTTGTTATCACCTTTGGTATGCGAGTTATTAATCATTCCATAACCGATTGTACCTAAGCGTGTAGGGGTGCTACCAAGGGGGAGTACCATATGACATCATGAGTTAACCGAGCCGCTTATGTATGATTTATGGTTTGATTTGATGAGTGGATTTCAGTTATTAGATGTCCATAAACTCATGTGAGGGTATATGGTTAGTCATCCCGAACCGCATAGGCAGATATGAATAAGGTGGCTTTCTTTATGGGTTACTGTTTGCTGTGAGAGTATCATATGGCTAAAGTGATGTGATAGGGTGTTAGTCTATATTATAGAGCTGAATCAAATACTTTCATTTGCATGTTATGCATGCTCCCAAAAATGGCAAAAAGTTGTTTTTTGAATATGTGTGAAGTTATGGTTTATGGTTGACCTAAAAGTCGGAGCTGTTTTGTGTGAGATCCCCAACCCACCAATACCAAAAATTGGAATGGGTCCTTGACAGGTCTCTAGGCCTATTAAAAGTCAGAGTCTTTAAGTAAGAAGGGTCCAGGGAATAGACCTTTATTATTGAAAATGGCTTGGGTTTATAGCCCTAGAAGAATACCTAGTCCTGTTTCATAACGGAAACGGGACAATATCTTAAAAATCTAAGACTGTTTTAGTCCTATAACTTTCACAATTTGGGCTAAGGTATTCTCAAGCAACACTTTTCCCCCCCTAACAAATGTGAGGACACAATCGCTGGTGAACTCCTCTTCCAATTGGAGAAGTTTGGTAAATGTTTTTAGTGCACGAGAATGGATAATTACCTGACAAATCAGGTCCACCCGTCCATGATTGACAACCTTGGTCAATCCCCACTTACCGCCCCGCACTCACACATGATCCTTTTGTTTCCTAATTACTACCACATGTGTTTTAATATTTAAAATGATGGATTTCTTTTTAACTTTCAGTCACAGTAATTCATTAAGACAAGTCATTGAAATCAACATTGAAAAACAGTCTTTTAGAAAACAAACATATTTAGACTTAAGACAAGGTACGGTCACTTATAATATATCTTGAAAATCCTAACACGTACTCCACTTGTCTCAAGCACACCTATACATGGGTGAAACAAACAACACTCTTCCTTATTTATAAATAGGGTGGAAACCCATCACCCAAAGTTTGGGGCGCCCATACACAAAAACAGCTGCCTATACAACTGGGCGGTTCCCCTATGATAAAAACGGTATCCTAAGTAGTATCTACAAACGCACACATATAGGAGGTATAGACTCCACGTACATGGGAAAAACTGACTCATCCATGGCTAACAAGCCATCATTACTCATCACCTGAAGTGAAAATATTCCAAGGAATCAGAGATGCCTTGAGACAAGTGTCTTGAGACAAGTTGTCTTAAGGATGACCAATCATTCTTTCCTAAGTCAACCAGCCTTATCCCAAACAATTCCTTCCTAATTTACAAATAAGTGCACTTTGGTTTCAAGGAAGATGTCTTTCATTTCGATCAGCTTTACTTTTCCTAATTCCATACTCCCTCTTTACGTATGTCGTGTAAATATTTAAAGAAAAACTTGAATTATTTAAACTTAATTATAAGAAAGACCCACCTGGGACTGGTCGACCATTTGTTGCAGTGTTGGGGCATGAATTCTCTCATTAGTAGACTCATTCCTAGGCCCGGCATCGTCATCGTGCGATGCTCTAGCTCTTTTAGGAACATTACCCTCATCATTAGATGAGGATTGGCTCGGGTCCTTTTTGGTGCCATGACTTCTTATCCTTAAAGAAATGACGTTTAGTTATTAGGTAATCATTCCAAAACTTGACTTAACCTTTGTATTCAATCTAATTCCTCTTTTTAACCCAATTAATGCTAAATTTGTAGTCCTAGATGGTAATTTCTTGACCTAAAAAGGTTCTTGATCTAATATAATTACTTAAGCTAATTAAATAATAATATTATATTTATTAATAGTAGATAATAATATTTTCTAACTCTATTAATTACCTTGTAATTATCCAAGCTAGTTATCTAATTTTTCTCTTTTATTTTCAGCTAAAATCAGACTATTTTGAATTAATTAAATAACTAGATTAACTTGCTGACCATAAGCTAATTAGCATGGCTTACTTATAATGTATACTAGCTTTGATAAACAACACATAATTATCTAGCTTGATTAGCAAAAAAATTTGTTTTCTTTTGAGCTAAAATAAGACTTAGGCTTAATTAAAAAGCTAGATTAACTTCTTGATCATAAGTTAACTATCATAGTGTACATATAATGTATACTAACTCTGATAAATAGCACATAATTATCTAACTTCATTAGCTAATTTATCCCTTTTATTTCTAGCTAAAATTAGACTTCTCTGGATTAATTAAATAGCTAGATTAAGTTTATGACCATAGGATGATTATCATGACTTACTTATAATATATAATAACTTTGATAAACAACATATAATTATCTAGCTTGATTAGTTAATTTTTCCTTTTATTTTTAGACAAAATTAGTTTGTTTTGGCTTAGTTAAATAGCTAAATTATTTTTTGACCATAAGCTAACTATCATGACTTACCTATCATGTACACTAACTTTGATATATAGCATATAAATATCTAACTTGATTAGTTCATTTCTCCCTTTTTCAGCTAAAATCAAATTGTTTTGGCTTAATTAAATAGTTTAATTATCTTTCTAACCATAAGCTAATTATCACAACTTACTTATGATGTATACTAACTTTGGTAAATAGCACATAAATATCTAGCTTGATCAGCTAATTTTCCCTTTTAATTTGTGACTAAAACTTACTAATTTTTTATTAATTAAATACTTAAACTAATTTTTTGTTAATGAGGTAATTACCACATGTTTCTTATAGTATTTTATAATTGTGATAATTAAATTAGGAATATTTGAGATAATTAAGTAGGTTTTCCATTAGTTTTTGGTAAAAACGGCTAATTTTTGTCTAGTTAATTATAAAAACTATAAAAAAATCATGATATAACTTTGTTAGCTTATTAACAACCTAATTAAGCTCTCATATCTATCCTATACTAATCTAAGCTTAATTAGGATAATTATCCTTAATTTAAGACTAAAAAGATTGATTTCATCCCTAATATGGTTTGATAATTAACTAGATTAATATTCCTAATCTTAATGTAAGTAATCAATAGAGTATTAAGAGTTAAGAGAGTAATGTATAACGTAAAGAAGTTTAATCTTCTTAATTAATTAGATTAATTAAGAAAATAGAGATAATTTACTAATTAAAAAGAGATTAGGCTAATTAACATCGATAATCAGCTAGAATTTTTTCTCTCTAGTGATTTTTTAGTAGAGTTTCTCTCTATGTGAGAGAGAAATGGCTAGGTCTCCGAGTCTAAGTGAAAATGAGAGGCTTAGGGTCCTATTTATTATTTTTTAGGCACACATAGGCTCGCTCTGGCTGCATCTGGGAGTTCCTTGCAGCTCAAGCATCCCCCATCGTCAAGAAGGCACCATTTCATGGTAAATTAGTTCCTAGTAGCTCCTGCTATCTCCTTCCACAACTGGCCTGATCTAAAAATCATCCTTGTTAATTTTCTAGGCTATTTTTTGTTAATTTCATAAATATCTGTGAGGCCTTAGTAAAATTCTATGCATAAATGATTACTGCAACCATCCAATTTTTCTTAAAATTTTCTAGCCCTGGTTGTTGTGCTTAAGATTCCAAAATTACCATTTTTTATTGCTTTTGAGATAGTGTTTTACCTGTTTGTATATCCAATGCTTTCTCCTAAAGCTTTGAGTTCATTCCTCTGCAGCTAGAAAGGTGGAGACCTTACAATCACCCAAACTTAAGAATTTGAGATGCCCTTATCTCAACCGAAATTGAAAAAGTCTTTGAGAAGAGAGGTTTCATCTTCCCAAGTGGCATCTTCAGTGGGATGATCTTTCCACTTTACCAAATGTTCCCTGATTACTCTATTTCTAAGAGTTCTTTCTCTAGTTTCCAGTATACAATCTAGGTGAATTTCAAGCACTCCTTGTTGTTGCATTACAATCTATTCGTCCCCCAATGCATGATTGGGATTTGGGATGTAGGGTTTTTGTAGGCCAACGTGAAATACATCATGAAATTTGATATGTTCGAGCAACTTTAATTTGTAGGCTTGATCACTGAGGACCTTGATTATTTCATAAGGACTGCAATACCTGGGACTAAGTTTTTTGAATTTTCCCAAAGATAGATTGCTTCCTTTTGGACGCACTCAAAGAAAAACTTTGTCTCCTTGTTGGAAAATTTGTTTGGATTGTTTTTGGTCTGCATAACGCTTTTGAAGATCCTTATCTACGTGAATATCTTGTCGTATGGCTTTGGTCCACTGGGCTTCCATTTCCTCTAGCATTTTTTTTGGAGGCTTCTACCCTTATAGTAGGGTCAGAAAAAATCAATGGTGATATGCATTTATGCCAGCATTGAAAGGTGACATCCCAATGCTTTTATGGAAAGAGGATTTATAGGCAAATTCTACCAAGGGAAGAAATTGAATTCACTTGCGGGGTTCTCTACTACAATAAGCTCAAAGGATATCTTCAATTACTTGGTTTACTCGTTCTGTTTGTTCGTCTGTCTGAGGATGATATGTTGAGCTAAAGCATAGTTGTGTTCCTAAAGCTTCAAATAGAGCCTTTCAAAACTTGGAAGTGAACCAATGAAGCTAACCCTATGGTCTTTATGCTCCATTGGTTAGCCTTGCTCTTTGATGGACCATCTCTCATTTGGGCCCCTTTACCATTGGCCCCGTGTTGAGATAGATCTATAAGCACATGCCTATATCTTAACCCTTGTTCTCGTTTATTCTCCCACATTAAATGATCAGTTTAATATGAGAAAACCATTTGGGTTGGTTAGATATTAGATTTTATGACATAGTTTTGGGTTGTGGTCATTCTTTTTTGTTCTTAACCTTTACAGGATCCACTGAGATCCCCTTAGAAGATATGATAAATCCAAGATAGCTGACTTCAGGAGTGCAAAAGACACATTTGCTCATCTTGGCATATAATTGATGCTGCCGAAGAATACTCAAGACTTTGCATACATGTTCCTCATGCTCCTTAGCATCTTTAGAATATACCAATATATCATCGAAGAATACTAGAAAGAGATCATCCAAATATTCTTGACATATATCTTGCATGAGCCGATTAAAAGTTATTGGTGCATCTGTAAGGCCAAAGGGCATGACTATGAACTCATAGTGTCCATATCGAGTGTTGAATGCAGTCTTGTATATGTCTCCTTGTTTGATCAGCATTTGGTGATACCCTGACTTGAGATCAATTTTTGTGAACATTTTGGCCCCGTGCAATCTTTCCAGTAGTTCTTCTATGTGAGGGATAGGATACTTGATCTTTACGGATACCTGATCAAGGCCTCGATAGTCTATGCAGAGGTGTAAGGATCCATCCTTCTTTTTCTGAAACAAAACAGGTGCTCCTCATGGAGAAATACTTGGTCGGATGAACCCTTGCTCGATTAGTTTTCAAAGCTGTTCTTTGAAATCTATGGATTCGGGTAGAGACATCTTGTAAGGTCTTTTGGAAATAGGTTCACTACCTAGAAACGTTTCTATCTCATCGTCTGTGTCCCCCCTTGGGGGAGGTAAATTTGAGAGGTCTTCTGGAAACAAATCTAAAAATTTCTTAAGCCAGAAGTTGGTTGGACTCTGAATCTTTGGCTTTGTTTAGTTTGAACATGAAGATTGGTTGTCCCTTACGTAGACCTTTAATAAGTCTACTAGCCTTATCTAGATGGGCTTTCGGTTTCCCATTATGTCCTTGGACCTCCTTCCTAAAGAATAAAGTACCCTCCACACAATGAATGTGTGCTTGATTTTTTATTAGCCAATCCATTCCCAAGATACCATCATAGATTCCAACAGGTAGGGCGCAAAAGTAAAATGAGGCAGAAACTCCTCCTAATTTAAATTATTCTTTTTTGGTTGAATGTTGAGAAAGGACTTCTTTTCCATTTTCTAATTCCACTACCATTCTTTTGAATGCATACTGATTCAACTTAAGTTTCCTTAAAAAATTTGGAGAAAGAAAAGAATGGGTGCTACCACAATCTATAAGTAGTTCAAACTTTTCACCTTGTTGGTTTGCAATAGTTTGCCAATGACTGCATATTGCTGGCGTGCTCCAAGATTGTCAATTGTGGCAAACATGGTTGCTCTTTCATCTTCATCATTCATTAGAGTAGGCTCTCCTACTGCTGCATAAGCTTGGGCTTGTCTTCCTCTTCCCCTACCACGTCCTCCATTTCTTCCTCCTCTTTGTAAGTTACCCTGGTTAACTTGGGGTTGGCGGTTAGGCCTAGTTGTAGCTCTATGGTCTAACTCGTGGGGATAGTTGCCTTGTAGTGTCCCATCTAACCGCATCCATAACATATTCGCACAATATTTTAGATTTACATTCCGATGAGCCACTATGGATTTGTAAATAATTGTAGTGGGAACTCCCCTTATGGGTCATGCAAGAACTAATGAGTTGCACTCATTTACAAAAGTGAAGTGGTTGTAAAAGAGGGGGCCTTAATTTTTGGCACCTTAAACTCACAAATAATATATTAAATACCAACTTCAAAAGAGAGGTGCCGTGAAGTTTGTGGCTAGATTTTAGGCCTTTCTCTTGCAGATTCTCTTCTCTACTCTCTTATGCTATGCTCTATTTGCTTTCTATAATCAAGTCTCTATCCCTTACAATTTTCTTACACACTCTTACAATCTTGTCTATGTCAATTCTATGTTTCCTGTGTATGTGTGTGTGTGTGTGTGTGTGTGTGTGTGTGTGTGTGTGATAGTCTAGGTGTGTGTGTGTGTGTGTGCTTGGAAATTGGGAAAAGAGGCGGACAGGTTGATGGTGATGTTTGTGAGCATGTGTTGAATAGTTTAAGCAATCAGTCTCCCCCCCTTCTTCTCCCAACAGTGGTATCAAAGCTTTGGGTTCAAGAAAATCGGCAATTAGATTCCAATTTCAAAGAGCATTGTTTCAATTGGCAATATCAAATCTGCAAGGTGAAGCTAATCGGTGATCCATCGACAAATCAACAAGTCAAAAATTTAATTTGCTTAACGACGATCAAGACTCGGTATGGCCAGTTTTAATTTCAACTGATTATTGATTCCTGTGGAATTGTGAAGACATGCGGGTGATGAATTGAGAAGAAGGCGAAGTTGAAGAGATTTTGAGGAATTTTATGATTCGGAAGCGACGTCGGGTTCCATTCAAAGCGTATCGAAGGGATAAATTTGGTGGATAATTGAAGAAAGGCGGAAAAAGCAACTCAGTTCCAAGCTTGCATAAGGCCGAAGAGACGAGAAGAGGTGGAAGTTCAAAGGGTGACTCAAGCTTGTCAAGAGATTCCTATGCAAAGGAAATCTATCACGAACCAACCCAATCGAGATTTTCAATAGTATCATGTGAAGCCCCGCTTACACCAAGCTATGCTTGAGGATCAACCTCCGCCAAAATGTGCAGAGTTGGCATCAACCTGAGTGCCATGGTCCGTGGAGGAGTTCTTCCTCTTGCATCAAGTTTTGAAACTACCTAGAGAAGTCACCATCTTCATCCTTTTTTTTGGTGCAACTTCTGTGCCTACAAGCTCCCTACCCTCCTCTTTTCCCATGCACACCGATTCACACTACTTAAAAAAAGTAGTGGCAACCCTTTGATATCCTTTCTAATTTACTACCGCCCACTGAAGCATTCCTTAGAACTTTAACCCTTTGATAGCTTAATGAGGGTGGTCATTCCCCCTCTTTTAAAAAAAAACCCCCAACACTGGGATTACCTAGTGGTCCTAAAAAAAGGAAAAAGTCAGGCACCCCATGACCTTAAGTTTGCAACCCATTGAGCTTTGAAAGAAAAACATATGCCTAAGCATTCATCCCCCCCCAAAGGTAGGATGCCGCAAGTCCGACGATCGAGAAGATATAACTAAATTGTTCGTTGATTGGTGTACCAGTAGTAAACGATACCGCCCAGCCCGTCATAAATTACGGCCGATTATTTTTGGTTGCTTTTATTCCATAGTTTTCCAGGACTCACATCGAGAGATTGAAGCAGGTGGTGATAAATTGGAAACCATCAAAGGCCGCGCATCATTAACGATTATCCACTACGGTAGCAGGGAGCTCAAAAATAACATTAACTTCAATTCGATGGTGACCAGTAACGTAAAATTTCCAATTGTATTATCATTATTTCTGCGGTACGAAAGATCGGGCGCCACAAAATTCGACCGACTCATAGACACCGTTGGACCGCTCACTTTTTTGGCAATTTCCTAGCGCATCGCCATTCCGAACTGGATGCCATCACAAATTCTCAGCTAAGTACATTACATTTTTGTTATTTACTCTCTTGTTCCGCATATTGCATCTATAAATATCACAAAATAGCCCTTTTAAGCATTACTATTTGAAAACACACAAAAAAAAGAAAAATAAAAATAAAATAAAATATAAAAAGCACGCAATCATAGTACACCTTCCTTAGGACCCATGATTGCTGAACAACTTCTAAATCTACAACAATCCCTCACATATGAACACATCCGAAGGTAAGAACTTGAAGATAAATTATTGCATTCTGCACGCACTGAATCTGCACCGGCACCCAAGTGAAACAAAATTAGAAAAAAATCCTTCACTTTCAAGGATTTTGATGGCACTAAAGATGCTAGTACGATTCTAGCATGGGTTAGTCAACTAGACGACTACTTTCATGATGAAGACTTCCCAGAGTGTGAAATGGTAAAATGTGTATCAAATCATCTCACCAGCAACGCTGCATTGTGGTGGAACGCCACCAAACAGCATGGGAAAAGACCACGTACTTGGCATGCAGTTAAAAAATTATTTTTACCCCAATTTTTTCCCACATAGTACAAAGCTAAAGCACGACGTCAATGAGATTTAATTCGAAAGTTTCAAAATGAAGATGTACAGGGTTACACTGATCGTTTTTGGAACTGTTTAATTCAATTGCAAGCTATTGAACATGTTATCGCAAGATATTGAAACGTAAATACATATCAGGCTTGGTACTATAAATTGGTACTGAGGTAGATATGTTTGAGTCAGATTCTCTGTCAAAGGCTATTAATTTGGCTCTCAATGCAAAAAAGAAGAAAGGTGGATTAATCTTGTGAGGTGATGAGATTTCAGAGAGAGAGAGAGTTGCTATGCCAAGCATGTGAAAATGAAATCTAACAGAATGGTGATACTTTCACCCTTAATAGTGCCTTGCACTTTAAACAAAGTGTGAGGAGATATGAGTGTACCTGAGGATGGGTTGTCATCATTATCATAATCAGGATCATATCCCTCACCTTAATTAGCTTCCACTTCATTATCTTCGGGAGTAGCATCTTCGATGAGGTTAAGAGTAGCACCATTGGGGTGATTATTGTTGAAGGGTTTTTTACTTGAATTTCTGTTGAATCTATTGGAGTGGCCATTGGATTGACCATTGCCCTTAGCAGGACCATTTGGGCACTTATCTGCATAGTGACCATACTAAAAACATTTAAAATACTTCATCTTTTTGTTACCATTAGAGTTTGGAGTAGGACGTTGATTGAAAGAATTTTGGTTGCCTCGTTGCTGCATGTTGTTGTTGTTGTTGCTATGAGGTTGAGCAATTGTAAGACAATTGTCAAATCTGTGTCTCTTGAAAAAGGTACGGCTTTGATGTTTGTTTCTGTCAAAGTTAGTAGAGAAAGGAGGTCTCTTGTTACGAGTAGTGTTAGCAGTTTGATCATTACATTTTTGGTAGCACCATTGTATGGGTCTTGATATGACTTTGGGAATGCCATTTCTTCATGAATTTGACCCGTTGATTAATTATAAAACACGTAAAATGTCTATGACAAATAATAATAAAAATCTCTCCATCTAAGCAAAACTAGCACATCCAAAATCTCCACTCCTCTCTCACACTCAAGCCAAAAGAGCAATTCGAAAATATGGGAAAACATATCTGGTGTTGATAAACCAAATTTCTATTGAAATTGAAACTTCACATAATTCTACACACGATGAATTTCTCTCACAAGTTAAAGATTGTTTCATGCATGATCTGTCACCTGGAATTCCACCTTCATGCCCAGAAGACTACAAACTTGACATTATACCGGGTAGTGAACCTCCTTGTAGAGCACCTTATCGTGAAAATCCAACTGCACACAGGGCGATACAAACTCAAATCACTGATTTACTTGATCGAGGCCTAATCCAACCTAGTAGTTCACCATATGGAGCTCCAATACTTCTTGTCAAGAAGAAAAATGGAACCTTTCATAATTGTATCAACTACAGGGCTTTAAACAAGATCACCATTAAGAATAGGTTTCCTATTCCTAGAGTGGATGATCTATTAGACAAACTGAAAGGGGCAAACATCTTTAGCAATTGACCTTAAAATAGGGTATCACCAAGTCAAAATGTTTGAACATGATGTCTACAAAACTGCTTTCAGAACACAAACTGGACACTATGAATTTCTTGTCATGCCATTTGGTTTGATTAATGTACCAGCCACATTCACATGCTTGATGAATAGAATTTTCATTGACCATCAAGATTTTGTGATTGTATTTTTTTTAATGACATTTTGGTATTCAGTAAATCTGAAGAAGAGCATAAAGAGCACTTAACACGTGTATTTGATCTGCTTGAACAAAATCACTTGTATTTGAATCCTGAAAAGAGTTCATTTTTCCAATCTAAAATTGAATATTTGGGACACATTGTATCAGGTAAGGGAATACATGTAGACCCCAAGAAAATTGAAGTCATTCAGTCATGGATTGGCCTAGACCCTAAAAATTGCATGAGCTACGTTCTTTCATCGGTCTTTGTAGCTTTTACAAGAAATTTGTTCGTAACTTTGCTTACAAGTCACATTATTTGACTCTCCTGTTGAAGAAAAACACACCTTATGAACGGACTGATTTACAAGAAAGCTCATTTAATGCACTTAAACATGCTTTTACTAATGCACTTATATTGCAATTGCCTGATTTTGAAAGACAATTCTTTGTGGTAGTCACTGATGCTAGTGGAAAAGGTATTGGTGTAGTCCTTATGCAAGATAAACATCCACTTGCTTTTGAAAGCCGTAAATTCAAACCTTCTGAAACAAAATTCAGTACTTATGATAAAGAATTGACTGATGTGGTACATGCATTAAATATTTGGAAACATTATGTAATGGGTACTAACTTGATTATTAAAATTGATCAACAAGGTATCAAATATTTACTTTCTCAGCCCTTAGTAGATGATAGACATATTAAGTGGGATGCTTTTATTCAATGTTTTAAGCCCAACATTCAATACCAACCTGGAGAAAACGTTGTAGCTGATGCTTTGAGTAGAAGACCCTCACTTAATCATTTACCAACTATCACGAGAACTTCATTTGACACTATGCCTGACACTCATGCACATGATGATGACTTCAAAACGACATGGTTGCATATGCTTGACAATTTTGTGCTCACATTTCTCAAATACACTATTCAAGAAAAATTCCTTTATTTCAAACAAAAATTGTGTGTGACTAAACCTTTTCGTACATTAATTATTGAAGAACTACACAAACCACCCTATGCTGGACATAGAGGATTTGCTGTAATTTTGCAAAATCTACGTCGTGATTTCTATTGGCCTACTATGAGAATTGATGTTAAAGAGTATGTTTCCACTTGTTTGATTTGTCAAAAGATCAAATCAACTATAGGTAAGAAATTGGGACTCTTACACCCTCTCCCAATTCCTAAAAGACGTTGGGAACACATTTCAATAGATTTTGTTACTGGTTTTCCACTCACAGTGCACAAGCATGACATGATTTGGACTATTATTGACTATTTTTCTAAACAAACGTATTTCATTTCTTGTAAAAAAACACTCACAACACATCAAGCTGCACTTTTGTTTCTTAAGACTGTTTTCCCACATCATGCTTTGCCTAAAGTGATTATTTTTTATCAAGATTTAAAATTTTGTAGTGCTTTTTGGACTACTATGTTTGAAAATCTGGGTTGTACACTTGACTTCACTTTTGCATTTCATCCTGAATCTAATGGTTAAATTGAATTCACCAATCGCACGATCATTGATTTGTTAAAGGCTTATGTTTCTTCTCAACCTAATAAATGGGATGATTACCTGCATATTCTACAATTTGCATATTTCAACACCACTCACACTACCACGGGTAAATCTCCATTTGAAGTTCTATATGGTCACTCTCTTCCTACTCTTGCTTCATGTCTTTCTAATGTTGTGCCTGCCGCCGCTGATGACTTCACTACTAACTTTCATGATATTTATGCAAGTGTGGATTCTGCCATTAAACACTCACAAGAACTTTACACTAAGGATGCTAACAAGCACCACAAGGCACACCAATTAAAAGAAGGTGATTATGTTTTACGTTGCATTGGAAAACGAAGGATCAAAAGTGTTGATACCAATGTCTTTGTTAAACTTGCTCCTTGTTTTTATGGACCTTTTAAAAATTTAGCTATCATTAATGATGTTTCTTTCTGTTTAGATCTACCTGCACATTGGCACATTCACAATGCATTTCACATTAGTCTTTTATGACCATTCACAGGACCCCTGCCTACACACCACATTTATGAAGACCCACATTCAGTTGTAGACCAAGAAGAAAAACTCATCCTTGGCACAATAGTTTATCAGGAGACCACTACTACACACACTGGCATGGTTTATAACCGTTACCTTTTGACTTTGAAGGGCCACACTAGAGAGAATGCCAAATGGATGCCTGAAAACTTTTTTTGCAACTTCCCTGACCTTCTCCACAGTTTCCATCACTCACGGTCCAATTGATTCTTCTATTGAGCAACTGAGGACAGTTGCTATCCCTGGTGGGAGGGATGTTATGAGACTGGGCACCCTCTTGTTGCAGTGGTTAACTGCAATTGGAATAGCTGGCGTAATGGTTAATTATGTTATGTCTATTTATTTTTCTAATTGAGTTGATGATGATGATTTTGTAGACTAGAATGTGGGGAGTTGACGAAGAGGTGCCGGCAATTACTCTTGGCCATTTTATACTCGCACAATATTTTATATTTACATTCCAATAAGCCACTATGGATTTGTAAATAATTGTAGTGGGAACTCCCCTTATGGGTCATGCAGGAACTAATGAGCTTCACTTATTTACAAAAGTGAAGTGGTTGTACAAGAGGGGCCTCAATTTTTTGTACCTTAAACTCACAAATAATATATTAAATACCAACTCCACAAGAGAGGTGCCGTGGAGTTTGGGGCTAGATTTTAGGCCTTACTCTTGCAGATTCTCTTCTCTACTCTCTTACGCTATGCTCTATTTGTTGTGTACTCTCTAATCAAGTCTCTATCCCTTACAATTCTCTTACACACTCTTGCAATCTTGTCTAGGTCAATTCTATGTTCCTTGTGTGTGTGTGTGTGTGTGTGTGTGTGTGTGTGTGTGTGTGTGTCATAGTATAGGTGTGTGTGCGTGTGTGCTTGGAAATTGGGAAAAGAGGTGGACAGGTTGATGGTGATGTTTGTGAGCATGTGTTGAATAGTTTAAGCAATTGGTCTCCCCCACTTCTTCTCCCAACAATTTCTATCCTTAGCCAGATAAAGATTTTAGTAGAGCGTTTATAGGAAGAGAGTGAGGTATGAAAAAAATGGCATGGAACTCTTAATAATGAGAAGTTCTCAAAAACATTATGTAAGAGCAACCAAAAATAAAAAATGGCCAAGAACTCGTGAGAAGGAGTTCTCAAAATTGTGGAAGAGGAAATGGAAGTAGAAACTCTAGACGAGAAAAGGAGACCATGCTAGAACATTCTATCCACCTCATCTTTCCTATAAAAGGAACTGTTTCTTTTCAAAAATGAAAATGGTGAACAAGTTTTAGTGCAAGGTAGAGCAAGAAAAGCTTCCTTGAAAGTACTCAAAACAATGAGCTTTGATAATAAATTTTTGTGATAAAAACCAAAGTTAATAAGAACATTTTGGAAATTAAGATTTTTAAGGAGCAAAGAAACAAAAGAAGAAAAGAACATTGCTCAATTTAAGTTCAAATCTTATTTTCTCATTAAGAGGCTGCAACTTGAGGCTTGGCCCATGGGTAAGAGGTGAGAGAATCATTGGGCTAGTAGGTCCACTATTTTCATAGACAAAGAGAGCATAGACCTTCCTTTCAGATTAAGAGGTCATTCTAGTTCTTATTCATCTTTATGTACGTAAGATGGAAAAATATATATAAGGAGTTTTAGGGATGGAGTGGTTGAGAAAAAATGAAGATATTGCAATCAAGTGAATGTAACATTTGCATACAATTAAAGGGAACAAGATACAAGTACAAGGCAAAATGGACAAATCTCTTCTAAGAATAGTTAAGGTTAATCAATCGATAAAAAGGCTTAAGAAAGGTCTATTCAAGTATTTCATCAACTTAAATAAGCCCAAGAAGGAATCACCAAGCTTGGAATCCAAAAAGCTATCAAGATATATTCCCAAAAAGAAATGAAAAAGAACTCCTAATAAATTTTATTCAAGTCTAAAATATTGTGTTTTTCATCATTGTTAGCCCTAGGGTTTTAAGGGAAATCCTCTCAAAAGCATGAAATTGAAGCACTTAGCATTTAGAAAATGGTAAAGATATGTTTTTTCTTGATCGTTAATTATTCCCCCAATTGTAGCTTTGGACATGATAAATGTAATCCATCTTTTGAAATGCTTGACTTTTAAGAGGTTTAAATCTATGCTTGGGTATTTATGAGATTATTGAACCTATCACTGAGAGGAAGTGGGTTTTTTTTGCGACAACCATAAAATATGCCACGTAAACTTCCAAGACATAGAGCTGCTTAGGACTTTTCTAATACTTCAGATTTGGTGCTTCGTGATACACGAGTGCCACCAACACCTCAAGTTGTCCCTGTACCAAATCAGATGTCACTTGCTACAGCACTCATAGAGGATTTTGGATGTGACAAGGATCTGAAGGTCCTCCTCAAATCTATGCAACCACATTCATTTTTATGCACAAGTGATGATGTGCCTACTCAACTAGAAGAATGGATAATTCAAATGAATGACTACTTTTCTCTTACCGGCTACAATGTAGTTTCTTAGGGGATAATGGGGAGAGCTAAGCTAGAGGGACCAACAAAACCATGGTGGATGCTCAACTACCAATCTTGCAAGGTAGAAGAGGTGACCCAAAGCTGGGATGAGTTAAAGCATCATCTCAAGGAGAGATATCTTTCCCTATACTAGTCCACCACTAAGATGAATTAGTCTCTTTCTTGCAAGCTAGGGAATAGGTCTATTGAAGGTTACTATGAAGTGTTTGCCCGACTTTCAAGGTATGCTAAAAATTAAGGAACAAAAGTTAAGCTGTTTCATCCTTGGGCTTGGAGAGAATTTGGCTCCCGACGTAGAGTCCCTTTGACCTGACTCACTAGCGGATGCTCTAATCTGGTACAAGTCAGAGTATAAGACTATTTTTAAGGGAGGTGCTATAATAGATAGGAGCCCTCTAGAGAACCCAAAGTGCCATTTAGAACCTTCTTTTTAAGATCTTTACAATGATATGTTGGTTGATAGCGTTTTGACAAAGAATTTATGTACTTCACACAGCTTCCCACTTTGGACAAGAGAGGCAAAGTCAAACCTCCTTATAGGCCCCTTTTGAGAGTCCAAATTTTCCCTAATGAGTAAACTCAGTTTGAGTAAAGGATGAGATAGATGAGCAGGCCAATGTTTATATGGCCTTGGATGCTAATGACCGGAATCAACAACTCACCATTATTGAGACTAAGAGAGAGTATGAGAATGGAGCTAGAGAAAATTTTAAACATGAAGGAGCTGAAGCTGCTACACAAAATGGTTTAGGAGGTTTTGGTCTAGCGGAAGGGCTATGCCACTGAAGATGCTTCCTAGGAGGACTAGGAACATCTTATTTCTCAATTTTCTCACCTTTTGTAATGTGATTTCTCCTTTTGTTAACATATTAATCTTCCCTAGCCAATGTAATTGATGAATACAAGCTCTGTCTTGTTACCTTTTTGTGTCACCCAAGCAATGTAACATGATTTTTTTTGCTACATAATAACAAGATTAGTATTATCTTTTAAATTTTATAACTTGAATCATTGTATGGAATTGCAATGAAAATATATAAATAAATTTAGTTACATTTGTAATTATCCTAGAGATTTATATAAAATACTAAGTATAGGAAACTAAGAATGAATTTTATTGTATTTGTCAAGAGAAATTAGAGAAGGAAGGACTCAAGATAAGGACCAAGATCTACATATATACAATGAACTTGTTACAAGATACAATAAAGGTAGATTTTTTTACAAGTCAATAAGCATGGTTAGGATTAGCTCATCTCCATTTTGTTCACCAATTTTATTATTGCAAAAGAAAGATGGCACATATCGTATGTGTGTCAACTATAGAGCACTAAACTGGATCACGATCAAGAATAGGTTTCCCATTCCACGGGTAGAAGACCTATTTGACAAGCTACAAGGGTCGACTTAATTCAGTAGGATTGACCTAAAACGTGGCTACCATCAAATAAGGATAGTTGATCAAGATATTGTAAAGACCACATTTTGTACTACGTTTGGTCTTTATGAGTACATTGTCATGCCTTTTGGCTTGATCAATGCACCAACCACATTTAACCGCTTGATGGAGAAGCAATTCAGGCCTCATCAAGGAGTGTTCTTTGATGATCTAATCATCTACTCTAATTCATCAGATGAACACAAGCAACATGTCCAGGTAATATTTCAAGCTTTATGAGAGAATAAACTTTATATTAATCGAAAGAAAAGTGAACTTTTCTTACAAGCGATTCAATATTTAGGTCACATTATCTCTCAAGATGGCATCCAAATGGATCCATCAAAGCTAGAGGTAATAAAAGGATGGCATAATCCAAAGAATCTACATGAGCTAAGAAGCTTTACAGGTATGTGTGCATACTATAGATGCTTCATAGAAACGTTCTCACAAATCGTGGGACCATTACATGACCTAAAAAAGAAAAATTTTAGGTATATATGGTCCACCAAGGAGAACATTGCTTTTGAAAAGCATAAAGGAAAGCTTATCTCTCACTACCGGATCTCTCAAAGTGATTTGAGGTCCAATGCAATGCTTGTGGTGATTTCCTTGGAGCTGTTTTTCTCCAAGAAGGGAACGCCATAGCCTATGAAAGTCGAAGGCTCAACCTTGTTGAGCAAGCTCTAGGCATATATGAGAAGGAACTCTTAATAGTTCTACATGCTCTAGATTCGTGGAAGCACTATTTACTGGGGACTCCTTTCATTCTACGAACGGATCACCAAAGCCTTAAGTACTTCATGACACAGACCAAGCTCTCCGACAACAAATGAGGTGGACAAATTTCCTTTCATAATTTCATTTTCATATTGCTCACATTATTGGCAAGCATAATCAGGTAGCTGATGCACTCTCAAGACGATCGAGAGTGGATGCGGTATCCATAGCAACTCATAATGATCTATCTTCTATGATAGATGAGTACGCTATCGATCCCAATTTAAGAGATGTGATTTCAGCCCTTGCCCTAGGGAAGAAAGAAGAACCATTTACCCTACAAGATGGTTATCTTCTCTATGGCGATAGACTATGCGTTACTAACTCACTACGTTAGAAAGTAATAAATGAATTTCATTCTCTTTCTTATGCAGGGCATAGAGGGATTCAGTCTACCCTAAAAGGGATAGAAACATATTTCTATTGGTTTTCCATGAAAGCAAACATACAAGAGTATGTTTTAGAATGTGTGGTATGCCAAAAGACAAAGTTTGATAGAGGGAAGCAACCTAGATTGCTTCAACCTTTGCCGATTCCAAATTCATTGTAGGAGAGCATATCCATGGATTTTATGTTTGGATTGCCCAAGTCTATCCATGGGAATATAGGAACATGGATGATAGTAGACATGTTTATCAAACAAGCACATTTCATACCTGTCAAAAAGACTATCAAAGCCCATAAAATGGCAAGCCTCTTTATATCACAAATCTTCAAGTACCACGACTTGCCAATGTCCGTAGTGTCGGATAGAGACCCTAGAATAACTAGCAATTTCTAGAAGGGTGGGTCTCTTTGAGAATTTAGGTACAAGGCTAAACTTCTCTTCGGCCTATCATCCCTAAACGGATGGCCAAAGTGAAATAGATAACCTAAAAATTATTGATCTACTAAAATATTATGGTGCAGAAGTAGATCAAAAGTCCCAATGGAAGAAGTACTTACCCTTAGTGGAGTATGCTTACAATAACACTATACAAACTTCCACGGGAAAAGCACCTTTTGAGAAGATAGAGGGAAGATAAAAAAGTCCCCTACTACTCAAGGTACATGGGAAGATCTTTGATGCAGATGAATATAGCTGAGACCTGCAAGAATCTTTCCAAAAGATCAAGGATGCTATATCCATCTCTCAACAAAGGCAAAAGATTGCTGCTGATAAGCACAGAAGATCCCTAACCATTAAACAAAATGAATGGGTCTTGCTTAAGTTTCCCGAGGATCGATTAAGGCACACGATGGGAAAGAATCCTACTAGACACCAAAAGTACTATGCTAAATTAGCAAAAAGATACTATGGCCCTTTTCAATTATTAGGCCAATCAATGAGATGACCTATCAACATAATTTTCCCAACCATTGGCTCATACACAATGCTTCTCATGTGAACCTCCTAAAGCCTTACAAAGGAGATCCACCTCAAGAAGCAATCATTGAAGACCCACTGGAGATCAAGGACCAAGAAGAGGTGTTGTAGCCCGAGTCCATTCTCTGACACGAAGACAAGGTATTATGAGGCAGAAAGACTATCCGACGATATCTTATCAAGTTTAAAAATTATCCTTTTGAAGATGCTAGATGGATGCAAGTCATACAACTAAAGGATAACCTAGACCTTGTCAATGCTTACAATGGTTTCCTAGAGTAAGCAAATGTAAATATGTATAAATAAGCAAATTTTTTTGTCTTATAATACTCTCTTTTTCTTTATTGTGCACACATGTTAATGAGTATGCATGCTTAGGATCATGTTTGTAGAGACGACGTCTCCCGAACACCAAGTAGAGTTTGTCACTCTACTATGGAAGATTGATACGGACTAATGTGCAAACATGCTTGCGGTAGCTAAGGCTAGCACCAAATGGACTAGTCCTCCATTTTGGAATGGTGTCGTAGGGTAAAACAGGGATCCTCTACCTGCTAGCAAATGGACTAATGACTAGGCTTTATCTTCTCTACCTCTCATAGTTGAGGACGACTATGATTTAACATTTTTTTAAACCTACAAACACTAAAAGTCCACTTTTTCAAAAAAAAAATCCCCCCAAAAAAAAACCTTTGTTCTCTCCTCCTCCTTCCTCCTCTCTCCCTCTCCTCTCCCTCCCTACCCCCTTCTCTCCTCCTCCTCCCCTCTCTCTCCCTCTCCCCCCCTGCCCCCTTCTCTCCTCCCATGTTCCTCCCTCTCCCTCCCCCCTCTTTCTTTTCATTCTTTGCTTCCTCACGCAACAGCTGCCATGGTGCTCACAGACATCACAAATCGTATGCCTCCACCACCATGTACTCCGCAGAACAAAAGTGTACATATTGCTTGTCCGCGGTGTTTGCACCGAAGGCCGCACGTGAGGGTGAGCAGAGGTCATCCCAAGATCGTCATACTGTCGGTGAGACGAATGTGTATGGTTCTTCAATATCTTGGGAGGGGAGAAGTAGGCTTGTTAGGCTATTGCAATTGGTTGTGTATGGATGCAGGTGCTTCTTTGCATTCGTGGATGCACGAATGTCAAGCTCTTCAGCTCAAAACAGTGGCATTACAAGAAACAGTGGGTGCAGGTTAGAGAGGTCAAGTGTCACCACTTTTCCTCTAAAACAGCTTTCTTTGATACATCTTGCAAGTAGGTGCTTCAAATCCATCCTTATTAGAGGTGGGTAATCTCATCCTAATGTATATTTTAGGATTTTTTATTCCTAGTTGGATGGAAATACTTGCAAATTTGAACAACATATACTTAACAAGTGTCTTTATTATACAACTTAAAAATATTGAATTCATACATATTTTTGTTTAAAGAACATGTCTCTAATGCGTCATGATACAAGGTGACCTCTTACTATGCTAGTTAAGGTGTACTAGGAAATCGAGGCATATTTGGAGAAACCTCTAGTAGAGTATCCACTGAAGAAAGCGTGAATCAAGGCAATTCCTTGCGTACTATTCTTGAAGAAGTCTCAGACATTTTGTCAGATTCAACATCTGAAATGTCTTCCTATTCGACTCACTTGGAAACCGGAACGACAATGCGGTATAAGCATATACTCTCTTTTTATAAGACTAATCGCCATGGAGCCCAGGTTTACCTGGATCCAAAATGAAGAGTATGATATTCGCATTGATGACCATGGTATTGAGTTTGAAGAAGAGATTATGGAAAACAAACAAGGAAAAATGTACATGGACAGAAATGGAACTCAGCATTTACAAGCTGAAAACCCTGATGTGATAGACAAAAGGGGGTTAAAAGTAAACACCATAATCCCAGATATGTCAACAAAATAAGAACCACCAACTTTAGAATTCAAGAAATACGATCAAGTAGACTTCAAACCTTTGAAACGGCTTAGTATGGATAATCCTAGGATCGGAGTCTATTGTTGAGAGGATAGAAACATAAAAGATCTTATGTGGACTTCACATGCCAAATCAGGATAACTAACGGCCATTAAGATCATCTATATATCTTCAAGATCAAGATAAGGGATCAACAGACCTACCAACCTACCTGTTTAGGGATTGTTATAACAACAACTCTGTTACAATGACTCCCGAGGAGGTCGAACAAACCAAATACCAAGGGTATTCCATAAGGGATTGGATATTGGGACAAGGACCAAAAACAATTCCAAGAGATGAACACCGTGAGAGATCATCTGAGAGTAATGCTAAGAAACCAGAAACCACCTCATCACGAAAAAAACCGGGTGACAATAAGGCCAGTCCAGGGCTACATGAGTCACTATTTCCAATAGACTGGTTTGAAGGACTCGGAATAGGACCAACTTCTAGGAGACATGGAGTTGAACCAAATAGACGCGTCAGACCAGCTGATTTTCAAAAATGGGTCAAAAATTACAGTGGATCAGGGGATCCATACGACCACTTAGTAAGCTTTAAGGAAGCTCTAAGAGCAGAGCGTATATTTGATTTCTATACTCAATTCGAGGGGTTTGAAATGACATTAGAAAGAAAAGCATTGACATGGTTCCAAAACATTCCACCAAGGTCAATCATGGACTTAAACACATTAGCTCAAGGATTTGTAGCTGCTTGTTCTAAAATGGGGATCAAACATGATACGGTAGCTCAAATCTATAGCGTTAAACAGAAACATGGTGAGTTTGTTAGGGATTGTGTAACTCGAATGAAACAATACATTTCTAGATACCCATGGATAGAGATACCTGTAGAAGAACGATTCGTATCTTTGTTTCTAGAGGGATTGCTAAACAAACAACTTCATGCTATACTCTATAGCAAGAAGCATACAACCCTAGACGAGTGTGTGTCAAATGCTATTGACTTAGGAGACAATCGTGATAGTTTCAATGAAGAAGATATCCCTAAGGATAACCAAAGTGAGATAATAGCATCCACTAAACCATCACAAGTAGGAACGGCTACTGTAGCACCACTTTTAGCCATAGAAGACATGCTCAAAAGGATGAACGACATGATGTACAACATGCAAAAAGCACCTATGAGGGGACCATAACAAGGGATACCTCAATAGGGACAACCAATTAGGCCACAAAAATGGTGTGAAATTGAGGGTAAATGGACCAACCATGAGACCCATGAGTGCTACTTCCGACCAAAGTATGATGGGAATGTTTAGTACGTACCCATGAGGCCACAAGGACAACCCATGTACAAATACCATCCTAACATGGCTCAAGCTCAAAGACCACCGATGGGTATGGAAAGACCTCTACCTGTGTTGGGTCAACAACCTCCGTATCTAGGACATAATGCAGTGCATGTAAAGTACATGCAATCTAAAGGAGTCATAGAGGAACAAGCACTAGTGCTTGTTACACCCTATGTGGAGCCCAGTCCATCTACAGTAATGGTAGAGGGAGATTGGTATAATTCATATCCACCATGAATGGAAGAACCTGTGACTTATTCTCCACCAGAGCTCGCACCAATGTATTATGTAGCTAATCAACATGTCAAACCTCCCATCGTAAGATCCATGAAATTAAGCCAAGAACGGAAAACTGTCACAGCTGTGGTGCAGATGAATATTGGGAAAATGAATGTCTAGAGCCGGACAAGAGGCCAATTGAAGCTTATTGCATATAATGTTGCAAAAAGGGAGGACACTTTCTGGAAGATTGTCCTAAAAATCCTTTGAACAAGGGTAAAACAGTAGTAAACATAGTCCAAGTGATACCTAGTAGCTCATCTGAGAGTGAACCGATTGTTCCAATCTAGGTAATCACTAGAGCCCAGGCCAAGAAAAAGAAACACAACTCCTCTGATGATTCGGAAAATACAAAAAATTACTCTCAAAGGTTCAAAAGAAGCAGAAGCAAAAGATATGAGACGAGAAAACAAAAACAACGGCGGGCTGAAATCGAGGAGAAAGCAAAAAAGCTATTCTAGGAAAAGGTGAAAGAAACTGGAAGCGAAATCAAAGAAACAACCGTGAAATCTGGAGGATCAATTTTGGTTGATAAAATTTTTGAGCCTATTAATGCAGTCTTGAAAGCTTATCAAGTGGGACTTAAAGCATACCAAAACATGAAAAACAAATGGAAAAACTACCCCTCTTCAGACATGGAAGTAGCTAAGCTTGAAGCTTATCAAAATTTGGTAAGAATCACGCAAGAAATGTTGAAAAAACAAAAACCCAAGCTTGAAAGTATTGCAAAACCTGAAGAGCTTGTGGTAAGAGACACTAAAGAAAAATTTGAAGTGGTGGTAGAAACCCACCTTGAAACATAAGAACTAGAACTTATAGTGCCGGATAGCGAAGATGCCTTAGACGGAATTCCATTTGTGGAGGAAGACTGGCCAGGACACTTATGGGAAAAAGTTAGAGAGATCAAGGATGGGAGCCTAACTCTAAAGTCAGCTCCATAGAGGAAGTTTGGTTGGACAACCTACCTCCTGATATGGACATGGATGTACAATCCTTGTACGGGAATTGTGGATCTGAAGCTTCAGGAATGTCTAAACCATTGACCTTGAAAACATTACCCTCTTAATTGGGAGATAACGAAGATGAATCCATAGTGTGTAAGACCACTCAAGTAAAAAGAGCGGAACAGACCCTAGAAGTAGACAACATTCATTCAATCATGTCTACACCCATCCAATGCACTCTTACTTTGGGCGAACTGTTAAAAATCAAACCATATTTATGGAATGACATACAGAAAATCCTAGAGAGGGTGGGGATAATGGGGCTCATCGTAAAAAATTTGGAAAAATTAAAACACGAAATGGACAACAAGGAGATTCAATCTGTTCCAATGAACAAAGCCGAAGAATACTACGAAGGGGAAGAAGGAAACACCACCCTTTCAGTGAAATATAATGACATTGAAACCATGGCAATACTGGATAGTGGGGCAAGCATAGCCATAGCCACGAAAGCAGTATGGGAATCCTCGGGACAACCAGCCATTAGACAAACTCAAATGAAATTGCAATTGGCACTTTGAAAGACCCTTAGGACTGCTTGAAAAAGTGATAGTTAATTCCTGTGGGATTGAATATCAACACACTTTTTCCATAGTAGACTTTGCGAAGAAAATCAATTACGAAATCATATTGGGAAGACCTTTCATGCGACAGGTATAGCTTATCCAAGATTGGGGAAACAACTATCTGTACTTGAAGCAAGTGGGATCCATAACAAGGGTTAATCTAAAAGATCACACTGATAGAAAATGCCCATACAAGAGTTCAATTCACTCTCTTCAGCTAAACTAAGCTTCCTTCTTCGTTAAACAAAGACACTTCTATTTGGATGTGCGGAGCTTCAGAAAATGGGAGCATAAGAAGAGGAGAATGTACCTTAGAAAGGGATTACACAGATGAAGCTTATGTACCTGAACCCTTTCTAGAATATTTATTTGAGCCATTTGAGTGGACTCAAATTTTAGCGAGAATGGATGTATGTGTGAATACGTCTATGCCTACTCAATTTTGCAATGAGGATGGCTATGACATAATTCCCATCCAAATGATTTCAACCCTCAATATTGAAGATGAAATTGAGGAACCCAAGGACTTGATGAAAGCTCAACAAGTCTTTTCAGACCTCTACTACGATGCAACAGATGAGTTAGATGAACACTCAACTACCTCAGAAGATTCGGGGTCAGAAAAAGAACATGAGAGAGCTAAGCTACTCTTGAAAGGAGGGGAGAAAAAGTTTTTTGACTTTCCTAACCAGAAATCAAGAAGACAAAAATGGTATAGACAAAAAAGAGACACCAAAAACATAAAAACGAGACCTATGCCATCAGTCTCCAGTAGAACACAGTTACTAATGCATATAGATGCGCATGATTGTGTCACGGACAAAATCACTGGCAGATATCCCTCAAACAAAAATCCAAAAATATCGAAAACATCGAGAAAAACAAGGAAGGATACGGGAGGATACTCAAGCAACGCCAAACAAACAGGACATGGAGCCAACCATGACATGAGTTGAGCGGAAAAAGAAATATCAAGAGCTGAAAAATTCTCTAAAGGAGCGAGATATATACGACCGAAATAGAAACCACAGAAGAGGGTGGTAAGGATGTAATGAGTGTTCCATCCCATTACAAAAAGTATACTCTTCAAGATCAAAAAATCATAGTCAAACAACCTGTTAGGGAATTACGAAAAGAGGGCGAGTCCTACGAAGGGCCCGAGAACGTGAAAAAGATAGACTTGGCTGAACCAGGGGAAGAACCTAGGCCTACCTACATTGCAAATGACCTAACAGAAGATGAAGAAGAGATTTTACTAAGCTTACTAAAAGAATACCGAGATATTTTTGCTTGGTCTTACAAGGATCTCAAGGGTGTTGATCCAGAAATTTGTCAAGATACTATATCCATGAGAGATGATACGAAACCAAGTAGACAAATTCCATACATGTATAATGAAACATTTGCCAAGAAAATCAAAGAAGAGATTGAAAAACTAAAGGAAGCTGAATTCATTTAAAAAATTGAACACATAGATTGGGTGTCTCCAATTGTGGTAGTACCCAAGAAGAATGGAAGATTACGAGTGTGTCAATTTCAAAAAAGTGAATGCAGCTACCATTAGAGACAACTTCCCTCTTCTAATCACTGAGCATGTTTTAGAGCGAGTTGCAGGGAAATAAGCTTATAGTTTCTTAGATGGATTTTCGGGATACAATCAACTTTTGGTTGACCCAAAAGATCAGCATAAAAATGCTTTTGCAATGGAATGGGATATTTTTACCTATCGGGTTATGCCTTTTGGGTTAACTAATGCTCTAGCCACCTTTCGAAGATTGATGAGCCATGCTTTTAAAGAATATCTAAGGAAATTCTTGGAAGTATATATGGATGATCTATGCGTACATTCATCACTCTGGGATGATCATTTTGAATACCTCAAAATTCAAAAAATGTAGACTTTATAGGATTTGCCTAAATCCTGAAAAGTGCATATTCATGGTTAGACAAGGAAAAATTCTTGGACATATAGTGTCTAAAAATGGCATAGCTACTGATATTAAAAAAGTTCATGTCATTGCTGATTTTCCTAGATCAACAACAGTCAAGGGGGTTCAAGCCTTCATGGGACATTGTGGATATTACAGACGGTTCATTTACATGTACGCTATAATTGCAAAACCCATGTATAGCTTGATTACACACTTTGAGTGGACCGAGGCATGTGAAGAATCCTTCATGAAGCTTAAGCAAGCTCTCACCTCAGCTCCAATAATAAAAGCATCAGATTGGAATAAGATATTTCACATACATAGCTAACGGCGCTCACTTCTCTCCTTCTCGTGCTTCCTACTCCCTCCTCGGTTGTCACATTGCAACCGCAGGTAAGATATCTACGCATTGACGTAAGCACATCACAGTAATTCGAAGCTTTTGGCATCGTCGATCCGCGGCCTAATTTCATCATAACTAGGAATTTACACTTCAAAATCAAAAACTAAGCATAGGCGGGGTATTGGGGCATCATTGCTAAGCATTTAGATGCATTCTGGGTCAAAAATGACTAGGTCAAAAATCTAATGCTGTTAATAATGGCGATTTTGACACTTGACCTAAACTAGGGTTTGAAACCATAAGCATGTGTGCTTAGGTCTTATAAACTTGTCCTAGAAGTTTTGTTATGTTTGGATGTCATTTGATGCTGTAAACGGATATGATTTGTTTGCCGATGAGCGATTGGCTTTTGGTGATTTCAATCACTTGAGTGTAGCTTGAGTTAGATGCAAGTTGTTAGTTGTTTTCCAAGAGATTGAAAACCTTTTGTAGCCTATATGCACTAGTCGAGTCAGCTTCGTCCCATGGATTGACAATTTAATTGTGATTCTCGCTAATACTGCAGTAAGATAGGATAGTGAGGTTAGACACGCGTCCCACACTTGACTTTGTCATTTCTTCTTCACTTTCTTGTTGTTGGAGCTAGATCTAGTCATTTGAGAAGGGGCTTCCGACAAACCTTGGGCTACTCTAATAGCTTGATAAGCTATCCTGGTCAAGGCTTTCGGAGCTGATAGGTATGTAAGCTTGGTGTGATTCTTTTTTGTGAGCACTTCGAGCAGATATTGGGCGTGATCAATAGTTACTAGAGTGATTTGTTGATAATCCCATGTGTAAGTTGTGTCCAGTGTATGGTTTATTGTATTATATCGGGTGGGCCTCTGGTCGTTGATGTGGAAAAATTGCATGAACATGTGGGTGGGTAGTTTTGCTTCTCATCATTTCATGTCTATGAATGTTGTTACCACTCCTTTCTTCACAAAAACTTCCATTCCCATTTCCTTTTTCCCTTTCACATTGCTGCTCCTCTGTCTGATAAACTTAAGGTTCTGAAATCAACTTTGATGTGATTTTTACCTGAACTTTGTGTTATCGACGGTGGATATTTTAGTTGTACCCTCCTCTGAATGCTAGCGTAGAGCTCATGGGCTCTCTAGATATCAAGTTTTCATGGTGGTAGTTGAAAATAATTTAGTAAATCTATCTTTTCTAATGCTTCCTCAATGAGTAGCTACCTTATTAGGCTGTAAACCTCTTGAGGTATCATGGAAAGCATAACCATATTATTTTCTGCATCCCGGTAGACAACTTTGTATACCGCTACTCCTTCAAGCTCAAGTCTTTCCTTCTCAATATAAGTGGAGGCTTCTTTCAAAAAGTCTTTGAGTATTGTGAAGTCTAGGATCTGCTCTAGTCCTTTCGTGCACTTCACTTATTATTGCTACATTTAACCTTAGATTTCATAGTTCCCTGTGACAATTGTCATAGTTTAGAGAATAGTTAGAGATTGAAGTGATGTTTTTTTCCTTTACATACATTTGATAAGCTTGCTAGTGGATAACTTTGCTCTAAGCTCATGTACAAATCATGCAGAAACCCAACATTTGAAAACATTATGTTCTCATGCAAAACAGAGAAAAATCACGTTTCTTTCTCAAGATTGTGCACATGTGAAATTTTTGAGGTGCTGGCTACATGGCCTTTATGTATACTACACATAAAGGCTCTAGTTTTGATTTGATGGGATTTGGGTTGGGGGTTTGGTCGTGGTCAAGGTTTTAGGCATCTGTTTCAAGCTTTCAACATCATGTATGATGGAAATGTGACCTTATGTCCTTTTGGATACATAGGGATGTTCCATAGACTCCTACCAACATTTTCTTGTAGGTGAATCTTCCCTGGATTTGTTGGTTACTCTTTGTTAGAAAAACATCACAAATTTCTTTGTTATTTCCACAGTTTCCTCTGTTCTCTACCAAATTTGGTGGGTGCATTTATCAGAGTGGTTAGAAGTTATTCATCCACATGTACCCTAAATGTGGTCAGTTGGGCTGGTGCAAGTAGGAAGTATGATGAGGGTGACTTATATAGCTCCAATGGGTGGGAAACTTTTTGGGTAGTGCTTAATAATCTAGTATATACCAAGTATAGCTTCAACTTCACCTGTTGATATCATTTGGCATTACAGGGGAGAAAATCATGATTTCCCCCTTGTTTTTCATTATTGACTTCCAAACAAGGTAATACTTGGGCAGCACTGTGCTCTTGATTTTTTGAGCTAGTTGGTCATCTTGTACTAGAATTTGGACTACCTTCACTAGCTTGGGACTAGTTTTAGACATTGTTTTTGAGATATTTTCATCATAAAGGGTATGGTGACTTCCCACTCATAGGATCTCTTCTCAGGACTTGTTTTCTTACTTAATAAGGACACATATGACATGTTTACAATTCCAACTACTCAGTGGTGCAAAGTTGTGAGAAAAAACATGATTTTTTCCTTGTCTAGCATAAAAATAAACTTTTTCAATCACACATTGATTCATACACACTTATACACTTCTTTCAAACATATTGAAGGTACCACTTCATTTATCATGTAGTCAGGTGAGCCATAGGGTCACCGTGTCCACTAAAAAGATTCTCTGGCTTTGACAACTATTCATCTGACCTTGTGGGGTACAATGCATCATTGTCGAGGGTTTGGAATGTTCTTTAGAATCTCTTTGCAAGTTCTTTTCCCAATCTATCACCTCATTACTGATTTACATAGAGATGACAATTTCTTCAATTACAAGATTTTTTCTATTGTAAAACCCTCTTGATTGATCTCACTATGGAGGTTCCTTTGAAAAAATTAATTACTTTGATGTTTTGAAGCTACTAGTCAAATCTTGCTTCGTAATACAAGTTTTTTCTCTATAGGGATTTTGTAGTATCTCAAAATTGAAGTTTGAGGTTAGGGGTGTGTTAGTTATCTTATGATTGACCCTCCCCTTGATTTTGGCTGTCATTGGATGCCTTAACCCGGTGTAGGCATCCCTTTTGTGTACGAGCTGGCCTAGGTCTAACCGGAATTTCCCCTTACTTATTCTGACATGTAATGGTGTCAAATGATAGTGTACTAGCTAGGCATGGAACATACCTCTCATGTTTGGTGTCGAAGCTCAAAACATGTAGGGTGACGGAATTGCAAGAAGATCAGCTCCAAAGCAGCTTTCTCTCTCTCTCTCTCTCTCTCTCTCTCTCTCTCTCTCTCTCTCTCTCTCTCTCTCTCTCTCTCTCTCTCTCTCTCTCTCTCTCTCTCTCTCTCTCTCTCTCTCTCACCCACACACACACACACACACACACACACACAAACTCAGAACTAGAAATGAGAGTTTAGTTGGTGCTAGCATATACATACCCTCGGCCCCAGGCTTTCAAGTTAGTTTTTGACCCCACCTCGTAGCTAGTCCTACCTCATGTGTTTGATGACCACCATGTCGAAAATTTCCAAAATTGGACATCGTATGACCCCAATCCGTTGGTGTATCCAAAGTGTGTCAACCATAGAAGACGGCATGGGCAGGTATGTGCATGCTAGCAAAAGCATGGCAAAGGGTTGGAGCAACTAGAAAGATCATGGGCAGGCAGGTAGCAGTGGATATGTATAATTGATGCATTTTATAGGCAGAGAAAGGCTCCAGAAGGAGCTAAGTTGGGGAATAGGTAAAGAGGTTCAAGGTGAAGTCTTTGAGTCTAGGAATGTAGAGCTTAAAGTGCTGAAGGAACAGGTCCATACGGCTCATCAAACCGAGCTATGGAGCCCAGTATATTGAGGTTTGAAAGTGCAGTGTGTTGCAAATTCTTGCCGGACAGGGCAGTTGGGGATAGGTGGCCCAAGTGGATGTTAGTATAAAGGCACATAGTGCTCAATTTATGGAGCCTACCCATCTTTTGAGATAGCAGATCAGAGCTACGGATTGTAGTTTATGGCCAGTTGAAGTTTTGTTGGCAGCTAGGTTGGTGCCCACCTGACCACATGGGGAGTCATGCCATATGGTGTTTTTTGGGTCCCGATAGGGTTGAGAAGGTGTTATGTAGTGTATGGAGCTAGTAGGAGTTGACTGCGGGTCAAACGAAACCCGAGGGGAAAAGATATAGCAGTTGGAAGATCGAGTGCATTTGTTCGTGATTGATTGCAAATGAAAGTTCTCACTTTTTGCGGCCTCGGTTCGGGGTCTTGGAGAATCTCGAAGTGTGGCAAGGACCGAGAATTTTTGAGATGGCACAGTGAGCTTGCAACCCGGTTTTTTGGCTCGGCAATCGAATTAGCAGGTGGTATTTTGGAAGCAGTAATGGGTTTTTTTCATCAAATGGGGTTTTTTAAACAAGCTTGGGGGGTAGCCTCAGGAGAGGGCGCCACGTGGCAGGCAATAATGCCATATGCAAAGGAAGCAGGCGATTTGGTGGGGTATAAGGGCCATAACATGCATTCCATTAAGAATGCGTAAAGGACACAGAGCTCCCTTGTTGAGTGGACATGGAGGCTCGCTGGGCGCTATGCTGTGGTGGCACGTGGCCCTGCAAGGGAAGCAGCGCGGGTGTTTTTGGAGGAGAGGGGTGGTGCCATGAGAGGCGCATGCATGTGAGATGGCAGGAGGGAGCGCGGTGCTGACCCGGCATAACGCCTAGTTGGGGCTCGGTTCCCACGCCCGTTGGGGCCAAAACATTTTGAAGGGGAAACCCCCCCACTAGCGATATCGCTAGTGCTCGAGTAGGGAGGGGTCCCGCGGCAAGAGAGAGAAAGCAATTGAAGAGGTTTCAAGGCACCCTTATAGGGGTCAAGTTCAAGGTCGGGTCTATAAAGGGCGGTCCCGCCAAATGGGTGTTCAAAGAAGGCCAAGAAGGCCAACTGAAAGAGTGAACGGGCGGCCGAGTTGGGCGGACAAAGGACCAAGGGGTGTGCATCATGCAAGAGTTGCCAAAAATAACATGTGCCAAGTGCAAGAAATGCAAGGAAATTCCAAAAGGGTCTCAAGTGAAGTGAACAAGCTAGAGGGCTCACTTTTTTTCTTTTTTTGGACATAACTCCCCCTATAAAAAGATGTACACGTTAATTTTTTTGGGGCTCTTGCCATTATGATTTTGCCGAGGTAGCTTTTTTCCTGTGTAGGCTTTTGAGCCATTATCTTGTGGTTGAGGTTTGTGCCAGCAAGGGATTGATTGTACATGTTGTTGTATATGCAAGAAGGTCATTTATTGTTGTTTCTTGGCGTCAGTCCCCCTTCTCTTCTCTGCTTGTGTGCGTGTGTTTATGGGCGTGTGTCGACTTGTGTGTCCCCCGAAAGTTTGTCGTGCAAAGAGAGATAGAGAGAGGTTGTGTGCTTGTGGAAGGATGCGAATTGAGCAGAGTGGAGTGATCGGGTCAGTTTGGTGCATTGCAAAGTGTGTGTGCATATGGTCGTGTGTAGGTGGTGGTTTACTTGTGAGTAGTTTCGAGTTTTGAAGGTGAACTCTAGTGGATTGGGGCGCTGTGTATACCCTGGGCTATATTCAGGCATTGTGTTGTGTGCTGGGTGTGTTCCCCTTTCTCCCTCTCCATCTTCTGATGCCCCCACGAAGGAGCTGGCTGATGCTCCAATTTGAGGTTTGAAGCGGTGTTTTTTACCCGACAAAGCGGTTGGATGATGGTCGAAGTGTTTGATGGTTAAGTTTGAAGGTGACAGAGATGATGGAGCCAAGGTTTGCCCCCATATTTATGGGCATTGAAGATCCCAAAGATTGGTTAGCAGATTTTGAGTTATGGCTACTGTCGATGCGTATGTTGACGGATGCAAAAAGCTGCAGACGATGCCGCTGTTGATGCGAGGATGAGCCAAGGTTTGGTTCGATGGTTTGAAGAGCAGTGATCAAGGATCATGGCAAAGGTTGCAAATTCAATTTTTGGAGCAGTTTTGAGAGGTGATTACTGCAGAGGAAGCTGGTGCAAAGTTGAAGGCGGTACCAGGACTTTAAGGATTTCTCCATTTTCATTGAGCAGTTTGAAGCCTGTTGAAAGCAGTTAGAGGTTGCTATTGGGGTAAAAAGAAATCAATATTTGAAGTTGTTGGAGCTGCTAGAGTGCTTGCATCCGAGGATTAAAGAAAAGGTCTAAGATGGTGCTGATACTTACGAAGACATGGTCTATCTGGCCAAGATGAAGAGCCGAAAGGTAAAGCAAAAGCTAGAATTGGGCATGTTGAAGCCAACAGATTATGTGCGTGTTGCAAAGGTAACCAATTATTCTTTGGTCCGCTGACCAAAGGCGATTCCAATTTTTCAAAGTGCAGAGCATGTTGAGGTAAGGCCTATGGTTGGTTATGTTCCTTGGAGATTTTCGGTTTGTATCTGCATGTGCCAAGGGTGGATAAGTTTGTCAAAGAGGAAAAGCTCCATGTTGAAGTGAACCGGTGTGCAAAAGCGGTAGCTGATGTGAAGGTTCTAGTGTGGATTGAAGAGGTAAAGCCTATTCTTGTGAAAATTCTGCATGAAAAGGTAGCAAATTGCAAGTAGGTTGCAGATACCGAGGGTTCGGAAGCAGATGAAGAAAGTGTGCAAAGCCATGGTGATGGTGAAGCAATTGTGGAGCAGCAAGCAGATGAAGACGCATGTATGGAGTTGGTAGGTGATGTCGGTGATGATGAAGATACAAGCTCGATTAGCTGGGAGACAAGAGAGGAGGATAGAGTGGATGAGTCCACATCCTATGGCGAAGAGACGGAGTCTGACAAACCTAAGCTTGTAAAGGTAAAGCTGTCTTATTATGTGTTTGATGATATGGTAGAAGCCCATGTGCAAGAAGAGTAGGGAGCAAAGCAAGCCAATGTGCATGAAGAAGACTAAGTGAAGTGGTCTAGGCCTATGTAGACCCATCAATCTACACCGAAATTGTAAACTTTTGACATTAATTTGGGAACCTGCATGGGCATATTAGGAGCATATGCATGTAAATCACTGCATCATAATGCTTGTTTAGTATGATTTTATGACTGTTGCATATAAATGTCATTGAAATTTGAATGCTTGGTCATTGTTTTGCGGGAAGCTTATAATTAAAGTGCCAAGCATGAGCGCCATATTGACAGAGAGGACTGTGGGCCGCAAGGTTACTGAATATGAAGTTTAAGGAGAGAGAAAGTGAAAGAAGCCAACTTTGTTTTGGGTAGATAATGAGAGAGAAAGACGAGCCGTGAAGAAGGGTTTTAAGTTTCTTTGCCGAGTGGGTTGAAAATTAGAGGAAAGGTGAGCCCTGTTCTGCAGTGAATCGAGGTGAGAGAAGAAAAGCGTTTTAACATTGTCAGGAGTTTTTTGGAGCAAGGGATTGAGCATATGTACATATACATGCATGGTGTATCAAATAAAGGATTATCCAATTTCCATAGCCAGGTGGTTACGTGGGGCCCACATGTGTACAGGTAGGACAGCATGTACATAGTGCAACGATTTTCACTATTATCCATACTAGTGTGTTTTTTCTACAATAAGGAGGAGTTGGTAGCGCGTAAAACTTCTCGAGGAAGCTATCTGCGGGCCGACGACGTGAGGTCAGCAGGTGCGTCAGATGGCATCTAGTGGCGTCAGGAGGGCGAACGAGGTCAATATTTGCACGCGGATGAGGACGGACACAACGTGGGTGTTTTCTTGTGAGAGTTATGCAGAAAGGTCATCATTAGGACCACTTTTTGGGGCCACTTCACGTGGTGGCGAGATGCATTATTGAAAAAAAGATGAGTGCCCGGTGTGCGAATGATGCAAAAAGGTGACAACTATGCACTGCGAGGTCAGTTTTTGGCCTGTTCGGGGTCCGTTTGAGGTCATCTAAAAGGCTAAGGGTGCCCAACTAAAAAAACTAAGTGTGGGAACTGAAAAAAATGAGAGAAGATCAGAAAAAACGTGGAGAAGAGAGGAGGAACAGCCGCAGGTGTGTTTTTGCTCATTTTGGAGCCTGTTTTGGCCGTAAACTGCTCATCCGAGGTCGGATTTGAGCACTTTGACATTGTAGACTGGGGTTTTGGGCCGTTCCGGGCGCGATGGCGCTGTCCATTTTTCCAAATTCCTCACTCTTTTCCTGCTATTTTTCTGTGTAAGTTTCTCCTATGAGCGAAGTTTCTGCTCTAGTTTGTGATTGTATCTGGTATCTTTTACCCATATTGTGTGAGCTGTTTGCCCCATTGGTGTTGGCCCAAGCTCATTTTTATCTAAACATCAGAAATTCTCCTCTTTTGAGCTGAGTTTTTTGGGTATGTGTGTGTGTGTGTGTCTGTGTGGAGTGGGCAAGTGGATAGTCTCTCTCCTCTCACTCCAGAGGTGTGTTCCCTGTCTCGGCCAGGTGTGTTGTGTAAGCCGAGTGGTGCCCCATAGTGTGTGTGTGTGTATCTTCCCAAGAGTGTGTGTCGGGTCGTTATAGAGGCGCTGTGTGTGTTTTCATCCCGCTCACATTCTTTTGGCGCCCCCACGGAGGATCTTCTTCGAGTACCTTCTGCTTCGAGCTTCGAGCTTCGAGCTTCGAGCTTCGGGATTACCGGTTACAGGTTACAGGTTACAGGGACAGGTACAGGTACAGGTGATTCACACAGGTACAGGTAGCTGGAGTATAGTGATATACTAGCAGTGATGTCACTTGCAGTTGTTGTGGGAATGCATCACTTGGCGCCTATTTGAGCGCATTGTCTGCTGGATTGTACGTTACTTGTGGAAACTGCCATTGTACGTTACTTGTGGAAACTGCCATTGTACGCATTTGTGGAGCCATACTTGGTTGTATTTGGCAGTCCCAGCCATTTCTGAGACTTGGTCTAGAAGATAGTCATTTCTGAGACTTGACTATACGCGATTTGCATTAGCCTTCGTGTGAGGGTCAATAGCGTGAGGTTTTTATTGAGCTGGGGGATTCTCAAAAGTAGAGATCCTTTCGGTGATACAGGTAGCTGGAGCACCCTTTTTGTGACCTCGCCATAGGCTATGTACTAGTGAGTCCTACTTGATGCTCGGGTTCTATTGTTGGCAGTTTATGCATACATAGACAGTCTATATTTTGGGTTCACACTGCTCTACTTCTGGGGAAACTCTGCCAAAATTTTTCCAAGTTATGATGGCTGGTTTTTTGGTATTTTGAGCCATTTATGCTGTTATGCTGCTGAAATTTTGGCAAAATTAGAGGTTGAGTCAGGTGTGCCTTCTTGGGAGCTTCATGGTTGGCTTTAATGGATGATCAAAATGGCCCTCAGTTCACTCCTTTTCATTTAACTCAAAGAATTCAGATTAATGTTCATGTGTCCAGGAAGATCTTTTTCCAGCAGTGCATAGTCTTTATGTTTGGGCCAAGAAGATTGAGAGAGATCCTGGAATGTCCTTTGCCTGTTGTCATTCCGATGATCAACTATGAAAACTCATTTGATGTGCATGTGTTTGTTCTCATCTAAACCTGAGCTCCATTGAAGTTTCTGGGAATTGGGTAGTGAAAAGTTTTGGGTTCTTGCACGTGTGTTTGAAGGGGTTCTCTAGCCATGGCTTTCTCTTATCCGGAGTTTCATGGAAGAAGTGATGAAGATGTGGAGGACTTTCTGGAAAAAATGGAGGTTGTCTGCATTAGCAACCAGATTCATGACCCTACGCAAATGTTACGCCTTCTCCAAATTTGTTTGAAGAGTGATGCACGAGTTTGGTCCAAGGCATTTGAAGAGGAGTTGCGTGCAGCAGATCCACCTATAAGATTGAGTTGGGACAATCTAAGGCATGGATTGGAAGTGGAGTTTGTGAAGATAGAAGATCCTGACAAAGTGTGGCAAGAAGTACAAGGTTTGGTGCAGAAGGAAGGTGAGCCAGTAGATGCGTACATACGTCAGTTTTCATTGGCATGGGAGCAAATGTGCAAGGCTTTAGCACCACAGGTACCCCCGCCTGACATGATGAAGAAGGACAGGTTCTTAGCTGGTCTTTGGGAGAATATACATTGGAGAGTGGAGCTAAAGAAGCCTAGGACATATGAAGATGCACTAGAGGTAGCAAGGAACAAAGAGTGGAAGCTGAGGAAAATGAGCCAGTTAGGGGTGGAGTCTTTGCCAATGAGGTCTGAATCTCAGCCTATAGAGTCTTTACAAGGGCGCATGTCAGGGGTTCATCATGAACCAGTAGTTCCTGTTACTACTCAGGTTATGCCAGCAGTGGTCACTACAGCAGTGGAAGATGATGGGCTAAGGCAAGACATGAGGCAAATGGTAGATTTGATGAAGAATCTCAGCCTAAACATGCTAGGTCAAGTGGGAAATAATCGAGGTCGAGGGAGGTTTGCAAATCAGCAAGGAGGTGAAGAAAGGCCTAGGAATGGTGTTGGACAAAGCAATGGTAGATTTTGGAGGCAGACGCCCACATGTTATAATTGTGGAGAGTTGGGTCACATCAGCCCGCAATGTGATAAGCCACCAAGGATGGGGGGAGACATGTATCCATTGCCAAGACAGGTGCTGACTAGGTCAAATGATTATGGCATCGAAATTAAGGGAGATGAAGGAACCAGTGGACTGACCCAGGAGGAAAAGGGAAAGACAAAAGTGCTAAGTGTAGTCACCTTGGAGAAGGCATCAAAGCTAGAGGATACATTAGTGATGCCTATTGGGAAGAGGACCACAGAGGATAAGGAAGGAAGAAGTGCCCCAGGTCCTAGTAAGAAGAAAGGAAAGAGCCATGAAGGCGAGGATGTCAAGGCCAAGAGCAAAAGGAGAGCTCGTCAAAAGTTTCATGTTTCAGATTTTCCACTAGGGGATGGGCAATTAAGCTATGACTTGAAGGAGGATCTGACGAGCAGGAAGGCAGATGTTACTTTTGGGCAGCTTATAGAGATGGTACCTAAGCTAAAGCGACAGTGGAAGAGGATGGTTAACCCAATGGAGAAAGAGCCAGAGAGAGGTTCAGTGAAGGTGTTGGCAATGGACGAGCTACCAGACATTTGTCCAATAGTAGATGTGTGGCATAAAAGGAAAAATTTGGGACAAGGTTATGTGGATGGCGGAGCCCAAATATGCGTCATAACACACTCATGCGTTGAGAAGATGGGTCTCACAATGGCTGGGGTGTCAGGTTTTCGGATCAGATTGGCAAACCATCAAAAAGTAAAATGCTTGGGTGTTGTAAAGAGCTTAGAAGTGGAGGCATATGATGCAAAGGCAGTGGTTGATTTTCATGTGATGCCAGCAGGGTTGGGAGCATATCCTATTATACTGGGCAGACCATGGTTACGTGCAGTGGGAGCTGTTCAAGATTGGCGACATGGTACGATTAGCCTCTATGGAAAGACAGGTACCAAGAAGCTTTATAATATGGACACAAGGAAACAATTAGAGGAGCTTTATGAAGATGAGGATGAGTCTAGTGATGAAGACTCTTCCACGGTGACAGATGAGGACAGTGATAGCACTACCAGCAGTGATGAGGATGCTGATGTTGCATTTCTTTTGATGGACAAAGAAATCCAGGAGTTTGGTTTAGTTGCATTTGCGAATGAAGTTGAAGATGAAAGTGAAGGGCCTTATGAAGTGATTGAAGGGCTGATGCAAACCAAGGTTGAGTTGTCAAAGAAGCAGGAATTAATGACGCAAATGATTAGTGGAGACCTCTCAGCTATGGAGAAGGATATATATTTGCATATGCTGGCTAGTTTTCCTGATTTGTTCATTACTTCATATGAAGAGATCAGAGGGTTCAAGGGTGAAGAGATGCATATAGAGCTGAAAGAAGGTGCTAAGCCAGTGCGGAAGTTAAGAAGGATGGGTCAAGAGCAAATGGAAGCCTTGCGAGAAGAGGTGGACAAGTTGTTGAAGGCAGGGTTCATAGTCCCAGTGGAGACCACAGAATGGGTGAGTCCAGTTGTAGTCAGTCCAAAGAAGGATGGGAAGTGGAGAATTTGTGTGGATTATAAACCCTTAAACGTAGCCACTAAGAAGAACCCATATCCTCTTCCATTCATCGATCAGATCTTAGATTCAGTGGCAGGTTATGAGAGGTACAGTGTGTGTGATGGTTTTTCAGGCTATTTTCAATTGAAGATTGCTCTTAAAGACCGCACAAAGACAACTTTTATTACGCCATGGGGCTGCTATTGCTACATAGTATTGCCATTTGGGTTGTCAAATGGACCTTCCTTCTATCAAGAGAGAGAAAATTGGGTGTTGGAACCATTCATTGGTAGTTGTGTTAAAGCTTTTATGGATGACTTCTGTGTCTATAGCAGTAGGGCTGATCACCATGAGAAGCTACAGATTATATTCGCTCGATATGATGAATGTGGAGGACAACTAAATCCAAAGAAATGTCATCTAGCACAGCCAAGGGTGAAGTTATTGGGCCATATGGTGTCAGAAAATGGCATTGAGGCTGATCCAGACAAGGTTAAGTCTATTATTCTTCTTCCATCACCTACGAGTACGAAGCAATTGGCAACCTTTATACACAAAGTGAAGTACATGGCACGGTTTATTCCATTATCTTCGCAGCTTCTTTATCCATTACAGCAAGTGGCAAAGCATGATCCATTGCAATGGGATGACAAGTGTGAAGAAGTGTTTCAAGAGGTGAAAGAGGTGTTAGGGGGTTTGTCAGCCATGCAGGCTCCTGATTGGGAGAAAGTTTTTTATGTAAATCCATCGGTAGGGGATGATGCCATTGGAGCTATGCTATTGCAAAAGGGGAAGGGCAGCCATTATATGAGGCCAGTGTATTGTGCAAGCCGAGTGAAGTTGGTAGCGGAGAGAAAGTTATCGGAAGTAGAGCTAGTGATGGCCAGTGTAATATTTTCTTGTCGACGATTTCTTCATTACTTGCTACCACGGCCTTTTGTTTTCTTGACAAGTTATGCCTTTTTGCCACAGTTAATTAATGGTACTAACATGTCAAATGTGGTGAAGAAATGGGTAATTGAGCTGCAAGAGTTTGAGTTCTCTTTTCTAGTGGAAGATAGTACAAGGGCTACCCTAGCTGATTTTTTGACCTACAAGGAGAATCCCCTTATTGTTAAGGAAGAGGTGGTGAGAAAGGTAGTTGAAGAAGTGCCACAGATCAGCAATGCACATGTGTTGTTCTTTGATGGTTCATACAGAAAGAGCCACGATGCAGCTTCAGGGGGTATAGCACTTTATGATCCAGAGGGGAAGCTAGTATGCAAGAGAGGGTTCAAATTGGATGCGCATAGTAACAATGAGGCTGAATATGCTACATTGGAAGCCGGATTACACATTTGTTTGAAGCATGGGGTTCGAAGGTTGAGCATAAAAGGTGATGCCTTGTTAGTGGTGAAGCAAGTGCTGGGTGTGTGGAAGAGCAAGAACACCTCATTGAAGGAAATGTGCTTCAGAATTAAAGACCTGTTAAAAAAGTTCGAAGCATGGATCATCAGACACATTGAACGTGCTCTAAATGGAGAGGCACGTGAAGCAGCTCAAGGCATGATTGGGGAGCTATTTGTGTTGAGGACCACTTTACCTCTTTATCATGGCCGGGAAAGTTTGGCTCAAGAAGAGGAGTTTTTGCTAACAGGAATCATTCCAAAGGAGATTCAGAAGTCTAAGAAGTATGGCTTTGTGCGTAGAGCATACAAGTACAAATTGATTGGTGATGTCTTATACATGAAAGGGGCTGATCTCGTGTTGAGACGTGTACCTTGGCGGGAGGAGCTTTACAGAGTGTTGGAAGAGAATCATGAAGGCGCATGTGGTGGCCATTTTGCTCTAAAGATCACCTTGCATAAGATTTTGCAAGAGGGGTATGTATGGCCTAGTTTGCACAAGGATGTTCACCATTGGTGTAGGTCTTGCAATAGGTGTCAAGCGTTTGGGAAGAGAGTGTTGAAGCCAGAGCTACGAAAAACCATTATGGCGTTTGATGTGTTTGAAAAGTGGGGGATTGATGCAATAGGCCCGTTACCTATCACAAGCAGGGGCAAAAGCTATATTTTGATGGCAGTGGACTATCTTTCTAGATGGGCAGAGGCTATAGCAGTAAAACAGATCACTGCAAAGGATGTGGCAAAATTTGTGTATGATGAAATATGTTGCAAGTTTGGGGTGCCATTAGAGCTACTTTCAGATAAGGGGCCAGGATTTAGAGCTAAACTGCTAGACTTCTTATGCACAAAGATGAAGATTAGGCACCAGCATACCACTCCTTATTACCCGCAGTGTAATGGCTTAAATGAAAGATTCAATGGTGAGTTGGTACAAATTCTTTCTAAAGTGACAGAGCACCAAGGAAAGAATTGGGATTTGGAATTGCCTAGTGCATTATGGGCTTACCGTACTTCGGTGAAGACAGGTACTGGGTTTACTCCATTTCATTTGGTGTATGGAAAGGAAGCACTATTGCCTGTGGAGGTAGAGTTGCCTGCGGTCAAGATGTTAGAGAAGTTTCTTGGGCCGCTTAGTGATGCATTCAAAGAGAGGCTCTTGCAAATACAAGAGGTCCAGTTGGATAGGATGAGCGCATTGGAGCATTATGGGCAGATGCAGGATAAGGCTTTGACAAAGATAAATGAAAAGGTCAAAAGTAAGGGTATCAAGAAACATGACTTGGTTTTGCGCTACAACAGTAAGCTAGACAACACCTTCCAAAAGAAGTTTCAAATTAAGTGGGAAGGCCCTTTCAAGGTAGTAGAGTGTTTTCCAAATGGCACATATCAGCTGGCTAACCTGGATGGTGGTCTACATTAGTCAAGAGTAAATGGATTGCGTCTTAAATTGTATCATGCTAGATTGATGATGGTGGAGCAAGATGAGCTGTTTGTGGAGCAAGCAAAGTTGGTGAAGAATGAGGAGACCTGTGATGCGGCGAGTCTCATATCTCTCTTTGCTGCTACTGATCATGAATGATCTAGCAGGCTAGGGGATGGGCAAATTATGTCAGGAGTTTTTTGGAGCAAGGGATTGAGCATATGTACATATACATGCATGGTGTATCAAATAAAGGATTGTCCAATTTCCATAGCCAGGTGGTTACGTGGGGCCCACATGTGTACAGGTAGGACAGCATGTACATAGTGCAGCGATTTTCACTATTATCAATACTAGTGTGTTTTTTCTACAATAAGGAGGAGTTGGTAGCGCGTAAAACTTCTCGAGGAAGCTATCCGCGGGCCAACGACGTGAGGTCAGCAGGTGCGTCAGATGGCATCTAGTGGCGTCAGGAGGGCGAATGAGGTCAATATTTGCACGCGGATGAGGACGGACACAACGTGGGTGTTTTCTTGTGAGAGTTATGCAGAAAGGTCATCATTAGGACCACTTTTTGGGGCCACTTCACGTGGTGGCGAGATGCATTATTGGAAAAAAGATGAGTGCCCGGTGTGCGAATGATGCAAAAAGGTGACAACTATGCACTGCGAGGTCAGTTTTTGGCATGTTCGGGGTCCGTTTGAGGTCATCTAAAAGGCTAAGGGTGCCCAACTAAAAAAACTAAGTGTGGGAACTGAAAAAACTGAGAGAAGACCAGAAAAAACGTGGAGAAGAGAGGAGGAACAGCCGCAGGTGTGTTTTTGCTCATTTTGGAGCCTGTTTTGGCCGTAAACTGCTCATCCGAGGTCGGATTTGAGCACTTTGACATTGTAGACTGGGGTTTTGGGCCGTTCCGGACGCGATGGCGCTGTCCATTTTGCCAAATTTCTCACTCTTTTCCTTCTGTTTTTCTGTGTAAGTTTCTCATATGAGCGAAGTTTCTGCTCTAGTTTGTGATTGTATCTGGTATCTTTTACCCATATTGTGTGAGTTGTTTGCCCCATTGGTGTTGGCCTAAGCTCATTTGTATCTAAACATCAGAAATTCTCCTCTTTTGAGCTGAGTTTTTTGGGTATGTGTGTGTGTGTGTGTGTCTGTGTGGAGTGGGCAAGTGGATAGTCTCTCTCCTCTCACTCCAGAGGTGTGTTCCCTGTCTCGGCCAGGTGTGTTGTGTAAGCCGAGTGGTGCCCCATAGTGTGTGTGTGTATCTTCCCAAGAGTGTGTGTCGGGTCGTTATAGAGGCGCTGTGTGTGTTTTCATCCCGCTCACAACGTCCTAGGAAACTATACCAAGAGACCTTAAAGATCTAGCGGACGAGAGTTGAACTCAAGATGAGAAGAAGTCGAGAGGGGCCGAGTGCAGTAGGTTAGGAAATAGCCAAGAATTGTGAGCAACATGGGAAGCGAGAAAGTTTGGGGACCGCCAGGAGGGGCTGAGTCGAGAAGGAAGCTGAGTCGAGGTTGCTGGACATGAGTTCGAGAGCAAAGGTGAGAATAGGATTTTAAGGTAAGAAGTCATTAAAAAAAAAATGATGAATTTGAAAAACCTTTTTTGTTGATCTGAAAAACGACGATGCAGTTGGGAGGTGGGGTCGCCTGGAGGAGTGGAGAGTCGCAAGAAGTAAGAAGAGTTGGTTGGGTAGCGGTTCTGGCCAGAGAAGGAGCCTGAAGGGAGCGCTCCAGACAGAGATTAGAGAGAGAGAGTATAGCGCTGGTTGCTTAAAGAGAGAAAGTAGGAGAGAGAGAGAGAGAGAGAGAGAGAGAGAGAGAGAGAGAGATTTCGGTTGATTGCCTGTGTGTATTGAACGGCTTGAGAAGGTCTCTCTGTGTGTGAGTGTGTGTTATCCTTGCTTGCATAATATAGCAATACACAGAAAGAAAGTAGAGAGAGAAATGGGTAGCGCTGAAGAAAGACAGAGAGAGAGAGAGATTCCGTTTTGTGATTTCTTGAGTGTGTGTGTATCCATCTGCTTCACTGTGTGTGTGTTGATTGCATGGAGAATGTATGGAGAGCCGCCTGAAGCAAGCGCTGCCTTGTGAGGTCGCGAGCCCGAGGAGGAGGGAGTCGAGGAGGCTTCCCTGTATACTGTGACTGCGTGTGTTCCATAATTAGTAAGAGAGATAGAGAAGGCGCTACAGGCCAGGCCGAGTGCAGTTGAGAGCAAGAGGAGTCGCCAACGGAAGCCATGAGAGGTGAGGAGTTCTAGAGATTGAGTCTGTGTGTATGTGCTGAGTGAAGAGAGAGAGAGAGAGAGAGAAAATCCTATTTGTAGCGCTAAGTGGAGAGAGAGAGAAATAGATTTCGTTTTCAATCTCCTATGTGTGTGTGTTACTCTTTGCCTGCATAATATAGCGCTACAGAGAAGATAGAGAGAGAGAGAGAGAGAGAGAGTAAGTTTTCTGTTTCTGTATCGCAAGATTAGTGAGAGAGCTAATATGTAAGCTTGCGAGAGGAGCCACAGAAAGGGCTGCCATCACCTTTACACTACAGGCATAGCGCTATAGTAAGAGGCATAGCGCTATAGTAACAGGCATAGCGCTATAGTAAGAGGCATAGTGAGAGTGAGAGAAAGAGAAAAGAGAGAGAAATTTGGAAAGTAAATTCAAAATTCTGTTGCGGAGTGACTCACTTTCAAGTGAGAGGAGCCGCTGCTCGAATTCGGACGTAGATGGAAAACAAAAAACCCGAAATCAAAAGTTAAAATTCATTGGTTAGTCTTTTTCTTGATTTCCAAAAAAGTTCATAAAACTAGAAAGAAGTATTGATAGTTTCATTATTTGCATTGCTAGCTTCATAATTGAGCACAAATCTGATTGTTTGAAGACGTATCTGCATTGAAATCATACTCGGAAATGAAATGCTGCATATTTTTGCATGGTTAGTGGCATTTGGAAAGGGGAATTGAATCATTGACAGTTTTTGGCATTTCAATAGAAATTTACATTTTACAAGATTATTCTGGTGTTTTTCATTGGAAAATTTGCAAAATTGTTCAATGATTCTAGTTGCAATGTTCAATAATTTGAAGTCCAGTAAGTGATTGATTTGTTTTGTGAGTTCTGAAGTGTAGGTTTGAACTCTAGCAGGCAAATAAATATCTAAATGATTGCATGCTGATAAATCTTTGTTAAAAATTCCATTACAAATGTATATGGAAACTCAGATTTTAACCATAAATAGCATATTCGGAGAGCATACATGAGTAATCTTGCATATTAGAGAGTTGGACTACGAAGCATAGTAACGTAAGGAAAATACGAATGCATAATTAGAAAATTGATAAATAGGTTTGAAAGCCGCACATTTATGGCAAATTAGTGCACGTCTAGGTTAGTTAGGGGACCGTTGGGTTACTTGAACATTATTTAGAAGACTTGGAAGGCGACGTTCAGCCTACAGATGATGGAATGCAGGTAAAGGTGGTGTGTGGTGCCATGTTAATGGCCTTGCTGATGAAAGTGGCTGTAGAATGTGCCATAGTGGTGCAACACGTGTAGAATTTTTCCAGGATGGATGGAGCAGTCGTGCCTATGGTGAAAGACAAGGTGGATGCAAAAGAGAACGAGTTTCTCTCTTCCTTGGTGGAGCATGATGCAGCGGTAGAAGAGATGCTTGAAAGGTAAGGGTGGTGTGTGGTGCCATGCTAATAGCCTTGCTTATGAAAGTGGTGGTAGAATGTGCCATGGTGGTGCAACAGGTGCATAATTTTTCTAGGATGGATGGAGCAGTCGTGCCTATGGTGGATGCAAAAGAGAACGAGTTTCTCTCTTCCCTAGCGGAGCATGATGCAGCGATAGAAGAGATGCTTGAAGGTCAGGTGATTGAAGCTAAAGAGCAGGTAGTGTTAATCGACCTTGAAGGGACGGTTGGGGAGGAGAAGCTCGTTGATGCTGGGTCGAGTGTATGGCCAAAGAGGAGGCTGTGTTGCCAAAGACGGTGGAGAGCGGACATGTCCAATGGTGGATAAAGGAGAATCCCAGGCAATGTCTTTGCTTCCATTGAAGTTATGTAAGCTATGGTTGATGAATATGATGGTAGATACAGCTATGTGGTGGATGGTTCAGCAGGTGCAACGGTATATGGTTGAGGCCTCCACTTTATTTGGTTGGGAGGGAGGGTCAGACATGTGTTGGAGCTCGATGCCAGCTACATGTTTTTTGGATGGTGATATGATTGATGCTGCTGGGTATGGAGTAGACATTTTGCTGAGGTATGCAAAGAGTGCTGAAGGTAGGCTATGTGCAGCCTACACACATGGTGTTCTATGAGCTGGGGTACGGCACTATGGTGAGCAATTACAGATGGGTGGAAGACACCAACGGTAGGTGTTTGACCCAGGCGGAAGCTGTGTGATGCATGGGGTGGGGCAACCCACTTGAAGGTTCGGGAGTAGGATGCAATAAGACTGTGTAAATATGGTTTTGGTTTTCTCATAGTGTGTGCTAGGTTTTGCAGTTAGAAGTGGAATAAAGCTCTTTTTTGATTGAGCAAAAATTATCAACTAGGGGGTGGGCAATGATGGAGCAACCAAAGTGTGTCGATCATAGAAGATGGCATGGGTAGGTATGTGCAAGATAGCAGAAGCATGGCAAAGGGCTGGAGCAGCTAGAAAGATCATGGGCAAACAGGTAGTAGCAGATATGTATGACTGATGCAGTTTATAGGCCAAGAAAGTCTCCAAAAGGGGCTAAGTTGGAGAACAGGTGAAGGAGGTTCAAGGTGCAGTCTTTGGGTCCACAAATGTAGAGCTTGAAGTGCTAAAGGAGCACGTCTAAATGGCTCATCAAATCAAGCTACAGAGCCCAATATATTGACGTTTGAAGGTGCGGTGTGTGGCAAATTCTTGTCGGACACGGCAACTGGGAACATGTGGCCCAAGTGGATGTCAATTTATAGGAGTGTAGTGCTCGATTTATGGAGCCTACCCATCTTTTTAGATTGCAAATCAGAGCTACAGATTACAGTTTATGGCCAGTTGAAGTTTTGTCAGGGGCTAGGTTGGTGCCCACCGACCACATGGGGAGTCGTGCCATCTGGTGTTTTTTGGGTCACGAAAGGGTTTGAGAAGGTGTTATGCAGTGTAAGGAGCTAGCAAGAGTTGACTGCACGTCAAACAGAGCCCGGGTGAAAAGATATATCAGTTGGAGGATGGGGGTCTTGGAGAATCTTGAAGTGCGCCAAGGACCGGGCATTTTCGAGTCGCCATAGTGAGCTTGCGGCCGGGTTTTTTGGCTCGGCAATTGGATCAGCAGGTGGTAGTTTGCAAGCAGTGCTTTGGAAAGAAAAAATGTGTTTTTTTTCATCAAATGGGGTTTTTTAAACAAGCTTGGGGAGTAGCCTTACCAGAGGGCACCACGTGGCAGGAAATAAGGCCATATGCAAGGAAAACATGCGATTTTTCGGGGTATAGGGCCCATAACATGAAGTCCATTAAGCATGCACGAGAGAGCTCCCTTGTGGAGTGGACATGGAGGCCCGCTGGGTGCTATGCTGTGGTGGTACACGGCCCTGTAAGGGCGGCAGCGCGGGAGTTTTTGGCGGAAAAGGGTGGTGACAGAGGCGCTCGCCCACTGAGCAGTGGTACAAGGTGGCCGCGCCTGTGAGATGGTGGGCAGGAGCGTGGTGCTGACCTGGCATAATGCCCAGTTGGGGCTCGCTTTCCATGCCCGTTGGGGACAAAACATTTTGAAGGCAAAACCTCCCCCACAAACGATATCACTAGTGCTCGGGTAGGAAGGGGTCCCGCGATAGGAGAGACAAAGCAATTCGAGAGGTTCCAAGGCACCCTTAGGGGTCATGTTCAAAGTCAAGTCTATAAAGGGCGGTCCCGCCAGTGGGTGTTCAAAGAAGGCCAATCCAAAGAGTGAACGGACGACCGAGTTGGGTGGACAAAGGACCAAGGGGTGTGCATCATGCAAGAGTTGCCAAAAATAAAATGTGCCAAGTGCAAGCAATGCAAGGAAATTCCAAAAGGGTCTCAAGTGAAGTGAACGAGCTAGAGGGCTCACTTTTTTTTTGTTTTTGGACATAACTTCCCCTATAAAAAGATGTACACGTTAATTTTTTGGGGCTCTTGCCATTATGCTTTTGCCAAGGTAGCTTTTTGCCTGTGTAGGCTTTTGAGCCATTGTCTTGTGGCCGAGGTTTGTGCCGGCAAGGGATTGATTGCACTGTTGCTGTATATGCAAGAAGACCATTCATTGCTATCTCTTGGCATCATTCCCCCTTCCCCCTTCTCTTCTCTGCTTGTGTGCGTGTGTTTTTGGGCGTGTGTCGGCGTGTGTGTCTCCTTGAAGTTTGTCGTGCAAAGAGAGATAGAGAGAGGTTGTGTGCTTGTGGAAGGCTACGAATTGAGCAGAGCGGAGTGATCGGGTCTATTTGGTGAATTGCAAAGTGTGTGTGCGTATGGTCGTGTGCAGGCGGTGGTTTGCTTACGAGTAGTGTCCAATTTTGAAGGTGAACTCTAGTGGATTGGGGTGTTGTGTATATCCTAGGCTATAGTGAGGCATTGTGTTGTGTGCAAGTGTGTTCCCTTTTCCCCCTCTCCACCGTCTGTTTTGCCCGATTAAGTTTTTAAAGCTTAAAAGAATATTTTGCAACTTATTCAAATTTGGCCATAACTTGCTTGTTCTTACCTCAAATTGACTTTTAAAATTCTTGTCTCTTTGTGGAATCCATGTACCTATGTTTGGTTTCTTTTGGTAAATTTTTTGCTTTTGTAGACATTTATTGCTTAGAAAAAAACAATAAGAAATAAAGAAAATTAGCAAATTTGACCTAAAAATTTCAAAAATTAGCTAGATAATTAAAGAAATTCAACATTTTAAGAAAATTCTTTATCTGCAAATCTTTAATAGGTTGCTTCACTTCTTAATAATATTTTTAGCAAAATAATCTTTTTATCTACGTATTTATACACACTTAAGGGTCATCTTCAATGTTTGTTCCTTGCTTTTGGATTTCTTCATCTTTCAAGGCACAAAATCAACAATTGTAGAAAAAGTAAGAAATCAAATGAGGATTATAACACAAAAGTCAAGAAAATAGTCCCCTTTTCTCTTTGGTTTCAAGATTTGCATTCAGAATGCCCCCCCCCCCCTCCTAGTTGGAGTACTCGACGGCAATGTGTCATCTATGTTGTGTTGTGCATGGCTCATAAAGTGATGCCTTATGAAAGGCCATGTAAGGGTATGTATGCATATTCAGTTAATGCATGGGAAAATTGATGTTGTGCTAGAGGTGGATCTTAAGCAGATTGCTTAAGGGCATTCGATGGCGAGGTTCACCTGTGTGATTGTTAATGAGCATTTACCATGGAGTAATCATTGTATCTCAATAGCTCATTGATAAATTGTGGAAGGGTTGTGTCTGTTTGATGGCTAAATTTGTGATTGAGGTATAGGATATCATACCTTGATAGTAGTTGTAGATTTGGAAGAGTGTTGGGATGGCTGTTACACATCTAAGTTGGATGTTTCTTTTGGCAATCCTTGCTGCTGCTGCAAAATTCACTTTTGTTTTGTTGATTGTGGCATGTCCTTAGGCCTTGGTATCCACTTTGTCTTGGAATAATCATGGATTTGGGATTGAAGTAGTCCGCTTGACGTTCTGATTTGCCTTAGTTTCAGAAGTAGATTTTTGTCGTTGCTTTTGAAGTTGTAGTTGAGCTTTGGGGATCCAAACAAAGTTTCCTTGATTACGTGGGGTTCCTTTAGGTATCCAAATTTGCTATGTAGTTTGTGCTCTGGTTGGCTTTGGCTATACTTGAGCACTTGCTCATTTAGGTATCCACATTTTCTTCATTTGTTTGTTTTGCAATGGGTGGGCAATTTCTGTGTCGCACTTGGTGATAGATGCTTGTGCATTCATGACTTGTACTAAAGGGAGGGGATGACTGATAGCTGCATTTTTAAAGCTATCAATAGACTTCATGCCTATAGTGGTCTGGATTGGAGGTTGTGAGCAATGTGGCTCCCACTACACCAAAAATCACTATGCTAACATGGAGAGATCCCTAGTAGGACAATACAACAGCTTTTCATCAGCAGCACACCCTTTCCTAACATGAGGGCACCCCCACCAAAGATATTTTTATATGATAGGTCACCCCATGAGCATACCATGTCATGGAATGGATGTAAGAACTATGACTGCACTACCCGTTGGAAGTTGTTCACGAATGTATGTTTATCAAAGTTAATGAGAAGAAGTTTGGACTTTTTTGTTTGTTGATGTGTAAGAGCACTCTTGGTCTACCATATTTTAGATTGTTTGATAAGTTAAATAAGATTTGTAGTCATTTAAAGTGTCAATTTTTTTTTTTTGGTAAGATTGTACATGAGAAGACATGATAAAGTACAAGAGATCTTGACGGAATATACCTCGATGAGATTCCCACCATGCACTTGTGACACCATACCTCTCCTTGAACCCTTTGACTTCTATCGTTGTGGGGAGTCTAAGGGGGGGCTATTTTCAAATTTTTTGCATAACTTTTTTTTGAAGGAAATTTTGGTTATTCTAAAGTTTATACACAGTCTAGGAGTTCATTCTGATTGTTTTTCTTCAGTTTCAAATTTTGACCAAGTGCACTGCTTGGAAGCCACTTTTGAAGGTGTTAGGGCGAGATTTTGGGAAAGTTTTGTATGTAGGAAATACAGTCCTTAACACAATAAAAAACAATGGTTCTTTGAGTATTTTCAGATTCCATGGTTTTAATGCTCGTTGGAGCCCGTAGATTAAGAAAAAAGTAAAAAATGTATGTTTTACATCATTTTTAAATAAATTGTCAACTTGCACGTTGATTTTTGGAGAATGCGAGCAAGATATGATTTTTTCTCATCACATGATGGTCGAAGAACACGATGAGATGAACAAATTCATGTGAGACAAGCCCAGACAGATTCGGAGCCGATTGAAATCTAGAAGTGTTGAAAACAACCGAAAAGTTCAACACTTATTTATTATTTTTTTTAAAAAAAAAACTTTAACACTTGAATCATGGCCATGCATCAAAAATATGCTCACAAGGTGAAGGAGGTGTTTCAAATCTATGGAAATCAGTATAAAATGCAAGAAATAGCGTTGGAGGCTATTCAAGAAGTTGTAGAGGGTCACATCATTTCAGTTGACTTTGCAATGACAAAATGATTAAGAGTTGTGTCTACTGTCTCCATAGTGATTTGGATTTTCGGTTTATCCATGTGTTTTAAGTTAAGTGGTTCTGGCCATGAAGAGTTAAATTTAAATCAAATATTAACATTTTTGCCATCCTAAGGGGCAAACAAAGCTAGAAAATGCAAAAAAAAGGGTGGCCACAAGGGTGCGCAAATGGCCCATCCAGAACTGCTGGATGGGCCATCTGCGCGCCCTTGTGGCCACCCTTTTTTTTTTCATTTTCTAGCTTTGTTTGCCCCTTAGGACAGCAAAAATGTTAATAGCTGATGAAACCAGATGTTTATGTAGCATGAGACTAGATTTTTATATTGTCCAATGTGATTTGGCCTTTTGGTGCAGGGAACTAGTAAGTTGAGTTGAAGGAAGGCATAATGTGCTTGAAAAGTTAAATTTTACATTCATCTCACCTTTTCCAAGGTCCTGGAGTGCAACAATAGCCTAATTATGCAAAAAAAAGGGTGGCCACAAGGGCGCGCAGATGGCCCATCCAACAGGTTTGGATGGCTCACCTGCGCGTCCTTGTGGCCACCCTTTTTTTGCATTATATGGTCTTGTCTGCCCCTTATAATAGCAAGAATGTTAATATTTGATGAAACCAGATGTTTATGCAGCATGAGACTAGATTTTTATACTGTCCAATGTGATTTGCCCTTTTGGTGCAGGGAACTAGTAAGTTGAGTTGAAGGAAGGCATAATGTGCTTGAAAAGTTCAATTTTAGGTTCATCTCATCTTTTCCAGGGTCCTGGAGTGCAGAAATAGCCTAATTATGCAAAAAAAGGGTGGCCACAAGGGCCCACATATGGCCCATCCAGCAATTTTGGATGGCTCACTACGCGCCCTTGTGGCCACCCCTTCTTTTGCATTATATGGCCTTGTCTGTACCCCAAGATACCAATTTTTTTTTAGATTAAGTGAAAGCAAATCTTTATGCAACATGACAGTACAAATTCCACTTCTTTTAACTCAGATGTAATTAGAGCTCCCTCCCCCCCCCCCCCCCCCCCCCCCCCCCCCCCCCCCCCCCCCCTTTCTTTGTGTTCAATGGTCCGGAGCATTCACTATGTAAAATTTTCCTATATCACGTGCGTTCACTAGAATGGATTAAAAGTACCCCTTATAGGCCTTATCTACATATGTTTCTTCAACTTTACAAGAATATAAAATCCCTTCTGTTGAACACATGTGCTATGTTACATATACTTTAGTGAACTCCCCATGTCAACGGCCTCACAAATCCTGTGCACTAAACATTAGACACTAGAAATCGACCAAACAAGGAGCCAATTTTTACTTCCTTGTGTCCACCTAGTGTTCTTGGGAATGTTTTGGTTAAGCCATTTCTTTGGTATTTGAAACCACATGTGACCCCTATTGTTATAGTATCAACCAAAGGTTTCTTGATTAGAAGTTTGCATAGGCTCGAGTGGTACATATCTTCTATGTTAACAATGCATGTATCTATAATTTATGTTTAGACTTTCTCTATCCAAATGAGCTACATGGTAAAAATAAAATCCGAAATTTAACAGTTAAGTTCAGCTATTGGTATCATCTTTAGCAATACCAAAGAAATAGCTACCAATAGCTAATGAATAGGGATATTTAAGAAGATTTCATACCAAAAACTTGTCAACACTACTCAAAAAGTTCAAAACTCAAAGGCTTTACAATATATGTATGATGAAACAAGAATCAATAATAAGTCACCCCTATACATAGACACCTCCATCTCAAGTGATCATTTCACTAATCAAGCTTGGCATATGCATAGTATGGAAGCAATAACATGTTGGAAACCAAGAGTTTAGCTTTCTTAACTTGTGAAACATTGTTAATGATATATATTCAACATCCCCAAATGAGGACATCTTGACAAAGTTTATGATCCACTTTAATAAGAATAACCATTAATGATTAAACTGAAATCAAAATATTGCTTGAATTTCTTCAAGGTGGAGTGATTAAGACTTGCGACTTGAATCATCGTAGAGGCAAATCAAAATATCCATAAAAGTAAACAATATTTCTCAGATCTGTATGAAACTTCAGTAATCTAAATTAAATACTCTCACTCAATGCGACACCATTTAACAAAAAAACATATTTATATTGCATTTATAGAGGAATCCAGCCTCATGAAAAACAATTACAAATGGATACAATGTTGTTGCTGTTAGGCTTCTCTTACAAGTATTTGTCTTCCTCATCTAGAGATTCATATACACTTGAGTATTTGTGTGTCTATGACACTAGGGAAGATAGTAGTACTATATGGATGGCTTCTATGAGAGCTCCTAGAGAGTCCCTATTGGTTCAAGATTCTACAAAACACCTACTATTCTTATCAAAATCTTTTAACATGGTAGTGAAAGGTTCCTCAAGGAACAAAAATAGAGTGATTTCCATCTCTGCACATGGTTTCTTGCTCATGTCCTCTTAAAACAAGTTGAATCTGTAAGTAAACAAAAGATTATGTGAGCACAAAGTTATAAAGTACAAAATGATATCATTCCAATTATCTAATGACAATTATACAAAGAATAAATTACAAGAAAAATCTTTGACGACTCTCCATAGATAACACAACTTACTTACATTGTGAGACTCAAATCACATGCTACACAACTATAGATGGCACACCAAAGCCATCAACAAAATAGCACCACCCAGTGTTATGACGTGTGAAGCCTAAACACTAAAAGCCATAAAGAGGTTAATTCTCTCCAGCATGATAAACTTAAAGATGGAGATGATGTTAAGATTTGAATGTAAGCTACAAGGGTAGTTTTCTTACCATTCTATCTTTATGTTGGAGATGAACCCTTGCAATGCCCACCCGATATTCACACCTCCTATTGTTGTGGTATGCAACTCATGTGAGCTCATACTTTTGCCACCTTCGGGAGTAGAGGTTTCCATGTAGTGTGAGTGAATGAAAGTGGAAGGAGTAGAATCTTGTTTCATGTTGTAATGGAGGTGAGAGAAGGGAGAGGAGCTAGCTTGGTGTGAAACTATGTGGTGGGCAAGGGGAAGAGATGGAGGAGGAGCTTGCTTGGTGCTACAATGAAGGTGGGAGAAAGCTAGCAGAGAGATAATGATGGACTATAGGGGGTGCATGTGGTTGTTGCAGCAATGGAGAGCTTGGAAAAGGGTTTTTAGAGAGAGAAAAACACTTTTTAGCTATAGAATAGGTTTGGAAAGACTTTGGAGGGTGAAAATGATGTTTTAATTTTATTTTATTTTAAATCAATTTTTTGGATTTTTTAGTGCACGTTTTTAACTTTTGAAGGTCAAAAATACTTTTTTAACCACGAAATAGGTTTGGGGACCTTTTAAGGAGGGAAAACTTGAAATTTGAAATTTTTAGTGTATTTTTAAATCTAGGTCAAAAAGTGGGGGAAAAGAGGTCCCCCCCCCCCCCCCCCCCCCCCCCCCCCCCCCCCCCCCCTTTCCCCTAGCCACCTCCGTTACCTTCTCACTAGGTAAGAGGCAATTAAGAGGTGTAAGGCTACCTTGTCCCCCTACTTTTTTGAGGGTATAGAGTGTGTCCACCACCCTCTTCCTATTGGCTGACCTCTAATTAACCTTAATCCCGAAGGGCCCCTAGAGAGTTCATATTTTTCCTAATGAATTTATTTTTTTCTCTTAAGAGTTTAGACAAGCACATAATCCCCTGGTGCGAAGTCTTTGGATTTTACATGCTTGCCATGAAACTCTCTCATGCGTCGCTTTTGGGCATAGATTGCAGCCACTTCCTTTAATCTAGCTTTCCATTTAATATGACACCGAGTTTTGTGAGGTCTCCTTGACTACTTAGAAATAATATTTCCAATTAGATGACCAACAAGTGGCCATGTCTGAGCTGACATCTTTAAAAGAACTGGTTGTGTCTCTACCATTGGTTCAAATTTAGTATGGGATTGATGGGTACCACCTTCAAGACCATAATGGTGGTTATTATAGAGTAGGCATATTGGAGGCTCCTAACTAAGATATAGAGATTTGTATCCTCATAGATGTACAAAAACTTACCCCTTCTAGTTCCCTCCATGTTCCCTCTCCTCAACACATATTACTCATAAAACTGACGAGCTTCCATCTAACTATGATGGCTATTGCATATCCGAGCTACCACCTTGCAAAGATGGTTCTACTATGAGGGGATTCAAACAAAGACTTTATAAACATTCTTGGACAACATACAAGACTTGTTTAGTTGATGCATTTATAGGAATGGTGAGAGTGTGAAAGTGTTGTGGACATTTACGTCGCTACAATGTCAGTGATTGAGCTTGTGTAGATAGATAGATGTGGATAGATAGATAGCTTGTGTAGATAGATGTGGATTTTTATATAAGACTAAGTTAAAATGAAAGATTCACACATCACCATCTATTGGGCCACTAGACTCAGTCACTAATTTCTTTTTTGAAAACATTGTGGTGAGCCTCTTGAATGCATAAAAAATTGTGATACATTGATGTACTATTGCATTCCACGAGAAAGAGATCATAGTACTAGATGTACCATCCACATTGGTTTTCAAAACCATCCTATTGAAAAGGGATCATCTAAAAAATTGCAAAAGGTAGTGCAAACTAAAGTGGCCTTAAGGCAAGCATTGATCTTACCACCTTATCCAAACAGGTTGAAGTGTCAGTTACAAGAGACATCATCATAGAACTCTTCATCTAGAATGAAAATGAGTTCTAAAAAACTCTCACAAAGGGAAACTTGCATGAAGTCTTGGATATAGTAACCCCCCTTTCTCAAAAAATGTGTGTAAGGAGCTATATTTAAGCTACAAGAAAGGATTCTGTTCAATGGAGTTGTGGGTGCTGATATAAGATTGAGGAAAAGGTGTATTTATCAATTCATATAAAGTGTTCTCTTTCTTGATCAACTTTGTGATGATATCCAACTACATGTGTTTAATATTTCTACTAAATTTCCACACTCTGGATGGACCTTGTTAACACTAGAATGGTAATATGACACTTTTATGTCCTTGGACACTTTTGCATCCTGTTAAGTGACCATTTTGCTTGAATTATTTTAAGAGTATAAGAATGAATTTCTAGGTGCTATGTATCCACAAAGTTGCCTTATGAGCTGAAAAAACTTGACATATTTTTGTGAATATCAATCTCACCATTAACCTTACTCTTGCACAACATTTTTGAACCTAAATTGTGTGAAAAAACTAGTCTTGTTTTTACCTTTTTTCAAATATCTGCAAGTATACCACTCTAAACTTCATGTTTGTGAGGTTTAGATTGCTAGAGGATAAGACTTTGTAGTGCTCAACATGTTTTGACACTTCTAGGGAGAACTAAGTGTTAAAATTGAAAGTTATGACCAAATTATAAAATTCCACTGATCCTGTTTTCTTGCCCAAAACTAACACTTTTATGATTTTTTTGGTGGCTTTCTTGATGTAACATTCAATGGTCTAAAAACTTATGTGTAGCAAAAATTAGCATGAACATAGTGGGCATTTCATTAGAATAGATTCCTAATGAGAATTACAAGAGTGCTTGGGTGGAGAGAGCAACAAAAAGCAGAACACCTAGTTAGATAGCATCAACAATACTTTCAAAAGAGAGAGATATTCAGCTATTGACAAAAGTTGAGGACCGGATTTGCATGGAGCCGGTCCCCCCTCCAAAAGGCTTTGTATTATGGTTTCTCCCATCAAGAGAGACATTGTACAATACAGTTCTTTGTGTTCCTTCAAGACTAGCTAGTGCAATGAAGATGAAAGGTTCATGCACTAAGAAAAACACTTAGCAAACACAACTTTAATTATCCCCATTCTCATACCCAAGACCTCACACACCTTCGAAGATGGTGAGAGCTAGCAGGGTATGAGAGTAGATTGAGAGGAAGAAGGAGTATCTTACGAGAAAGATGTACATCTCCTCACATAATCACTCATATTATCATAGCTTAGCTTAGTAATTAGCATGGTAGAGGAGATGAGCATGCATTGAAGCTTGGCTCTTCGTTGGATTTGCATCCACATGCCAAGAGTGTGTCGATGTAGGCTTCTATCTCACAAGCTTGGAGTAGGTGATGAGCTCTCCATTAAAGCTTGGGAAGAGATAGTCTTCTCTTTCTTCACACATGAGATTGTGTGAGTGTATGTGTGATAATGCCTTGCAAAAATCAGCCCCCTCTCTCTCTTGGGCGAGCCCTCTTGCTATTTGCTCTTGCTTTTCCCCCATTGGACCTCCCCAAGTCAAGCCAATGGCTATTAAGCAGCATAAGTGATAGCCTTCTGACATGTGTCCCCCTTTTCCCTTTTGTGAGAGCTTGATCAATTAAACTTAATTGATTTAAATGAATTAAATCCCCATTGGACCTTTCCCCATTCTGACCAATAGGAATTAAGTAGCCCATTGGGCTGCTCAATTCCTATTGGACCCCTTCACGGGCTGTCCAATAATCATCCAGGAGACTTAATTTTCATTCGTTCTTTTTATTAATTGTTTTAAAATTAATTAGGCTAAATGTACTCTAGCCTAATTCTCATTGGTCCACTTCAAGGGTCATCCAATAGGAGTTCAGCACACTTTGGGAGCAACTAGCTTAGGCATCTGACATGTGTCCTTCATTCCCTTTGTGTAAAGGGGGCTTGTGTGTGTGTGTGTGTGTGTGTGTGTGTGTGTGTGGCTTTCTCTCTCATCCCCTACTTGCTAGGCTCGCCCCCTCCTATGTAGGGATATGCAAGACTTTTTTGGTCACACACAAAGCATCCAATTCCTTAAGGTTGACCTTTGGACATAACCTTTGAATTTTGGAACCTTAGCATTTTGGAAGTCTTAATGGGCTGAACCTTAGGGTCTTTTCAGCCCATTGTTTCACATGGCTCTTTTGCAGATGGCCCCCCCGTTGGATCCCTATTTTCCCTCCTTTGGATCCCTACTATGGCCGGTCTGCTAGCTTAACCAATATTCTAGCTTTTTCTCCCCTGGCACTTCCCCATATTAAATGATCAGTTTAACATGAGAAAATCATTTAGGAGAATTAGATATTGATTATTATGACATTACCTCTCTCTTGAAATCATAGTCGTCCTCGACTATGGTGTAGAGAAGATAAAGCATATTCATGAATCCTTTTCTTAGCGGGTAGAGGATCCCTATGTTACCCTACGACATCATTCCACAATGGATGACTAGTCCATTTGGCGCTTGAGAGCCTGAGGCTGCTGGAAGCATGTCTGCACATTAGTCCTATCAATCTTCCATAGTAGAGTGACAAGCTCTACTTGGTGTTTGGGAGACGTCGTCTCCGCAAACTTGATCTAAGCATGCATACTACTTCATTTTTGTGCACAATAAAGAAAAAGAGAATCTTACGAGACAAAAACTTTGTTCATTTTTAACATTTTGTACATTTGCTTACTCTTGGGAAGCATTGTAAGAATTGACAAGGTTTAGGTTATCCTTTAATTGTATGCCTTGCATCCATCTAGCATCTTCAAAAGGATAATTCTTAAACTTAATAAGATATGTTCGGATAGTTTTACCGCCTCTTAGTACCTTGTCTTCATGTTGGAGAATGGACTCGGGCTGCAACACCTCCTCTTGGTCCTCGATCTCCTGTGGGTCTTCAATAGTTGGTTCTTCAGGTGACTCTCCTTTGTAAGGCTTTAATAGGCTCACATGGAAAGCATTGTGTATGAGCCAATGATTGGGCAACTTAAGTTGATAGGCCATCTCATTGATTGGCCTAAGAATCTGGAAGGGACCATAGTACCTTTTTGCTAGTTTAGCATAGTATTTTTGGTGGCCCGTAAGATTCTTGCCCGTCGTGTGCCTTAATCGAGCCTTGGGAAACTTTAACAAGACCCAATCATTTTCTTTAAAGGCTTGGGCTCTTCTGTGATTGTCATCAGCAGCCTTTTGCCTTTGCTGTGAGATAGAGATAGCATCCTTAATCTTTTGAAAAGATTCTTGTAGGTCTCGGCTATACTCATCTGCAACGAAGATCTTCCCATGTACTTTAAGTAGCAAGGGACTTTTTGATCTTCCCTTAATTACCTCGAAAGGTGCTTTTTCCGTGGAAGTATGTACAGTGTTATTGTAAGCATACTCCACTAAGGGTAAGTACTTCTCCCATTGGGATCTTTGATCTACTTCCGTTACATAGGCTTTTAGTAGATCGAGAATGGTTAGGTTAGCTATTTCACTTTGGCCATCCGTTTGTGGATGATAGGCCGAAGAGAAGTTTAGCCTTGTCCCTAAATTCTCAAAGAGACCCTTCCAGAAATTACTGGTCATTCTAGAATCTGTATCCGACACTATGGACATTGGCAAGCCATGGTACTTGAAAATTTGTGAAATGAAGAGGGTTGCCATTTGATGGGCTTTGATAGTCTTTTTGACAGTTATAAAATGAGCTTGTTTATTGAACCTGTCTACTATCGTCCATATTCCCGTATTCCCATGGATAGACTTAGGCAATCCAAAGATAAAATCCATGGATATGCTCTCCCATGGTGAATTAGGGATTGGCAAGGGTTGAAGCAATCCAAGTTGCTTCCCTCTATCAAATTTTGTCTTTTGGCATACCACACATTTAGAAACATACTCTTGTATGCTCACTTTCATGGTAGGCCAATAGAAATATGTTTCAATTCCCTTTAAGGTAGACTGAATCCCTCTATGCCCCGCATAAGGTAGAGCATGAGATTCATACATTACTTTATCACGTAGTGAGTTAGTAACACATAGTCTATTGCCATAGAGAAGATAACCATCTTGTAAAGTAAATGGTTCTTCTTTCTTCCCTAATGCAAGGGCTGAAATCACATCTCTAAAGTCGGGATCAATAGCGTACTCATCTATCATTGAAGATAGATCATTGTGAGTTGCTATGGAAACCGCATTCACTCTCGGCCGTCTTGAGAGTGCATCAGCTACTTGATTATGCTTGCCAGCAATGTGAGCAATATGAAAATGAAATTGCGAAAGGAAATTTGCCCACCTCATTTGTTTCTCGGAGAGCTTGGTTTGCGTCATGAAGTACTTAAGACTTTGGTGATCCGTTCGCTGAATGAAAGGAGTCCCCAATAAATAGTGCTTCCATAAGTCTAAGGCATGTAGAACTGCAAGGAGTTCCTTTTCATATATGCCTGGAGCTTGCTCAACAGGGTCGAGCCTTCGACTCTCATAGCCTATGGCGTGCCCTTCTTGGAGCAAAACAGCTCCAAGGCAATCACCACAAGCATCACATTGGACCTCAAATGGTTTTGAGAGATCCGGTAGTGTAAGCACAGGTTGAGAGATAAGCTTTTCGAAAGCATTGTTCTCCTTAGCAAACCATGTATACCTAACGCTTTTCTTTGTTAGGTCATGTAATGGTACCGCAATTTGTGAGAACTTTTCTATGAAGCGTCTATAGTATGCACATATACCTATAAAGCTTCTTAGTTCACAAAGATTCCTTGGTTTAGGCCATCCTTTTATTACCTCTAACTTTGATGGATCCATTTGGATGCCATCTTGAGAGATAATGTGACCTAAATACTGAATCTCTTGCAAGAAAAATTCACTTTTCTTTCAATTAACATAAAGTTTATTCTCTCTTAAAACTTGAAATATTACCTGGAGGTGTTGCTTGTGTTCATCTAATGAATTAGAGTAGATGATAATATCATCAAAGAACACTCCAGTGAAGGTTCGATGAGGCCTGAACAGCTTCTCCATCAAGCGGTTGAATGTGGCTGGTGCATTGGTCAAGCCAAAAGGCATGACAATGTATTCGTAAAGACCAAATGTGGTGCGAAATGCGGTCTTTACAATGTCTTGATCAACTATCCTTATTTGATGATAGCCACTTTTTAGCTCAATCCTACTGAAGTAGGTCGATCCTTGTAGCTTATCAAATAGGTCTTCTACCCGTGGAACGGGAAACCTATTCTTGATAGTGATCCTATTTAGTGCTCTATAGTTGACACACATACGATATGTGCCATCTTTCTTTTGCACTAATAGCACAGGTGAGCAAAATGGAGATGAGCTAGGCCTAACCATGCCCTTCTCAATTAACGCATGCACTTGCCGCATAATCTCCTCTTGTTGAGCTTGAGAAACTCTATAAGGAGGTTTTTTAGGTGGTGAACTTCCTGGAAGAAGTTCAATTGCATGGTCATCATTACCTCGTTTTGGAGGTAGCTCACAAGGGATGTCGTCAATAAAAACATCTTGAAACCCCTTGAGAAAATTGGATAACTCTAATTCCTTTTGATTGTGTATATTTTCTTTTGCTAAACCATTAGGTTCATTTTGAAAATCTTTAACAAAAATCCTGTACACGGAAATAGATCTCTTTATTGACTTGTTGAAAGCTTGTGTATGTACAATGGGGATAGTGTTACCCATTTCCTTAGCATCTATATACATGTCTTTTTCCCTGAACTTAAAGGAGATTCTCCTTTCAGGAAATTTAACATCGGCAGCCAGGCGGTCAAACCATGGTGCCCCTAGGATTACATCCTCATGCTTGAGAGGAGAGATAAAGAAGTCCTCTTTGTCCACATGGCCTTGGACATGAAGCCTCAATTTCCCGATTAAGGGAGTGACTGAAGCTTCTTGCCCCTTGAAGGAACTGTCTGCAGGTAGGACATCTCCCATCTCGTAGGATTGTATGCCTAGCTTGGTGGCCAACTCTATAGATATAAAATTGTGAGTAGAACTAGGGTCAAAGAGAATAAAAGCATCATGTTCTCTTACCTTTCCCCAAGCATGGCATAGAGGAGATCCTTTGTGATGAGTTTGGTGAGTTTCCTCCTCTTTGATTTCAACCAAGGAAGCTCTAGGAGGATCTTGGCGGTTGTTCTTTTGGGGACAAGCGCGGTACACATATCCTTGTTCGCCGCACTTGAAACACCGGTTATCCTTGCGATAACGCTCAAGCTCTTCAGGAGAAAGTTTGTTCTTACCTTTGTAAACTCCCTTCTCTTTAGCTTTGCTGGAGTTGCCCTTAGGAGACTTTTGGACATTGTCCTTCCCCTTAGGCTCATTGGAACCCTTGTTTTCCGGAGGCTTATTATTTATTTTAGCCCCCATTTGGAAATTGATTCATGAGGCCACCATAGTATGGTGTATTACCGCCGATATGGTACACGCGTGGCCTTTGGGAGTTGACATACTCCGCCATTTCTTCGGTTAAGCCCGCACAAAATTGTTGCTTTTGCTCTCCAAAATCCAACTTTTTGAAGATAGTGGCTTTGAGTTGTAGGTCCCAAAACTTGTCTAAATATTTGTGGATGGATTCATAGGGAGAGAGCTTTAAGCTTCGCCATTCGGTGAGTACTTTGTCTTTGGCATCGGTGGCCAAAAACTGCTTCATAATGGAAGCTCTTAAAGCTTTCCATGTTCGTGGAGCTTCAGCGTTGGCTCGTAGGTTAGACCACCATTGCCTGGCGGATTTTTGAAAGTGCATAGCTACACGGCGTAGCTTAGAGGACTCCGTGAAGCCCTCATCTCCAAACGCCGCATCGAATTGCTGGATAAAGGCCAAGACTTTGTTCGTAGCACCAAAGGTGCCATCATAGCTAAGAAAGAGATGCTCTTCCCTCCCTCTTTGAACTTCTTCAGCTTGGATGACCTCTTCCATGCGGCATAGGATTTCCTATGGCCTCTTCTTTTTGATGGTTCAAAGGTTGCACCATCACTTTCTTCAGAAGGTGAAGAATTTGAAGAAGTTGGAGAAGAGGGTGACCTCTTTCTCGCCTTTTTCTTGTCTTGATCTTCGTCGTCTTTACCGTCACTTTCATAAGAGGAAGAGGATGAAGAAGATGGACAAGAGGGTGTCCTCTTTCTCGCCTTTTTCTTCTCTTGCTCTTTATCATCCCTCTTTGAGATATGGAGTGGAGAAGAGTGTGATGGTCTTCTCCGCTTTGGTGGTGATGGAGAGCGTTTAGCCCGCCGTCTTCGTGGAGCCATCTCCGCCGAGGTGGTGGGAGACTCGCTTCTTTCTCGTTCCTTCGGTGGAGGCTCTTGAGTTCTCCTTTGGGAAGGAGATGCATCATCAAGAAGTAAATTCTTGAGCCCTTCGTACGGATTCTCTTCTTCTTCCCGAATCGGAGAGAGACCTCTTTTGGGAGTCTCACAAGGAGGCTTCCTAGGTGTTCTCTCGTCAAGGTGATGAGCTTGGAGAATCCCGTGAGCACGGAGCTACCGTTGCACTTCGCTTTGGAGAGATGGATTGCCCATGGCTTGTTGAAGCCTAGAAACAAGATAGTTAACAAGCATCGGAGCATCATTAGTAGCTTGCTCGTTAGCAAAATCAAAGTTATCAACATTAATTTCACTTTCTTTACTATTGTCAGCCATTCTAACAACTTTTAGGTGTACTTTGGCACTTCAAGCCCTAGTTGCTACTCCTCTTTACCCCTTTAGACAAAGCACTCAAGCTACTGTACCCGTGGCTCGAATACCATTAATTGCAAGGAATAGAAGAGAGGGTCTTTCAACACCAAAACAGCACCGGCTTCTGTCAAGCTTCTAATAGCTCAATAGTGGTTAAGTCGTAGGCAAGCCCCGTAGGACTCCACTATTAAGACCATAGCTCTCGATGGTGATGCCCCGTTAACTGCACAAAGGCAGGCGCACTACAGTAGCGAAAATTAGCATGAACATAGTGGGCATTTCATTAGAATAGATTCCTAATGAGAATTACAAGAATGCTTGGGTGGAGAGAGCAACAAAAATCATAACACCTAGTTAGATAGCATCAACAATACTTTCAAAAGAGAGAGAAATTAAGCTATTGACAACAGTTGAGGACCGGATTTGCATGGAGTCGGTCCCCTCTCCAAAAGGCTTTGTATTATGGTTTCTCCCATCAAGAGAGACATTGTACAATACAGTTCTTTGTGTTCCTTCAAGACTAGCTAGTGCAATGAAGATGAAAGGTTCATGCACTAAGAAAAACACTTAGCAAACACAACTTTAATTATCCCCATTCTCAGACCCAAGACCTCACACACCTTCGAAGATGGTGAGAGCTAGCAGGGTATGAGAGTAGATTGAGAGGAAGAAGGAGTATCTTACGAGAAAGATGTACATCTCCTCACATAATCACTCATATTAGCATAGCTTAGCTTAGTAATTAGCATAGCTTAGCTTAGTAATTAGCATAGTAGAGGAGATGAGTATGCATTGAATCTTGTCTCTTGGTTGGATTTGCATCCACATGCCAAGAGTGTGTCGATGTAGGCTTCTATCTCACAAGCTTGGAGTAGGTGATGAGCTCTCCATTAAAGCTTGGGAAGAGATAGTCTTCTCTTTCTTCACACATGAGATTGTGTGAGTGTGTGTGTGATAATGCCTTGCAAAAAACAGCCCCCTCTCTCTCTTGGGAGAGCCCTCTTGCTATTTGCTCTTGCTTTTCCCCCATTGGACCTCCCCAGCCAATGGCTATTAAGTAGCATAAGTGATAGCCTTCTGACATGTTTCCCCCTTTCCCCTTTTGTGAGAGCTTAATCAATTAAAGTTAATTGATTTAAATGAATTGAATCCCCATTGGACCTTTCCCCATTCTGAACAATAGGAATTAAGTAGCCCATTGAGCTGCTCAATTCCTATTGGACCCCTTCACGGGCTGTCCAATAATCATCCAGGAGACTTAATTTTCATTCGTTCTTTTTATTAAGTGTTTTAAAATTAAGTAGTCTAAATTTACTCTAGCCTAATTCTCATTGGTCCACTTCAAGGGTCATCCAATAGGAATTGAGCACACTTTGGGAGCAACTAGCTTAGGCATCTGACATGTGTCCTTCATTCCCTTTGTGTAAAGGGGGCTTGTGTGTGTGTGTGTGTGGCTTTCTCTCTCATCCCCTACTTGCTAAGCTCGCCCCCTCCTATGTAGGGATATGCAAGACTTTTTTGGTCACACACAAAGCATCCAATTCCTTAAGGTTGACCTTTGGACATAACTGTTGAATTTTGGAACCTTAGCTTTTGGAAGTCTTAATGGGCTGAACCTTAGGGTCTTTTTAGCCCATTGTTTCACATGGCTCTTTTGCAGATGGCCCCCCCTTTGGATCCCTATTTTCCCTCCTTTGGATCCCTACTGTGGCCGGTTTGCTAGCTTAAGCAATATTCTAGCTTTTTCTCCCCTTGCACTTCCCCATATTAAATGATCAGTTTAACATGAGAAAATCATTTAGGAGAATTAGATATTGATTATTATGACACTTGATATCCAAATGCAATTTTTATTGTGTAAGTGTCATGTATAACATAAATCTAATCTTCCTTGAGTTTTTGGGGACCTAATATGCTATATAGCATAGTATACGATGATGGTTGAGTTTTTTGATTGCTGAAGAATACGAGACATTTTAGTGTAGCAAGTATAGCTTTCTCAATATTTATAGTTTCTTAGGCCAATTGTGTGTTTTTTTAAGGTAGTAACCATATCTAATCATAAGCTACAAATTTGGCTAGACATTGAGTAGTTTCTATGGATTCTAGAGGTCATAATGCTAAACCCAATTTTTTCATGTTTGATGTATTTAGAACTTCATCATTGTCCCCAAGGTTCCACTTAGGAAGAGATCCATTATTCTTTTGACATGCTCTATGGCTCCTTTTGAATCTAAAGGCCCAAAGGAAAATAAAAAAACATGTAAATAGTATCAGTATTGAGCGTGCCTATAGAAACTTTGATGATAGGTTCGTAGAATGGCAAAAAAGCAACTTTTTTGTACCTATTTTTTTGCCCCCAAAAAAATAGTGAGGCAAAAGCAACCATATATTTTGATCATAAACCCTTTGAAGTTAACGGGGCATTTTATCTCATATCCTATAAAAATACCCACTCTTATTTATATGTAATCAACCGTAAGAAATGGCTATTTTGGGCAAGGTCCATCAACTTTGGAGGCTTGTTGAGAAATTTTACAAGTTTCTCATTTTAGCCATATAAAGTAGTCCTTGAACTATAATCTCACGAAAGGATTTTTCAAAATGAGTGGATTTACTATGGTTTTGGAATTTTTTCCAAAACCCTAAAAGGAAACTTTTATGTCCTATTAGGTTACCAAACTAGTGTTAGTCAAATATAACCAAGTGCCTCATTGGAGTATCAGTGGGTACCTTTAGATTACGTACATCAAATGTGAGGTCACTAACCCTGAAAGATTGGGGCGACTTGATAGATGTCCTTCCTTTATTCTCAAGTTCCGTTAATGACACCCTACTCTGTTTCCATGAAGTAGAGATACGAGCACCAGAAGAGAACAAAAATGGCAATAAACATAGTCAACATCTTGCAAGTTATCTCCTCTAATAGCAAACCAACAGTTCTATTCCTTGTTCTAATCAAAGTAGTTGTGATGGCACAAGCCTAAAAGGAAAAAAGAGGCTGGAAGGCAGTAAGAAAGCCTCTCGATATTCCAAGAGAAGAAGGCATCAACCTTGTGAGATTACAAAACAAAATAAAAAAAGAGAGATTGAGGAAAAATTCAAAAATTGATCCAAGAAAGACCAAAAGCAGCTTTGATGGAGTTCAAGGAACCAAAACAAAAATGAGGCGTGTCAGTACTTGTGGCTAAAAAATCTATGAGCCCATCAATGGAGAATTGGAAGCATTCCAAGAAAAATTTAAAGCCGGTCAAATCATAAAAATCAAATGGAATAATCATCCAACCCTTGATATGGAAGCAACAAAATTGGAAGCCTATTAAAATCTTGTAAGAATCACATTAAAAAGTTTTGAAGCACAAAAACCAAAATTTGATTTCATCGCAAACCCGACAAGAGAACTCAAAACAAAATCTAAGCCAACTGAGATGATAGACAATAAAGAACCAAGGGACTCTTATGTGGAATATGAGAAGCCTAGAAATGTAGTACTAGATAGCAAAGAAGGGTTAGAAGGAATCCCCTAGTGAAGGAATTTTGATTGGAACACCTATGGGAGAAAGTGAGAGAGGATAACAATGGAAGCCAAACTTTGAATTCACCTTCAATTGAAGAAGTATGTCTATAAGATCCACTTATGGAATTGGACAGGAAATATTTGTTTGGAGATTGGGTATTTGAAAAATCAAGCCTTTCTAAAGCACCAACATTCAAAACTCTACCCTTGTATCAAGGTCAAAACATAGAAATATCCTTGATGTGTACAACCACCAAGTTGAGTCAAGCAAAGTTAACTCTAGAAGTGGGTAATCTTCAATCAATAATATCAACATCCATCCAATGTACCATCACCTTAGGTAAATTATTAAAGAGGAGACCATAATTATGGAAGGAGTTGCAAGCACATTGGAAAAAGTGGGAATCACAAAATTAACAAAGGAAAAAGATAGAGTTGAAATAAGAAGAATCTTGAGAAATAAAATTGTTAGATCGGTTCCAATGAACAAGGTAGGAGACTATTGCAAAGGAAATGAATGGAATACAACACTTCTTATGGAATATAACAACATCAAACTTAACCATGGCAATATTGGAAATTGGGGCTAGCACTGCCATAGCTACCAAAGTTGCATAGGAAGCTTGGGGTAAACCTACAATAAGATAATCAAGAGTGAAATTACAGCTAGAATATGATCACATTGAACACCTAGCAAGGTTATTAAAAGAACTCATCGTCAACTCTTGTGGGATTGACTGGCAACATATTTTTTCCATTTTAGATTTTGGAAAGAACCTGAACTATGAAATCAATCTTATATGAACATTTATGAGACAAGTTAAATCAATTCAACATGGATGAAATGACTACCTATATGTGAAACAAGTGGGATTAGTTACGAGAGTAAACATGAAGGACCATCCTTACAAGGTTGTGACAAGTTAAATTAATCCAAGATTGAGGAAATGACTACCTGTATGTGAAACAAGTAGGATTAGTTACGAGAGTAAACATGAACGACCATTATTACAAGGATGTTGTGAGAACCCCAATTTGATTATGTGACCTCAACTGAAACTAAACTAACATCATGGATTAGCAAAGACACTCCTATTTAGATGTATGGAATGGGAATTTAAAGCTTCAAAGAATGGGAATTTAATCTTGATCCAATGGCCTAAACTGGCAAAGAAAAAAGCACAAAATAAAAACAAAATAGGGAAAAGAAAGCCCTCTATAACATGGACTGAGAGGAGAGAAAAATACTAAGAGTTGAAATTGGCCTTGAAAGAGGTATGGATCACCAAAATGGAGTTAAAAAGTGATAAGGATAGTAAGGCAATGAGTGTTCCATCCCAATATAAGAAGTATACCTTGGAGGATCAAAGGAAAGTGTTTCACCTAGTGGATTTGTCAAATTTGGTCACTTTAGATGGAGAAGTAATGGAGAATTAAAGTGGTGGTTTTTGTTTACGTAAATATAATGCTCCGTTAACCAATAAATTTCTAGAAAGGATGGAATTAACAAAATAATTCAAGATCAAGCACCAACACGTCATTGATGAAGCTCAAGAAGAATCTTGCATCAATGTATTGAATAGAAAAGTGGCAATGCAACCAACCCGGGAACCAATGCCAATCAGTGCATTGTAGATATAAGCTCTATGGCTCACTCAAGCCCTAGTGAAAGATGAAAAAGATAGATGATGAATGGCTAGATGGACTTGACATGAGGATAATAGTGGTACCAACAAAAAAATGGGGTCTAGGTTCATGCCTTACCAAATGCACATACTACTATGGTTGATGTTGTTAGCTACTCCACTTACAAGTTGGCCACTACACAATCCTTGGAGTATTGTCAAGCCAAAGTGAAGTCTTGTCACAAGAATTCACTCCAACTTTAAGGATGATTAGACTCAACCTATTGGTGCATGGGTTTCCTTGCCTGCACCCTTTTATCTACATTGCAAAAAGCATATGAGCGGAGACATTGTATTGGGATTTCCTTGGATGAGGACATAAAAGAAAATCTAGGATTGGGACACTAAGGTCTTGGAACTCCTTCTTAATTAACCATGGAAAACCAAAACTATCATTTGCCTATAGTAAAGAGGAGTGAAAAGATAAACTATGAGCTTCTAAGTGAGCAAAATCATGTGAAAGCAAAACACCTACACTACAAAGGGGTCCACATCTCAATGTATGCCCATAAGATTTACCCTCATCAAACATGCATGCAAATAACTATGCAATATTGAATACCAGAGGCTTAGATGCAAGGAAATACTAAACAAATTTAAATACGAAAAGAACTTCATCCCAACCACAAACAGGCCACATATAAACCCAAGACCCCATCTTATCAAAGGAGGAATAAGAAAAAAGTACCACCACTTGAAACCAAATGGGTTTGTATATTGAACCATTAGCCAAAGATCACATTATTAATTTATAAATCATACGTGGGTATCAAAGCCTCAATAGCCAAAGCATCACCAAGCAAGGCAAACATCCAATTCATTAACAAAACCATGATGGTTGTTCTAATCCAACTATCAAAGAATTTGCTCAACTACTACAGAATCTTCTATCCAAGAGAATACAAATGCAGGACACCAGAGCATCAAAAACCCTTGGGCAATCCACTCAAGACCCTCCTCTTGCACAACATACTATTTCCAATTGCAACAAAAGCATGGTAGAATTATTTTGGGCTATGCATAGACATAGTTTCCCAAAACAAGCACAACACTACTTAGATCACACACTCTTGTTTCATAAGACTCCAATTAAGAGAGGGGAGGCATTCTAAATGCGGACCCAATCATGTGAAAAAAACTATTAAAAGGGTGATGTTAAAACTACTATTATGTGAAAATTGCTATTAAAAGTGTAATGTTTGCAGAGTTGGTCAAGTTTTTATATGTTAACGTATGAGTTTTTGGTAAGATGAACTTGACATGCCCTTCTAAATATAGAGATTGGCAAAAACACAAAATAATAACCCCTAGTTGTGTGTATATAATGTAAATTTGATTTAAAAAAATGTAAAAACAAATCTGTAGTTTTTGCTTGTTTTGTGTGTTAACTTGATTCAATTTTGGTGTCATTTGAAGTTGTAAGTTGTCAGATATGCTTGGATATCACTGAATTCCAATTGCAAACACAATATTTGGCCTAGAAACTTGGAAACTAAGTCAATCTCCATGAAAATTGACAAGTGAATTTCTAATAATGTGAATACCTAGTACAAGTAAAAAACATGGAAAAAATCCTTCATTTTGACATGATAATAAGTGCACTTATTATCTCCTATCCTAAAAAGTCAACCTTTGGAAAAATTTTCAAAGGAAATTGGATCTAAGGTAGTAATAGATTGCATGTGTGAAGTTTCAAGTGATTTGTGCGTTAAAAACTAGAAGACTCAAAAGTTGTTGGGAGATTGAGCTAACTTTACCCAAAAATTATTAAACCTCATTTACATTTGACCAGTGGGAACCAACAAAAGTGAAAATATTTCTTTTTTTATCCAGTATCTAATAAGAATGCTTATTATATTTGTCAAAGTCAATGATGCAGAAGCACATAGCAATGTGAAGAATACACGAGAGAGAGAGAGAGAGAGAGAGAGAGAGAGAGAGAGATTGTTGAACCAACCAACCTTGGCAATAAATTGATGATTATACAATAAGGCTAGGTGTATTATGTAGTCACCTTAGTAAAATGCCCTATCTAGAGTTTGACAAATAAGTAAAATAAATATCTAAAGCCAAAACAAATATTGGGATCACATTGGGCAGCTCACTTGAGATTTCATAACTTTAACAACCTCTTTGCAGCTCATAGTGGACATAAATAGCATGACTAAGTCGACGAACAAGCTATTATGGACACTCCAGCAATGGCCCCTATTGGATACACGTCGGATTTTCTACCTCTAACCTTTTACCTTAGAAGAATTCCTTTTACCTCCAACCTTTTACCTTTTACCATCAATTGCCTTTTAGAAAAATGAACCAAGGATCCCCATTTGTGCATTTTGACTACATCATGTCTAAAAAATTCTAGGATAATGAACTTTGAAACACATCATGTCCATAATCCAGCCAACAGCAACGGATTAGTGCACTCATCCATAGTGTTTTAAGTATGTCTGATTGGTTCCTTGACAGATGCATGTGCCTTGAACTCTAAACCATGGGTTCAAACATCGATAAGTTGAAGTCCAACACAACGGTCCAAATAATTTGTAGGGAGCTTCATTTTCCCCCTCTTTGCCTCTCACAAGTCTCTCCTTGGCTAAAGCTAGTTGCAGCAATTGGCACTTTCCTAGACATTTGGCATTGTTGTTGCCACCATGTGCACCATGCCAATCTCCTCTATTAGATCTTTATCATTGTTACCTCTATCTAGCTTGCCTTTGCCTTTGTCCTCTTGTGAGTTCCTACTTTTGTATTTGGCTTCAAACTCTTGAGCCAAACAAAGTATCATGTCACATTTATAAAAATGGTTGTTGGACCTCATTGGTATCAAGCTAGCTAGCTGAGTATTAATACTTCCATCCTTATTAAGCTTGCCTTTGCCTTTTTCCTCTAGAAAACTCATACTTTTGATTTTGACTTCACAATCTCGAGCCCAACAATTTGTCAATTTTCTTGAGAACTTGATTGATCATAGGCCGCTAACTGGGAACTGGTTGATTCACTTTCCATAGCTAATGGTTGGTGTTGGTTATTAATGTCATTAGAGATCAAGAAAGGGGGGGTTCATGTTGCAAGTTCAAGATCCGGAGATAGTGGGTTGTCCTTCTCACACTCCAAAAGGCCTCTAATAATCCAAGACACTCAAAAAATTCCCAAGACCTCCCTTAAAGTTCTTGCCCAAAAGTGGCTCCAATATCCTTTGCTTTAGTACCTCGGTCCACTCCAGCAAAGCCCCTAGGATGCTAGCGTGTCAAAATACTACCTTGGGCACAAATAAAAGGGTGCGTCGTCCTCTGCTACTTAGCGTTTCAAAACACCATTGGCAAGGGCAATGGGGCAGTGAAAACTTTCTCGTTGGTGATGCGCAAAAAAGCTAAACTGTGGTTTGAAGCTTTGGAGATGGAGCCGAGACAGGCATGACCGGTGTGGCATCAAAAGAGCTTTGCCTACAAAAATGTGTTAAAATGATGTCCACCTTGTCCTACCAATCTGTGCATCTTAGAACGCTGATCGCAATGGCATTTCATAATACCTTGTTGACAAGAAGAGGAAAATGCACCTCTCAAAATGATGACTACATGGCATCTCCAATGTCTCAAGCTAGCATTTTGAGATGCTACTCACCAACTAAATCTCTTGCTCACCATCCCATCCTGCAATGACTTTTATCAGCATTTTAGGATGCCGTCACCCAATGTCTTGTCTTGTCCTCTTCTTTGCCCATTCTCCTCCCCACAATAAATGAGCAAAAATCTCTAATACCATGTCAAATTCAACAATGCAAAAGCATAGAGAAATGGGGAGAATACATGCACGCGGGCATGAGAGAGAGAGAGAGAGAGAGAGAGAGAGAGAGAGAGAGACTACTAAGCCAACCAACCTTGATAATGAAATGATGATTATACAATGGGGGCTAGGTGTACTTATATAGTCACCTTAGCAAATTCCCCTACCTAGACTTTGACAAATAAGTAAAATATATGCCTAAATCCAAAATAAATATTGGGATCACATTGGATAGCTCACTTGAGATGCCATAAGTTTAACAATATCCTGTTATCTGGAGAGATAACATTTGAAATTTTTTGATTGCCAAGTTTAGTAGACTATCATATAGATAGGCCTAGAAATTTGGAGTCATTTGGACAGTATTGCTACTAGAAATTGGGTCTTTAGCAATTGAAGATAGCAGATTGATTCTTTGGCTACTTTTGTAGGATTGAGATTAAGAGTTTTGACCAAGACTCCTTGTATATACTTACAGATTAATAGATTGACTTGTATACCATTGATTGTATATGAGTGATTGAGATCAAGCTTGAGTCGATAGCCAAATTGAAATTGCAACAATTGAAATGTGTTGGTATTGGTTCTAAAGGCCAAATAATCTATTTCACAGGCTGTGTCATAGAAAATCAGGTATCTAACAAAGAGACCAAGAGTAGAGTGTCTATTGAGGAGAGTGTAAACCAAGGGGGACCGTTAAAGACCATAGTTGAACAAGTGCCAGAGACTTACTCCGACTCTACTTTAGAGATGTCTTACTTTTCAATTCACTTGAGAACCAAAACCTCACTCATCATGTTCAAACACGCTGGCTTTTTATAAGATCAACAAGCATGGGGCTCACATCTATCTGGACCCTAATGAAGAGTATGTGGTTAGAATCGATGGCCACACTATCGAGTTTGAAGAGGAGCTTAGAGACAATAAACAAGAAACCTTTTGCATGGATCAAAACAAAGTGCAATATCTTAAAATTGGATATCCTAGCATTGTGTGGACAAATGGGGTTTGAAAGTTGACACATTGATGTCATACATGATCACCAAAGAGGGACTGCCAATGTTGGGTCTAGAACAGTATGATCAAGTAGATATCAAACCTCTCAAGCACATATAGACTGATAACCCAAGACTTGGAGTTTATTGTTGGGAGGAAAATAACATCAATTGTTTCTTGTGGATAGCACTAAACTAGGGAAATTAAAGACATTAAAAATCATGTATATTTTCAAAATTAGGGAATAAAGTGCATCAAAACTTCCCATATACCTCTTCATGGATTGCTGTAACAAGAAATTTGCTACAATGACTCCAAAAGAGGTTGAAAGAACCAAATATTAGGGCTACCCAATCAAAGATATGATCATGGATATGGGGTCTAATATGGACCAAAGCCTTGGACCGCTTAAAAGATCATTCGGTAGCATGGCCACCCAATCCAGTAGTGCAACCCAAGGAACCCACTTCAATTCTAAGAATTGTGTGAAAGTTGTGGTGGAGACCACCACAAATCAAAGGATAATGGGTGATACCAAAACCAAAAGAGGGCCAAATGAGTCACCGTTACTAAGCAACAAAACCTAGAAGAAGGACCACCAGGCAAAAGAGTTGATACTGAATATAATTCTAGAGTCAAACCAACTGATTTTTAGAATTGGGTCAAAAAATACAATGGATCTTGGGATCCATATGACCATTTAGCAAGGATTAGACAATTTCTAAGATTAGAAATAATATCAAACTTCAATACTCAATTCGAAGGATTTGGAATGACCCTAGAAGATAAGGCTTACTTCCTAGATCTATGGAAAATCTACCAACACTGGCTAAAATATTTTTTGCTACTTATTAAAAAATGAAAATCAAGCACAATACAATAGCATAGATCTATATCTACTTATTTGTTTTAGAGGATACTTCCTAGATCTATGGAAAATCTACCAACATTGGCTAAAATATTTTTTGCTACTTATTAAAAAATGGAAAACAAGCACAATACAATAGCATAGATCTATATCTTCAAACAAAAACATGGGCGTCTATAAGGGATTGCTTAAGCAAAATGAGATAGTACATCGATAGATGTCCAGAGTTGGGAATTCCAACTAAGAAGAGACTTGTCTCATCGTTTCTAGAAGTCTTACTCAACAAAGAGTTACATGCTATATTGTATAGAAAGAAAGATACCATCCTAGAAACATGCATTTTGGATGCCATAGACTCGGGAACAACTGCAAAATATTTAGTTAAGAGAGCACTACGTAGGATACATAGAGCAAGCAAACCACATCTACTGCGTCAGAACAAGTAAGACCCATTGTGGCAGCTTCACTGAATTCCATAGAAGATATGATCAAACACATGAATGCCATGATGAGCAGTATGTAGAGGATGTTAGTGAGAGGGCTAGGACAAGGTCCACCATAAGGACAATCCATGGAACAAGAGAGTGAGCGAACCACATCTATTGTGTTAGAACAAGTATGACCCATTGTGGAATCTCCAATGAATGCCATAGAAGATATGCTCAAACTTATAAATGACATGATCAAAGGATGCTAGTGAGAGGGATAGGACAAGTGAGAGGATGCTAGTGAGAGGGATAGGACAAGTTCCACCACAAGGGCAATCCATAGGACACGCAAGGCCATCTATGTGGTGTTCCATTGAAGAAAAATGGAGAAACCATGCGACCAACAATGAGGTTTATTATTGACCAAAATACAATGGAAACGTCCAATGTGTACCAACGAGATATCAAGGACAACGTATGTATATGTATCCATCTATGTGGTGTTCCATTGAAGAAAAATGGACAAACCATGACACCAACAATGAGTTTTATTATTGACCAAAATACAATGGAAACGTCCAATGTGTATCAACGAGATATCAAGGACAACATATGTATAGATATCCACCTAACATGGTGCAAGTACAGAAGCCACCCATGGCTATGGAGAGACTATAGCTAGTGCTAGGTCAACAACCACCCCTGCTAGGAAACAATGCTATGCTAGTTAAGTATATGCATCCAAAAAGACAAGTGGAAGAGCGAGTCATAACACTGGTCACACCGTATAATGAGGCTAGTTCATCAATTGTGGTAGCTAAGGAATAATGGTACACTCAACCGCAAAGTACCATGGTAGAAAGATTCTATCAGAAACCTTTAGAGGAAGCATGTGTTTACTTCATAGCAAACCATGGAGCTAGGCCATCCATGATGAGACCCATGCCTATACCAAGAACCAAAAATTGCCATAATTGTGGATCTGAGATCACTGGAAAAATGATTGTCCAGAGTGAGACAAGAATGCTAGGCCAATTGAATCTTACTACATGCAATGTGGTAGAAAAGATGGACACTATCCGAGGATTGTTCTAAGAATCCTACCAATAAAGGAAAAATATCCGTAAACATAGTACAAGTCATGCCAATTAGCTCCTTGTCTAGTGAACCTATGGTTCTAGTCAAGGTAGTGACAAGGGCACATGCAAAGAAAAACAAACAAAATAATGCGAGTGAGTTTGATGATAATAAGAAGTTTTCTAAAGACTCTAAAAGAGAGAGACGACTAAGCTACGGACTTAAAAGATGACGACAACTATGGAAAATTGAAGATAAAGCTTATAAGTTTTTTGAAGAAAGAATGAAGTCAATGGTGACAAGACAAGATTTATGAACCCATTAATGCAGCCTCATAAGCCTTTCAAGAAGGCTTGAAAGCAGGTTAGGTTAGACAATGGAAATGGAAAGGAAGAACTACCAACACATGATATGAGAGCAGAAAAACTAGAAGCTTACAAAAAATTACTGCAAATCATGGAATCAATGTTGGAAGCACGGAAACAAAAACTGGAAACCATTCGGAATCCAACAAAGGAAAAAACACAAGTAGAATAGTTTTAAAATTTTGCCTAAGGAAAAACCCCTTATTTTAAACTCATGTGCTATACTTACATTTTTGGGGGTAACCCCTCGGTGATTAGACATGCGATTCCAACACTATGAAGTACTTTTTGATATGATCACTTCATATCGACTGTATGAATAGGAAAGTCTAGGTAGCTAAGGGGCATATTTTGTGGGGTGGTATATGTGAACCACCTTCTTGCTCACACTAGGTGATCCAATGTAATTGGGGGCCTACTAGCCTAGATAACTGGGGCATTGGTTTCCACCAAGTTTTACCCTTTCTAATACTTGTAAGGGTTGACAAGCATACTTAGAAGCACTACAATTGCTCAAGTAATACCTTGTTATCCTCTAGTTAGTATCCCTTTCAAACCTATTTTTGTAGAAGGCATGTATTAATTGTGTGTAACTTGAGTCGCATATTTTGCATATGTACTGCAAATAGGATGGTTTGATTTGTGGAAAATTAACCTTGTGAGAGTTGTTAGAAGGCCTATTTTCAATTTTGTGGATGTATTTAATATGGGGCTTATTATCCTTTTTTTAAACCATTCTTTTGGGTGTGAATTGATCATCCCTTACCAAATTCTACGTTCATAAATATGGCATGATAAACCTCTAATATCCCTGTTGGTAGCATTAAAGGTATATGTTGTTTCCTTGTAGGAAAGGATTCCTAGCTGCTATTTATCTCGAGCTAATTATCAACGCGTAGTATATCCTCAAAATACGTGAATAGTGTGTCCATTAAACTGAAAGAATATGCTTATTAGAAGGGTCCAAGCGCTTGCATATATAGTCATAGTCCAAGAGCTTGGAAGCCATATTTCCACAAGTGATCATTTGACATATACATATAGATCATGCATACTATGCAAAAGGAAGAAATTTGTAGATAAGTCCATGCAACATGAGGAGAAATACTCATGTACATTGTGCATGCATGCATGACATTTGATCGATAAAAACAAAGAGAATATGCCACTCGATTACATTTAGTTGAAATAGTCAAGAACTTGTTGACCTTTTGTGTTTTAGACATATCTTGCAAGTAGAGCATCTCAAAGGACAATGCTATGAGAAAGGAGATTCTCTAGCACACTTTGCACAAAAAAATAGCAGCTCACTTAAGTGACCACATGCATTGGACACATTAATCTTCTTGTAAGAAAATGCCTTCTTGTTACCATTGAAAACAATCTAGATCTACGAGAGATTTCAATTGAAAGAGAATAGGAAGAGCACAATAGCCACCATATACTTGTCTTTTGAAGGGCTAAAAGATGATGTTGGATCCATCCTGGTTGGCCAATATCTTCTGTAATGTCAAAACATACGCATGCTTGAGAACTGGGGAGAAGGGGTACATATTTATTTTGTGCTTCTGGATAGTTGTTTTGAAGAGATTTCAATTGAAAGAGGATAGGAATAGCACAATAGCCACCATATACTTGTCTTTTGAAGGGCTAAAAGATAATGTTGGATCCATCCTGGTTGGCCAATATCTTCTGGAATGTCAAAACATACGCATGCTTGAGGACTGGGGAGAAGGGGTACATATTTATTTTGTGCTTCTGGATAGTTGTTTTGAAATGTCTACATAAGACTTCATCTTGTTATAAAAGAAATTGTGAATTACTAGATGCTTGATTTATGAGGTGCCTTTCTAGTTAGACTAATACACCTTAACGTCACAAATTCACCACCCACTTTCTAGTCAGATAAATTTTTGAAGTTAGCATGTACTCACCTCTAAACTTAAAAGATCAAACTTTGCCGTGAGAGAGGCACAAACTGGAAATGCTAGTAAAAGTACCCCCTATATGACGTGCATTTACGAGGTATTAAAAGAACACCTCTTTTAATATGTCTGAATGAATAAATGGTCCTTTATTTTAAGAATTTTTTTCAAAATTGAATATTAAAACCCTTTATTTTAATATATCTCTGTTAAATTGTCTAAAGTTTTTGCATTTTAAAACCCATCATTTTGAACTAACGTTATATATTAACATGATTACATAGTGCACCCCTCCAAGGTTGTTTTCAATTTTGCACCATTTTTTCTCCTCTTGCCAACCTTGACTTTCAAGCGCGGGCTCTAAGCTAAGGTGAGGCAAACCTTTAGTAAACACTCACTGGGGTGATTTCGCTACTAGCCGCCCCATGTGAAACCAAATGGAATAATGTTTTGAGGTCAAGGAGCCATAGTACTGTAAAGGAAAAAGGTCCAAGTTTACTATTGAGGCACAGGTACGTGTGGAGAGGTCTCTAGCACTGAAGGACCAAACGTGGAAGCAATCGTGGGAGAATGGTAAGCCAATTAAAAGATGTCACGTAGAAAGCGCGTTCCCGACTATTTTGCGTTTATCGCAAGTCTGTTGTCTGGAGAGAAGGGCACCTTTCCAGGTCGTAACTGCTGTGCCAACTACTGAGAGCTGAATTGTCTATGCCGTATATTTTATTAAAAATAAGTTATTATTTTAAGGAATAGTTGAATACGCTTGTTTGATTAATTTATGGAAGTCCGGAAAGGCAATGGTTGGAAGGTTTTGCAGTATGTATATTTTGCTTTGCTGCAGAGGCAGAGACATAAGATCAAGCAAAGCTAAGCTAAGCTAAGGTTTGATTTTAGCATTTTCTGTGAGCTATAAGCTAAGGTTTGATTTATAAGGTAGAGTGAATATGAAATCTTCAAAGAGCTTGGAGGACATTCCAGATGAGATTCTGCAGGTGTGCTTCGCAAAGCTTCCTCTGAGGAGCGTGGCGAGAGTGAGGGTGGTGTGCAAGAGGTGGCACAGCCTGGCCAATCCGGAAAGCCTTTACAAGCTTCGCAAATCCATGAGCCTCACCAAGCCCTGCCTGTTCATGGTCAGCAGCAAATACGAAGAGGGCCGCTCTGTAGGGCTCCAGATCACCCGCGGCGAGATCCCCAAGGCTGAATTTTCTAAGGTTAATTGTGGTAATTTTGCTCATCCAACGATGAGGCCTGTGGCCCTGCTCCCCGGCCCTCCCCGCCTCCAATTTGCGGCCGCCGCTACCCCTCATGGGCGCCTCCTCTTCATTCTAGGTGGCCGCTCACCATTGATCTCCCGTCACCCTGAAACGTGGCTCGTCTTCCGCCGCCTCGACGTCTACGACGTCGTCTCCAGCCAATGGCTCCAGGCCCAGCCAATGCAGCAGGCCAGGTACACATTTGCGCTCGGTGCGTTCACACGAGCTGGCGACGGCCGGCCGCAGCTGCTGGTTGCGGGCGGCTATGACGCCCACGGCTGCGCTCTCGCCTCTGCCGAGCTCTACGACGTCCGTTCCGACCGCTGGCACAGCCTGCCCAGCATGACCTCACTCAGCGGCGCATGTAAGGGCTGTTTCATGCGCGGCAAGTTCTATGTGAAAATGGCCAATAACGGACCCCGTGCTCTCGAGGCCTTTGATCCTGAACGTCGCTGCTGGATGTCCCCTTTCTCCTCGCCTTGCAGCTCGCATTTTCTCTCTGCTCCATGCAATGCCGATGGTGATGACGTTGATGATGATGGCGATCCCGTGTGCATCTCCTCCAACAAATTCCTTGCGTTCTACACTAACCCCTGCGCTATCTTATTTGAGCTGTAACCCATTCACATGCGAGTAAAGCTCCAGCTTTAAAGTGTAAATTTTGAGATTGATGAATATGCATTGAATCCCTTAAAGTCAAAGATTTCTCAAATTTTATTTACAACATTGCCTCGGACATGTTGGCTCAACTGTATTGGTAGCTTTAAAAGGAAAAACTCAAATGGAGATCTTGTAGCTCTCAATGCATAATGGCTTAGCGAAGACCTCTCTCACCTTTTCAAGGAGTGCCTTGCGATCAGCGGCCTTGCGGGTAAGATATGCAAATGGGTGCAAGGGACATGGAAAATAGGCTTCTAGAAGAACGATTAGTTCTTGTGAGGGAAGGTGATGAAAAGCCGGTCAGGAGCTACTTATTGCAACACAAATTGTTAGATTTTGCCACTTCAAACAAGTCTACAAAGCTAGGAACGATTGTCTGCTCGACAAAACCATGGAAATATCCAGTTTCACATAGATAATTCAAGAAAGCAGGGGGGCGATCCTTGCCTTTGGAAAACACAAGAACTTTGTTGAATAGAACATATTAATTAACACCGATTTAACTGACTCTCATATATAAGAACCCGACGTTGTCCATGGGGTGGCTCCCCTATTAGCCTAAGTATCAATCACATCTAAGAGTTGTCATGGCTCCCCATGAGCATAACACAAATGTAAATTGTTGTCGTAGTCAATATAATTCACTCACCATTGTGAGTTTTGAAAAAAAAAAAAAATTTATCTCAAGCTCGAAATTATGATTGTCAATGCTCCTTGGCCAAGATGCAAAGTCTCAATTTTTTAGAGGTTCATTCACCATCGGGCTAAACTTGAGTCGAACCCTCATTGGCAATATTTCGACAATCAAGGACTCAAAGCTGATCTTGAAACTAGTTGGCCATGACATTCAAACCATATTTTGTGGATCATTATCCAAGAGCCTCATGTGTGGTCTTTGTTCTATCATATGAATATTAGTTTGAAAACTCTACCTGGGAATTATCTCCTGTGTCATGTGTGTACCTTCTCTTGTTTAGTTGGTACCTGTGTGGCATAAACCATGTCGTAATCCATCGAACAACACGTGAATCTTTCCACATATTCTGATGATTATCAACATGGTGGTGTTTTGCCACATGCTGTCATTCTCTATGCTCAGAAAAGGGGGGGGCCGGTGGGGGGGTGTCACCACACCAATAATGTAAGTATAGTACGTGAGTTCAAAATAAAGGGTTTTTTAATTGAATTTGACAAAATTGTGATTTTAGAGTTGAGCACTTTACTTACAAGTAGTAGAACAAGCTCTTGTTTCTTAAGAATTTTTCAATAAATCCTTATGCAATTTTTGATAGGCGGCCAATGGTCTAAGATTTTGTAATTTGACACACTCACATCCTTGGAAGATTTTCAAAGTCCAATCCATGGGTGCATGGTGATAATACCATGTGGCCAATTAACCAAGAAATTTTTTCATAGCCGCACAGAAGAAACACGCTTTAACAAAGTAAACCAATTCTTGAGATTGCTGATGGTGGTTTTTTTTGTGCATTGTGGCTAAGACAACTTAAGTTATTATAACTTTAACTAAAATGATAACTAACTCTTATAACTTATTATAACTTAAGTAAAAAGATAAAAGGGTTGTCAAAATGGAGGAGGCAATTACGTAAGTAATTTTTGCATGCTTCACTCAACAATATTTTACTTGGAAAGGCATCTATCTCTTTTCAAAGTACAAAGATGAAATATTATCAAAACTAGTATAACTGGCGGTTTCGTTGCCTCTGTGTGTGTGCGCGCACGCGTGCGTCACTATGCTCTCAGAGCAAGGGGCCACACCCAGCGGTTGAAGCAGCTTTTGACGCGAGGCAAGGGGAGAGCCGGAATTCCCTCTCCCTTTATCTATAAGTATAGATGACAGGTTTAATCATCAAAGATCGTATAAAGCTAACGTACCGAGCTCTTTTCATCCAAAGTACAAAGATGAAAAGACAGTTAAAATGGAGCGTGTAATAAATAAATGATTTTTCATGCTTCTCCGGAAATAACTTTGCTCCATAAGTTTTGTTCAGTAAATAGAAACACTTTGAGCCACTAATATTCTTGATTAGGGGAGATAGCTATCTTTCTTTGTGTGTGTGATCATTTCACTCACTTGCGTAACAAAATTCCAACTTTAATCCATTCCTCTCTCTTCAATCGGACTTCCTTGAAGCATCCCTAATGCTCAAGCAATTTGGGAGACTGAAATATTGATAGTTGGGCACTTTTATGTTGTGTGTTTTTAGTTCAATTTTTCCTAGATGTCCACTACCAATTACTCTCGGTATAAAAATCCAATCCATTTGAATTTTGCATGTGTGGATAATACTCGTCATGGTGTCTTGATCAACCCCTTCAATACTGAATTAGGAGTACCATAACTCACTCAACTGATTCCTTCAAGTTTTGGCTAGGAAAATATGATCCTAAATATAGCAAAGATCATGGGCTCAACTCTATTTTGAGAAGGTGTAATATGTGTGGATTCCAAATTTTTATTCTTAAATCCAACTGAAGACTGGATGGTGGGTCTGCTAGTAGAGTCTCACAAAGGCTCTTTGTGCCCCAACTCTTCAAACATTTTTAGCTTTTTGTTGCTGCAAACAAGCTCTATCACCTAAGGATACCAGGTCTCCTCTCCCTCTAACACTAGTTGTGTAATTGAACACTCAAGTATATTGAGACACTAAAATGCCCTATTTTTTCAGCAACTTGTCATAATTATTTGGCGTAGTTAGAAACAAGATTTATAGGCCATGTTCATGTCTTAGGTTATTTATGAGGTTAAGAACATTGCCAGGTTTTTAATTTTTCCAAAACGAGTACCATATTAACTTATGGTGATAAGTTTTAAGATAGAAAATTTCTAAAACTTGAGGGTAACTTTAATTTTTTTAATAAATTGAATATAAGTTCTCTTCAAAATGATATATTTTGTAGATTTTAAATTTTATATATAGGAAAAAACTTATTATAACAAGAAATGGAGCTTCATAACTTAGTTCCTACATCAATTTTTTGTTACAATCAAAAGCCCAAATCTTAAAAATGGTGGTCTTTCAAAGCCTCTTTCATTATCATGATGAGTTTATCGGGGCAAAACTTAAGGTCTTTAATGTATCTATAGGCCAACACCCATTAACTAAGCATTTTTCAAAGTTTCAAACTCACAAAAATCTTGTAATTTAAGCTCACTCAAGAAAATTTATAGTGCATAATATCTTGAAAACAACCATTTTTATGAAAAACCAATGAAAGTGTGTATATAGACTCCCCGATTGTGTCCATATGAGATATGTGTATACAAGTAATTGAAATGAATGTGCAAAACCAAAAGTGGGCTTCATTTTAAGGCTAATCTTTGATAGATTTAAAAAAAAAAATCAACATGTGCAATTTTTGGAATATGACATAAATCACCAAATGTGGCGTGCATAACCATCAAATATTATCACCTTAAGTAATGAAGTCGTAGATCTAGTATATATATTGCATAAGACAATGTAAATTTAGATAAACTAAATGTTTTATGTGGTGTTAATTGGATTCATAAATGTTGCATTTTTTATCCACGTGAGTTTCTATTTTTAATTCTAGTCACAAAGAGTTTTTTCTCACATGAGAGTTGAAAAAATGTCAAGCACATATATAACTAGTTACCACGGATTATTGCATGCAATGTGCTCCTTTGTTTTTCTGAGAGTAGGGTAGACATAATCTGTTATTTTGCATAGGTGCTTTAAAAGGGTGTAGTTACTATTGAGATTGAGTACAAAAGTGGGGGATTACAATTTTTATGAGTACTTTGGCTAACATTTTATAAGTTTTAAAAAGCATTTCTTAAGATCTTTTCTAGACTTCATATACACTTTTATTTAAATTCATGAAAAAAGGACACTAAAGTGTTCTATTTGGTACCAAACTAGTGCGTTAAGGGAGGTTCCCACAACCTATAAGGAGAAATCTCCTACCAAGAGAAGGTTCCCACTTATCAAAGACTAGAGGTAGTCAATAATTTCAATCTTTTAATAAGGACACATTCACATAGCTTTTGTGCAGTGACCTACCACAACAAGGAGGCTTAAACCACTTGAATAAAGAGGATTCAAAGAATGGCATTACATTTTTCAAGGCTCAAAAATTTTTCAAAAGTAAATTCTGGCTCTCTCTCCCTCTCTCTCTCTCTCTCTCTCTCTCTCTCAAACTTGTGCAACCAAGAAAAATATCTTGAATCATGGATGTCTACTAACATAATATGGCGGAGGTTGTGACCCTTTACACGTGTCACGTTCTGCGAGATGAAGGCTATAAACCAAAAGTGGAAGAGCAAGAGAGAGAGAGAGAGAGAGAGAGAGAGAGAGAGAGCTCAGAGGAGGAGCGAAGGAGAGAGAAAGAGGCCACCGAGGGCGACCGACAATACTCTTGTATGTCATAATTCTATTTGGACGTGATCTAATCATAATGCATTTGTACAAAGTCTAAACATTACACTTATTTTTACAATTCCATAGGTTGTTAAGATTGCTCCATTAAGAATTATATTAGGAGTAAAGGGTATTTTAAAATGGAATGGTCATGGATTCCACACTAGCAAACCAATCTAAGAGGCGACTCTATGAAGAGAAGGGGAGAGTACAGTTAGAATAGTCACTTTGGTACCTATTATTCACCTATGGTCTATGGGTCATTTTTAGGCTCTTATGAGTATGAGCCATGAGAAGCACCTTATGAGTATGAAACATGAGAGGCACATCATGAGCATGATATGAGCCATCTTAACATATGAGCGTTTCTACATAGTCAAAAGCCCAATGATAGGTTTGACGAAGATGGACTTTAGCCTATAAATTACATTTTAAGAAATGCACATTACATTACATGAAAGTAGATGGCAAGATATGATATAAAACCTAGTGTACATGAGATGAGTGCACTCGACTTTGCAAATTCATTCCCCCTTTTGTAGAGTTGACCCCTCTTTATAGGGATGCATGCACGAACTTTGGAATCATGTGGAGATACTATCTTGCCACATCTCACCTACTCTCAAGACTAGCTCAAGGCTATAGCTAGAGTGAGATTCGTTGTATGGATTTAATCTAATTCAATAACCATGTTTGATAATTTCATTTACGTGGTTGCTTAAATGTTGTATGATTATGTTAACCATGAATGGTTCTTTGTTCAATCCTCCAAATCTCCATACCCAACACTCTCCCTTTGATTACACACACACACACACACACACACAAATTTTACTCTCACTAATCCACCCTAACCCTAAGAACTCGTTATCAGAGCCTTATGGTCATTAACATTCTCTAAGTCAAAATTAGATCCTAGTTAACTCTTCACTAGCACTCTTAGCTTCTATTTAGTGTCCAATTAGCTAGTGTGGGCATGTTCTTGAAGCAAAATCTTCAACCACTACTACCCTCTTAGTTGATTAAGGTCCAATTACTATTGTATTCTTGATTAATAAAGGTTGCTATGGTTATGTATACAAAACCATAGTTGACACTCGGGGGTTCACTATAGGTAAAACCTATATATCGCGGTCATTCAAAGACTATTTATAAACCTCTTAGATGTGAAACTTTCACCAATAAAAGGGACCCTTTTTTTTATTCAGTCTGTAATTTTTTTAAAAGACTTTTTTCAATACCAATTTGTATGTGAAAATGTGAGAAAATATAGAATAAAATAATCCCTATAGTTGAACTTGCGTGATAGGCTTTGTTTATTGTAGAGACACCCCCCCCCCCCCCCCCCCCCCCCCCCAACAACCGACTTGACACATGTGAGTATTTGATTGAGTATTGTGTATATTAGCATCACTTAATCACTTAGCTTCATATAAGATCTAGTTTGTGCACATTAGTTATTCTCTTGGTCAACTCCTTGTTGTCAATATTACTTGCTCTCGGCCCGGAAGATGGGGGGGGGGGGAGGTATCATGTGCATTCAAAGGGTATTAATAAAACTCCTCTACTTAAATTCTCTAAGATAATGAAACAAGCCCTTTTTTTTGGAGATATTTATGTAATTTGTCCCAACAATGCAATAAAAATCCCCTTCAATAGACATAATTCTATTATTTTAAAAATTATTTTGAATTCAAAACTCTTTATTTTGAACTCATGTGCTATGCTTACATTTTGGGGGTGAACTCGAAACCCAAACACCCCCCCCCCCTCCCCCTTTTCCTCTGTCCCACCAGAGATTACATATAATTAGATGCCACTATTTCTCTTATTTCTCTTAGTATATGTGCATAACTCTCATAAAGGGCTTCCAGCTTGACCCCTCGAAGCACACTGTGGGCTTCTTTAGCATGGTTTATTAGCATCTGAATTATGTGTTTCCATATCTTAATCGTAATAATTTCTAGATTCTCTCATGGAAATCAATTAACAACATAAGGGATTGGAGTAGAGATGGTTTCTTAGTTATAACAAATTACCTTATACACTGAGCAATGTACATTGTTTTTACCTATGAAAGTTTATATTTTTATCGCGTTTGTAAATTTTGATATATACACTGTGGATATCTCACAAAAAGTATTAAGGCAATGCCAAAACCTTTTAATTGACTATTGATCATTGTGCACTAGAGCACTTAGTATGTAGGTACAATCTTTTTCTTATTTGTTTTAAGAAGAATCTAAGGAGATGTCGGTGTGAGTTTTGGAGAGAAAAACGTGCAGTATGGCATGTGGAGGGGGGAGAGACACTAGAAGAAGCACCATGCATCAATGCAAGCATGAGGATCGAGGGAGATTTTCTTGTGTGCGATTCAATTCCAAGGGATGGGAGAGATAGACAGTCGGTTGCGGACATGTGTAGTGTTGCCTTTGTTACTCGCTCTCTTTATATTGTGATAGTGTGCAAATCTAGTGCACAGCGAGGCCCGAAGGGGGGGGGGGGGGGGGGGGGGGGGGGGGGGGGATTTTTTGGATACACAGATTGTCACAAGGGGAGCAAGAAAGAGAGGGGTGGCGTAGCGCTCACGGGGCACAACAACGCACACAAGAGCAGTGGAGGCTAGTAGAGGAGCACTGGAGGCTAGTAGAGGAGCAGTAGAGTGAGACACAAGGTTCTCTCTCTCTCTCTCTCTCTCTCTCTCTCTCTCTCTCTCTCTCTCTCTCTCTCTCTCTCTCTCTCTCGGTTGTCTACAGGGAGGCCCCGTGTGCAAAATACGAAGACAAGGATGAAGGAGGCACGCTATCTATGTTTTGGTGCTGCGAGAAAGGGGGGCATTCATCCTCTCTGGTCTGCAGGGCAGCTTTATGCCTCAACATCGTCTGCCTCGTGGTGGAGTGAATGATGCATTTCAGCTTTGGACCAAAGGGGGATGGGGCGACAAGCATGCAGATGATCATGCCTGCCAAATGGAATATTCCACAAAGCAAAGGGAAGCCTTGTGTCCCCATTGGGCATTAATGTAGCAAAGCGAATGTAGTTGGGGATGAAGCGAAAAAAGGCGTGCACACGAGGAAATGCCGATGGCATTGTGCACTATTGAGGAGGTCAACAAAGCTGCGAGCAGAGAGAGAGGGTCGAGGAGAAGGGTAGTTGTGCGCAAAGGCACATGCATTGCTTGGGAACGGGGGAAAGAGAGACTTTTCCTTTTGCAAGTGAGGGGGGGGCAAGAATGTGGGTGGTTAATTAATTAATAGATTGTAGAATAGACCCAAGAAAATAGGCCTTGCCAATTTTGCATTCATTTGTATTAAAGAGAATCTTCGGAGATGTCCTCAAGTTTTGAAATGAAAAGGCGAGGACTTCGGAGCACACCCATCGAGGGCAAGGAAAAAGATCGATGCCAGGTGTGTGGGAACACGTGTAGAGAGGGAGATTATTTTTTGTTCTCGCAGTTGAGGGAAAAGTACGCACGGCACGTGGGTGGAGAGAGAGAGAGAGAGAGAGAGAGAGAGAGAGAGAGAGAGAGAGAGAGAGAGAGAGAGAGAAGATGATTGCAGTGCCGGGTGCTCATTTGCAGACCAGGGCAATTCTTGGTATTGTGGCCACAAGGGGCATATTAGGCGCCGTTGCCTTAGGCGTATGAGGCAACGAAAGAGGCAGATGCATGGTGCTACTATGAGGACAGATGATAGAGAGTATGCATGTGACGGGAATGTCACGTTTGAGTCTAGCTTGCCTTCAGACTAGTTTGTGTCTTGGGATAGCACATTGTCTAAGCGTTTTCTACTAGACGAGCATGCAATTTTCACGTTACGCCACATGATGATTTGTTTTGCTCTTTCTCTAGTGGGAGACTTGGTTGTGTGCAGTTTGCTGATGGTTCATCATATGACATAAAGGGTGTTGGAGATGTATGCATGTCTTTACCTAGCGGTGCATTGCTTACGCTACGAGATGTACGTTATGTACCAAGACTCAGTCAGAGTCTCATTTTAGATGAACATATTGTCTCGTTCTGGTTATTTGCGTGGTTTCTCATTTCATAATTTTGAGTTTTGTGAGCATTGTGTTTATGGTAAACAAATACAGGAACCGCATCGATCAAGGGGAAATTGTAAGGATGAACGGTTAGCTCTTGTACACAGTGACTTATGCGGACCAATGCCTAGTTTGTCGCTAGGGGGAGCAGCATACTTTTGTACCTTTATAGACGACTATTCTTGCAGAGTATGGGTTTACTTCTTGAAGCACAAGGATGAGGTGCTCAAGGTCTTTAAGACATTCTTGCAACTTGTGGAGAATCAAAGTGGTCAGAAGCTGAAATGCTTAAGGACATTCAATGGTGGAGAGTAAGTTTCCAAGGCTTTCCAAGACTTTTGTGAAGCAAAAGGGATAAAGCGCGAACTTACTGCACCATACAATCATTCACAAAATGGAGTTGCAGAACGTATGAATAGGACCATACAAGAGAAGGTCAGAAGCATGTTGTCAAATGCTGAGTTGCCTGATGGATTTTAGGCGAAAGCAGTGGCTACAGCAGTCCATTTGATCAACAGGTCTCCTAGTAGGGTTTTGGATAAGAGTGAAGTGGCCGAGATGCTATGGACAAGCAAGGCACCTTCGTATAAGAATCTCAGAGTCTTTGGTTGTGAAGATTATAGCCATATTTCTAAGGATTTGAGGAATAAGTTAGAACTAAAGAGCAGGAAGTGTATATTTCTTGGCTACGGAGAATCGGGCGAGATGGGTTACCGGCTTTGGGATCCTGAGTCCAGAAAATGTATTCATAGCAATGATGTGCATTTCAATGAAGCCAAGTTTCACTCTAAGCCAGAGAAGACAGAGGAGATCATAAGAGTTGTCTTCAGGAAAGATGGACCTAGTGCTAGCACATCAAGACAACATGAGCAGGCTTAGGAATAGCCTATAGTGGCTAGAGAGGCAGAATCACTTGTGGTGAGACGTTCTGAGCGTGTCTCCAAACCACCTGATCGTTATGTGCCACCTCTAAATTATGTCATGCTCATGGATTGCGGAGAACCATCTTGTTACAAGGAGGCATTACAAGTGGCTGACTTGAAAAAATGGCAGTTGGCCATGCAATCAAAGATGACGACTCTACATAAAAATCAAACGTGGGATTTGGTTCAATTGCCAGAGGGCAAGAAAGCTCTACCTTGTAAGTGGGTTTATACAGGTATAAGCTTACTCCTCATGATGGACAGCCAAAATACAAAGCACGGTTGGTTGCTAAGGGTTTTAATCAAGAACACTGAATATATTTTGATGAAGTCTTTTCACCACTTGTTAAGATGACAACATTGAGAAGTGTACTTGCTTTGGTTGCCAAACATGATTTGCATTTACATCAGATGGATGTGAAAACAGCATTTCTTCATGGAGATTTGCATGAGGAGGTTTATATGCAGCAGCCAAAAGGGTATGTTGAGAAAGGCAAAGAGAAATTGGTTTGTCGTTTGAGAAAGAGTTTCTATGGCTTGAAACAGGCACCAAGAGAATGGTACAAGAAGTTTCACCAATTTATGCTTTCTCAAGGATACAAGAGAAGTGAGACAGATCATTGCCTACATACTCGACAATCTAAGGATGGTAGCTTGATAATCCTCATCTTGTATGTGGATGACATGTTACTTGCTGGTAGACAAATGACAGAAATTTCAGCTCTTAAGTCAAAAATGGCAAAGGTTTTTGACATGAAAGACATGGGTGAGGCAAGTCATATACTGGGTATGCGTATCCAACAAGATATGTCAAAGAAGATGCTTTACTTACTCAGGAAGAGTATATTGACAAGGTGTTGCAACGTTTCCATATGGACAGGGGAAAGGCATTGATGACACCATTGCCGTCATATGTGAAACTAAGAAACCAAGATTTCCCACAGTCTAAGGTGAAAAAGGTTGAAATGGATACGGTGCCGTATGCGTCTGCATGTGGGAGTTTGATGTATGCAATGATTTCTACACATTCGGATATTACATTTGCAGTGGAAGTGGTTAGCAGATATATGTCAAATCCCGGCAAGAAACATTGGGAGGAAATGAAAGGTATCATGAGATACTTAAAACATACAAAGAGTATGCGCATATGCTATGGTAGTCAGGATTTGAGTGTCAGAGGATACATTGACTCAGATTATGCAGGAGACTTGGATAAAAGGAGATCTACATCAGGCTATGTCTTTACATTGGCTGGAGGTGCCATATCATGGCGATCTCGATTACAAGATTGTATTACGCAGTCTACTACAAAAAGTTGAGTATGTTGCAGCAAATGAGGCATGCAAAGAAGCTATTTGGCTGGTAGATTGGTAGCATACTTGGGAATCAAAGTAGATATGCCAGAGTTATATTGTGATAGTCAAAATGCTATACAATTGGCAAAGAATCCAGTGTTCCATTCGAAGACTAAGCATATTGATGTGAATATCACTTCATTAGGGAAGTACTTGAAGACAAGCATATACAACTGATGAAGATCCACACCAAGGACAATCCTGCTGATCTACTCACAAAGGGACTTCCAAGAGAGGGCTTTGTACATTGTCGTGAGTTATTGGGCATTGGATAGATGGCAGCCATGTAAATCTTTGTTCATTTATGTTCATAGATTTACAGTTACTTAAAGTGCCACATTGGACTTTAAGTGAGAGGTTGTTGGGATTGAAGCCCAAGTGGCCTCTTATACGGATATGACCGGCCGGCCGCCTAACTCGCTTATCACTAATTCTTCGTATATACTCACTTATACTTGTGTGAATAGTAAGATTTGGGTGATAACCCTTCAATGAATTCTCTCCGTACTGTGTAAGCTCTCTGTCTGTGTATCTATGTGTGTGTGTGTGTGTGTGTGTGTGTGTGTGTGTGTGTGTGTGTGTGTGTGTGTGTGTGTGTGTGTGTGAGTCGATCTAAGCTCCGCTCCGCAACTTCAGCAATGTCACAGCTCATGGTGAATATGAGATAGACCGAGTAGGTGGCACGAGCAATGAGCATCATGGAAATTTTTTTGCCCTTATTTTTTGTCATTGCGAGTCGAAGACAGAGAGTGGCCCTGGTTTGATGCATTCCTGCGAGCCTCAAGATAGAGAGAGCCGAATTTGTTTGGTGTGCTTGTATAACCATGGGTTGCATGTGCACCCTCCTGTGTTCAATAAGCTGGTACAAGTTGGTGGGAATGAACGGAGGGAGGGAGACAGATAAAGGCGGACGTCATCTAGTACATGTATGGCCATCGCGAGAGGGCTTGCAAGAGATAGAAAGATTGGGAGGGTGTCATGCACGTGCATCATCCTACAGTGAGAGAGGGAGATTGCCAGCCATGGGAATAGCCTTACATAAGCTCTTCATTGGGAGAGTTCGTTCAAGGAAAATGGAGGTCGAAGCTGTGATGGCAAGGGGGCTGAGCCGCAGGCGATGCTCTCTTTCTTCTCCCTCTTCTACCCGTGCATTGCAAGAGCAACCTCACAGGTGGTGTGGTGAAGGGAAGATATCACGACACCTAGCATTGGTGAAGGGAACAACAGAGGGCGAGTGCAGGAGAGAAAGAGAGGGAGACATAACTGCTTTGTTTGAACGGTGAACATCGAGAGGGATACGTAGAGAGAGAGAGAGAGAGAGACGGACTATCTGTCTGAGGGCGAGGGGGCGTTTGCAAGGAACGGGGCAGGGGTAGGGGCAGCGCCACCGTTTTTTTTTGCTTGGGGGGGGGGGGGGGGGGGGGGGGGGGGGTTTCTCGCTTGCGATGGAGCCGTTGTCCATGGCTGTGCAGGTAGGCCTCGATGAGTCACTTGGCGAGGCACGCGGGGGCCAGAGGGCCAAGTGATGGCGAAGCACGCGGGGGAAGAGATAGGAGAGAGATCGAAGAGAGAGGAGAGAGAGGGTCTACTTGAATTCTTTTTGTAGCTTATTGGGAGATTATATACCCCTGTTTTTTACCCCCACCTGGTGGAGATACTTCTGCGATCTAATTACAAAAGCATATCCGGAAATAGTACTTAAGATAAGTTACGACTCAAATCATGATCTTCGTAGAATTTATGAAGGAATTGCTAGGGGTTTAGTAGGTAGCGCGAAGGGCTATTTACTCCGAAGCCTGCAAAGGCTAGGATTGATATTCGGAAACAATTCTATTAATACTATATCATCCGAGACAGATCTTCTCATTCTCGAAAAAATCCCTGATAAAGCGGAGATTTTACATCCGGGGGAATGGTCGGTATCTCAATTTTCCAATAGGCCTATCTCCTATTGCTGCATCCTCTCAATATTACTTGTTCTCCTGTCATTGAAACATCCTTTGTCTGCCGTTTCGGGTTCCAATTCCTTTCATTTGTGGAAACGTTTTGCTACTATTGACTATTTAACAGACCCAATGCGTGGATCCTATTTGAGAAAGGTAATGTATTCCCCCCCCCCCCCCCCCCCCCCCCGACAAGCTAAATGTTAACAAGAGATCTACTAATTCATTCTCTCAATAGATTCTTGAATTGTGTAAGTAATATACTTTTTTTCCTTTTCGTGAAAAATGAAATTGATTCGTGGATATTTCGTAGAGAAAGCTCTGATATTTTAGATAGTAATAAAGAACTACTGACTCAACATTTGGTAACGACTAAGATTCTCTACAGGTATGCATCGAAATCAAAATTCAATTATGATTTATCGAGCAACAAGATTTTTCATGAACCTTACCCGCAAGATAGATCCAACGTTTTGGCATACTTACTTCAATTCTGGCAAAATGATCTCTTGGGTCACAAGATTCGTAAGTTGGATCCTGCGGAGAAGTGGGCTTTTTCCGCCCTTGGGAGAGATATTCTATTTTCGGCAACAACAAGGCGAAGAGACAGTCTACTAAATATGCCATGTCGTGACATACCTATTTCACTCCAATCGGGATTATTACCATCCAAAGGAATTTTGCTAGTAGGACCTGTAGAAACTGGCAGATCCTCTCTTATTAGAGATGTAGCATCCAACTCCTACTTTCCAGTGGTGAAACTACCACTCAAAAAATTCATATACAACCGATCTTTTTTCAATAATGTACGTGGAAATTTCATCTCGAAAGAGAGCGTACACCGATTAAATATCGTCTTTGAAATAGCGAAAGAAATGTCTCCTTGTACATTATGGATTCAAGATATTCATGAATTGAATATTTGTCGTTCGTATAATAAGCTAGAAGCTGATCCCAAATTTCTACTTTGCCAAATATTGAAGAGTATTGGTCACAAGCTCGGCAACTCCGACATCCGCGAGAATGTCGTTATTGCCACGACTCACGTACCTGCGAGGATAGATCCAGCTTCAGTAGCTCCGAATCGGTTAAACTAATTAATAAATTTTCGGAAGTCCAATGGGCGTCAACGTCAGAAAGAATTGTCAATTCTATTACGTATCAAGGTTTCGAGGTAGGGGCTAATCCGACTCTTCTTGAGAGTACTGTGTCTGGAACTGCAGGTTATAGTAAACGAGATTTACTTCTTCTCGCTAATGAAGCGTTATTGATAGGTACTTCCAAAGGGAGAAAGTTTGTATGTAGCAACACAATTGGATTAGCTTTGCATAGGCAACATTCGACTGTTAGTGATATGGGCAATGAGATGGAATCTAATTCTGAATGGGAAATCTCTTCCTACAAGATGGCAGAAGTAAAGAATAGTTTGACAGATATTTCTCTCACAACTTTTCCATTTATTGGTCGTGACGAGTTAAAAATGCGATTTTATTACTTGTCTAACTGGTATGTGGAACCTTCAACAACCGAATCCAATCTCCCTCTCTCACTGTAGGATGATGCACATGCATGACACCCTCCCAATCTTTCTATCTCTTGCAAGCCCTCTCGCGATGGCCATACATGTACTAGATGACGTCCGCCTTTATCTGTCTCCCTCTTCTACCCGTGCATTGCAAGAGCAACCTCACAGGTGGTGTGGTGAAGGGAAGATATCACGACACCTAGCATTGGTGAAGGGAACAACAGAGGGCGAGTGCAAGAGAGAAAGAGAGGGAGACATAACTGCTTTGTTTGAACGGTGAACATCGAGAGGGATACGTAGAGAGAGAGAGAGAGAGAGAGACGGACTATCTGTCTGAGGGCGAGGGGGCGTTTGCAAGGAACGGGGCAGGGGTAGGGGCAGCGCCACCGTTTTTTTTGCTAGGGGGGGGGGGGGGGGGGGGGGGGTTTCTCGCTTGCGATGGAGCCGTTGTCCATGGCTGTGCAGGTAGGCCTCGATGAGTCACTTGGCGAGGCACGCGGGGGCCAGAGGGCCAAGTGATGGCGAAGCACGTGGGGGAAGAGACAGGAGAGAGATCGAAGAGAGAGGAGAGAGAGGGTCTACTTGAATTCTTTTTGTTTGGGACGGAGGAATCTCGCGAGATTCTGCTTAATAAGAACAGCGTAGACCGAGTAGGATAGGTAATATGTCCCATAATTGTTGAAGACAACATTTCCTTCTAGCCTAGGGATGTCTATACCTTTAATTTGCCCGTGTTTTAGGGCATGCTTAACCAACCATCCAAGAGAATCTAAACATATGGCATACGAAGGAGGTGCAATTGTACAACCCTTACTAATGGATCTCTATAGAGTGATAGAGTCGGGCAAATCTCATTTATGGTCACCTTTGCTAGGGCATTACCAAAAGGCACCTGAATGAATTTAATGAACATTTGGCCAAAGCCAATGCCATGGAGAGATTGAAAAGTAATGTTCCATTTAATCCTCTCATAGGCCTTATCAAAATCAAATTTTTTTTAAAAAGCAATTATTTAGTTTCTTTTGCAAAGTCTATGGCTTCCCACAAAGTAATGATTGCATCCAATATCCAATATGTATGTGTCTTTAATGAAGCATTTTTTTTCTCAACGAGAATAATGTAAGATAGGACCATGCCTTAAATTTGGAGGCCATTTTGGGCGTCGTTGGCATTTTGGGCATCAAATGAAGGCTAGAATGGTCCACAAAGGTTTCACCGTGAAACTTTCTTACTAGGGGCAAAGTGTCATTAGACTCCCAAGTATAAGGAGTAGAGTGTCATATATATATATATATATATATATATATATATATAATGTGTTGTAACTTCTATATATATATATATAGAGAGAGAGAGAGAGTGTGTTATATATGTATATATATATATAATGTGTTGTAACTTGTGTATTCTTATTATCTCAAGGTTAGATACTTCAAAATACTCAGCAATTTTGAATATGAGCTCTCTTATGTTTCAAATGTTTATTATGAATGCATGCATGTGTAGAGGTGTCACTTGTTATATTGTAGTGACATAGTATCGTACAATGTTAAGCGTCATTTGAACTGCACAACTCAAAAATCGATTGACGCCCAACTTTTATAGGCCGAGTGTAATTTGAAGCTCGATAAATGTAGACTAGGAGTCTTATATATTTAACCAAAATCTAAGGGAGGGAGTCAACTTTAAGGCCTCGATAGGACTAAGCCTTCACGCTAGAGCTAGAGCTAGAGAAATTATTTTATAGGCAGAGGTCAAACAACTGATGGGTCTCCAATTCCCAAAGTTCTCCTTTCCCACCTTTTGTGAATGAGCTTTATGGCCCCATTGTTTAGAGAAGAGGGGAGAGCTCCTAGCTTCAAGGCTTCTTGCCAAATCCTCATCACATGAGGAGTGAGAAAGTCTTGAGAGTGTTGGTAAAATTCATTGGGCAAACCATCTTTTCCATGAAATTGAAAGATATATTGTATGTGATATAGTTCTTTTAGCTAGGGTGACCCTCCCCTGCCTGAGGGTTCTTGTATAATCTTTTTTGTTTTCTAGTAATTCAAAGTTCAACTTCTCTCTCTCAAAAAGAAAAGAAAGATGCCAACCTCCAAAAATGGACTAGGAAGCGAGCCTATATCCTTCAACATGAGGATGCACTCTCAAGATGATGATATGTTGTTGTAACTCTATGAGCGTGCTTGCGCACACACACAAAAGGGTAGAGAGAGAGAGAGAGAGAGAGAGAGAGAGGTTGTAAGAGGGACAACTAGAAATAATGTATCTTTTTTTTTTTGCAAAACTCATAAGAGTGAGTGATATTAAATTAAACAGCTCAACAAAAAATTACAATCAACACCTTGCTTAACCACATGAGTCAGGGCACCACAACCAACAAAACTATCATACTCCATAGATACACAAGGATAACCGTCCGAACAAGGGAGGCAAGCTCAACTAAAAGAGAACCACAGACTAAACAAAGTTAGAGTTGCAACAAGGGCCGGCTCCGAGCCTCCACCACCTGAAGAGCATGCACGGGTTGCCACCAAGGAGCCGATGTTGCCATCAACCGCCACCTTGAATTGTGAGTGAAAAATATATTAAAACCAAAAAATTTACAAAGCAAGCCATGCTCCCACAAGCCATGGCATCTAACATACCATGCTCCCACGAGCCATGGAATCCCATCATGAATCCATACCCCATATATCGGTTGATATCGAGAAGCACCCTAAACAAGAGCAGACATAAGAGACATACAAATACTATAGCCGCACTCGACACGGGGGTTGCCACCCTCATCACTATATGGCACGGCTCTGGGTCAGAGGGGATCTAGGGCTCAAATTTGGGGGCGCGAAGCGGCTTTAATCTCTGTCGTCGGATCACGAAGTGAACTAAGAGTGGGTGAACTGGGGGTGAACTAGGGGCGGGTAAGCTAAGGGTGGGTGAACTAGGGGCACCTAAACTATGGTATGATCATGTGCCATGCCAACATGGATAGCGACGCACGTTAGCGTGGTGGTAGGGCATTCGTGTGGCAACCGAGATGTTTCAGGGTCGATCCACATCCTGCGAGGCGAGTGAAGTAGGAGTGAACTAGAGAGGTGAACTAGGAGTGAACTCGGGGCACCATTTTTGCCCCGAGTTCACCCCTAATTCACTACGTGATCCGACGCCCTAGATCCCCCCTGGCCAGAGCCGTGCCATATAGTGACGAGAGGTTGCCACCAAGGAAGACGGTCGACCTACCATATGGACTGCCTTGACAAAAAATAAAAGGCATGCTAAATCAACAAAGCTTAGGATTCTAGATAATGATAGCTACCGTCAAATCACCCTTTACAAGGACCTTTCTACATACGTATATAATGTGTACGAAGTCAAGAATATTAGCTACAAAGTAATGCTTTTCTTTTCTTTTCTCTTTTTTTTTTTGTCACGTATTGGAACTTTTATGTATAGATATACTATATAAACTTTTCGTAGTACAACGAAGGAGAAAATTTTGCAAGAAAACCAAAACATCCACACCAATGTTTGGGAAAAGCAATAGAATATGGAAAAACCCAACCTAAACTTAAACCGGAACAAAAGGTGTATGAATTTTCTACGATTTGAAGGGCAAAGGTGCTTACCAAAAGTTAACCCTAATCATGACATTTAAGATCGTTGTATCACTAACAAACTAGTACAATCAACGGGCTTCGTTCGTCTCCTTCGCTCTCTCTCTCTCTCTCTACGTCACTGTGCTCTCAGAGCTGCAAGCCACACCCATCGGTTGAAGGAGGTTTTGACGCATGGCAGGGAGGGAGAACCGGAATTCCCTCCCCCTTTATCCTTGGTATAGATACATATGCATGCACATTGTCATGTGAAATTCAAAATACCCAAAAAAAAAATGAATATGAGCGAAGTGATTTCTGTTGTTTCTCTCAAGAGAAGCGTGACTAGATTCCTTGAACATGTAATGTTTGAGTTAAGCACTAACAATCATTAAAATGAGCTTATCCTACATGATCACATCACATCAAAGGAAGCCATTAGTACGTTTCTTTTGGGATCTTATATTTTAGCTACTTAAGCTTATATCCCCCCGGGCCCGGGCCCCTCACTTGGACATGAGCTCTGTCATTTGTGTGTGGCTGTTTGTGCGTGTGTTCATTCCTTTATCCATAAAATGTTATCCAAGGTCGTAAGACTATCGACCAATTTGACGCACTAGTTGGTACACACACACACACACACACACACACACACACACACACACATATATATATATATATATAGAGAGAGAGAGAGAGAGAGAGAGAGAATGAATTAGTTTTTTTATATATTTTAGCTTCTTTTAAAGTTTTGTCTTTCTCTCTAAATGTAAACTATTGGTGTAGATGGATCGATAATCTTCCACCTTTGGCGACAATTTGTGGATAGGGGAACACACACACAGAGATTAAAAATTATTATGCTTTTTGATGCACTCTCTTTCCCTTTGTTCTAGTCCTCATGATACAAAAGAGGAGTAGTCGTTGTACATTCTGCTCAATTTATCTATCAATTTTATGCTATCTGCATGGGCAACCATGCTCATATGGAACTTGGCTATCTAAGAGCCTTGTTGCAACTCTCAAGGGTAAGATGGTTAGAATTGCATGGAGCTCCACAAGGGCAGCACAAAAGCTTCCCCCCATCTTGTCCAAGGTCATAATACTACACATGGTAGCTTTGTGCCAATGGATTTTAAACCAAGTCCATTAAAGGTTGAAAATTTCCCTACAATCTCTGTAACAAAAGTTTTGAACTTGAATAAATTCAAATTTTTGTGCAACTCGAGTATGTCTCAACTATTTTGGATCAATTTCTTTGGACAGAATCTACCAAGATACCCTTGGCATTAGGAGATGGATTTGAAGGGGGAAAAGATGGATGCGGCACGTGGAGTGGAGAGAGAGAGAGAGAGAGAGAGAGAGAGAGAGAGAGAAACAGATTGTGCAAAATAGGTTTTGGCACGTGGAGAGAGAGAGAGAGAGAGAGAGAGAGAAACAGATTGTGCAAAATAGGTTTCGGGTCAAATTTTTACTTGGTGAGCCTAAGATCCTTTTATGGCTATTTGAGCCCAACATCGGCCACGTTCTCCACTTCTTTGACATAGGATTTTTAGACGGATCCTACGGTCTACTATGTGCAACTTTTTCATACGCGCTAGCTAAGGATTTGACCAACTCTGTGTATCTTTTTTAGACACACCCAGACGCCCTGTTTCTGATGAAGTATTACATAACTGAGGCATCGGGCTCTCCAACAACCGCCTGTTGCTGTGAAGAGCAAGAAGGACTTCTTCTGAGTGGTGGATATTGCAGAGATGCAAAGAGATGGCACCTCTCCAAATGCAATCACCTACACTTGCATCTTCAAGGCATGGAACAGTACGCAAGACGTTGATATGAGCAAAAGAATTCACATCAATGATATTTCAAGAGCCATCCTCAAGGCTATGAAGACCCCAATCTGTGTATGCAGGTCAATTGCACAAAACAACCATGCTATCCTCACACTACAATTCATTCAATGCATTGTTCAAAGTCTTGGCAGGTCGCAAATGCACTCTTACAAGAGGAAACGACAAAGGATGGCTGCCAACCAGACTGTTGGGGTTCATCAACACATGCAAACCACACTCAAACATGCTATCAGGTAGCAAACAGCCGGCCATCTCATGATCAGACTCAACATAGAAACACTCTAACTCTCATGTAAAACTCAGGAACAGAACCAGAGTAAGTAGAAACACATATGAAAAAGATTTGACAGCAGAAAGAGAAACATTTGGGCAACTTGGAGTTTTCTATTTCCTCACCAAAACAGAGTTACAACTCCGACTCTCTCATAGAGCCATACAAAAGCGTCAAGTTCTCCCTCTCTAACCAACCTACCTGAATATGGTTATATCCCCACAAGTCTTGGCACACATGCTAACTACAATTATCTGATTCAAACAGATCCGATCAAGCAACAGGTGACTAGATACTATCCAACTAAGAAACACAAGAGACTCAACAATATCCGACTAAGAATTATCCATTCAACACATGGCACGCCCCGGTGGTGGATTTCGTAGAAATCCGACTCAAGTTCTCACATCCCTTGATCAAAATACATAGCAACTCCAAAATGTTCAAAAGATACATTACTACTCAGTCTGACTATAACTAGGGCTAGACTTCATGTTTCCACAGTTTTCCAGTAGTAACTTCAGCTTCAACATCAAGTATAAGATATCAGCATGATCAGAACCATATCCTTCTGCCATTGAATGCTCAGCTGCAACTTTCCCAGTTACCTGCACTTCTTCATCATTGTTGTTGTCCACATCCTGCTTGTCCTGCTCGTGCAATGGCTGGCCTAAACCTTCCGCTAGCTCTAGAAATAGCTGAACCTTCTTTTCCCCTTGCTTTACATCTTCAAGAACAAATTTCTCCTTGATCTTGGCTTGAAGCTCCTGCACTTGACCAACCCTATACTACCTTTCCTTTTTTTATCTGGTCGACTTCAACCAAGATGATTTCCAGCACTGTTTTTTTCACCCCTGATTGGTGTCGAAAGTTTTCAAATTACCTCTGAAGGGTACAACATTTGTCCCAAATGTTCTGAGGTGCTGCTTAGAAAAGAGTTTGGTAATAGTGAAGGGGGTAGAAAATATTATATGTTGAGAATGTAGGTTATGGGAGAAGAGAGCAGTTGAAAATGATATATGGAGAGTCTTTGCTTACTAATGAAATATTTGATTGCATGTCCAAGGAGAACTATGCTCCTTTATACTTTGCAGAACAGGGGGTGCTGTGAGTAAGGACTATTGGCTCTATGAAAAGCTATCAACTGAAGTGTTTTGTTGGACAAAGGAAGTCTCATAATGGCAGCATGTTGTCTGTCTACCTTGTTGCCATGTTTATTCATGACCACATGTTGCCAAATGAAATGCTTACAGGGATGGTCAGGCTTTGCCTAAATCATCTAGCAAAGTAGTGGTTCCAAAGAATGATTAGAGCTCTATTCAGCAAAGGGAGTTAGAAGCTGAGTTAGGGGGTGATCAACAGAAGTTAGAATACTTCAGATTCCTTGTGCAACCAGGATATACTGAGGAGGAAGCCTTTAGGTGCTTGCAGACTCCAGAAATGGTTGGGCCCATGAGAAATCTAGAGATTTTTGTGCCTAACCCTCAAATTCAAGAAAAGACACTAGTAAAGCTTGGCAAAATGTTTACATTGTCAAAGAAAATAAAGTTGGATATTGACAAAGGACATTGCAAAACAGCTACAATTTGCATCTCCAAAGTGTCAAATGGTGGAATCAAATCTACTAGTTGAAGATTCAAGGATGGCTGTGAAAATTTTGGTTGAAGTTCAATTCTTTTTGAAAAAGCAACAAAGTCAGATGGAGCATCAACTGAAATCAGTGGCAGAAATAGGGGTGATAGCAAAAGTCATGTTACAAGAATAGGGTGAGCTAGTGTAGGGTTTGAAATTAGAGCTGGAGGAGCTGAAGTGTCAACATAAAGATGAAGTTTAAAATTTTCTGGTGCAACATCAAAGTGAGGTTACTAGAGTCAAAATGTCATTGGGGATGTTCAAAGAGTGGACCCAGGCCTTAGAGGGTAGAGTTAATGGTGAGCTTGAGAAATTGATTGCTAGAAATGTGGAATTGCAGGTGCAAAACCAGATATTGGATCAAAGGTTGAAGCCTTTGTTGGATTTAGAAAAGCAAGTGTTGCGTCAGGAAGAAGTGGATGTCAAAGGGGTGCTCATGTTTGAAGGGGATGTGCAAGTGCTTAGACATAAAATGCTTGATGGTATGCAGAAGGCTTGGAAATCCATGAGTGAGAGGTTGAGTACTGTGCTGAGGCATCCCTATGAACTGGTAAAAACTGGTTTTGTCAGTACATATGAGGGTCTAGATGGCAAAGGCTGAGGGGAAAACATGCGTGAAGGACTAGAATAAATGATGTGATGGAGTAGAACTTCAAATGGCGCACCCCCACTTACACAAGAATCTAATATCCCATGTGCTATGATGATTCTACTTAGTGGAAAATTGTCCCACAAATCAAAGAATTTTTCAAAGATTCCCTCCTTAAAAATTCGGAACCAACTAAATCCAACCTGCACAACTCTGACAAAGCAGAATCCGACTGGCCAATACAGAGCTACAAGCTCCTAGTACCTCTAGATCAAATTTTGATGTCTCCATGTACTAGGTCCATCATCATATATACTTGAAAAATGTTGCTCCTGGTTTTGACCATGAAAGTCAAGTTGTTTCTTGCCAATATGTTGTACCATAACTTGTTGAGAAGCACCACTTCCAATAATGCTATGCTTTGAAATTCTTGTTGAACACTGGGTCAACAACACAACATAACTCAAGTTTTGTACCAAAGTCTTATCTTTTGCGAGTTATGAAATGCTGCGGATTATGGCTATAAACGTCATTTGTAATGAGTAGTTATTATAGTTTCAGAAGCCGGGGTGCAATGGCACTTCTAGATTGTAAATACAAAGCCATTTGACCCTTTCAACCCCATTTTTGGTTAAACCTAAGGTAGCCTTAGTATATAAGGTACCTAGGTCATTTTGTAAAAGGGGGGAGACTTTAATCATAATCAAAACTTTAGCGCTGCCGTCTCCTGTGTGTGAGAGAGAAAGAGAGTGAGCGTGAGCTTTATCCTCTAGCTACGCCCGGCTCGCTCAACACATTGGAGATTTGACTGCACCATTGGTGTAGGCTTGAGCAGAGCTACGCGCCAACGCCAAGCATTCCACGCGAGACAAAGCGCACACGCCGATGCATCTACGAGCTATTTGTGGCCGTAAGTGTATCAAATGATGTCTGTTTTCTGCGTGCTAGTGGTCTATAGGATCGTGGTGACATAAGCTACGCATAGGTACTCATAAATTTCAGTTTCGGGCACTTTCAAAATTTTGCTCTGTCATCCTACGCGTTTTCCGCAGATGGGTTTAGAGTGAGGGTTGTGAGTGTAGAAGCTTAGGGACAGGTGTATCCTAGTGAGGGGATGGTGTTCCTTAAGTTTCGTACGAATCTGGCATGATTAGGTGAGTTACCTTCCATATGTGTGTATGTGGCTAGGTGGTGTAGTTGAGAGCAGTGAGGTTCTTGATTGTGGTTTAGTTGGCCTTCCAGAGTGTTGTATGTGTAGGATGGTCTCAGCCTGACAAGCTAAAGAGATTTACTCTGTGTGCCTATCGTGTCATCTGTGTCCTCGATTGACATTATGTTGATGTAGGTAGTGTTTGCATGCACTTCATGGGTGTGTGAGTCGCTCCCGCAACAATTCCTTTTGACTCAATCAACCCTGCTTGAGGCCAATCCAAATGAGGTGGTCTCCCCTAAAACTTCTTTAATCTGACATCAGCCACAATGAATCTTCCTTGGCCCAAATCTTGTACAATCTTTTAGGGACCTTTATACCTCAGAGTAAGCTTGCCTATGTGTGGTCCTAATCTAGAATTGTAAAGCATCACCCAATCTCCAACTTGAAAAAATTTAAATTTGACTGTCATGATTACCCAAGCTTTCCTCCTTCTTTGAATTACCTCAGCGATATAAGAGATCACCAATCTATCTTCCTCTAGATGCATCAAATATTTGCTTCTATGTTGAACTGACAATCTAGGACTCATTTTCTGAGCACTAGCTCTAAGACTTGGAACTAAAAATTCCATTAGCACCACAGCCTCAAGAACATATACCAATTTAAATAGAGTCATATCTGCGGTAACCTTAAAAGCTGTCCTAAAAAACAATAGAGCTCAATCCAATTTTTGATCCCAGTCCTTGTGGTTATCTTGAACAATCTTCTTTAAAATTCTGACCAATGTCTTGTTGGTGCTTTTAGCTTGTCCATTGGCCTGCGGATGATAAGTTGTAGACTTTTTGTGAATAATCATGTAGGCTTTGGTTATCTCAAAATCACCTCATTCAAAAAGTGACTCCCTCTATCACTTACCAGCTCCACAGGACACCCAAATCCGGTCATAATATTATGGTAAAGAAATCTAGCTACACTCTAAGCTTTATTATCTTTTAGGGCCACTACCTCCACCCACTTGGTACAGTAATCAGTAGCAACTAAAATGTACTTGCAACCCTTGCTGGTGGTAGGCTTTACACGTCCTACAAAATCCATACCCCACTTTTGAAAAGGCTCCACATGTAAAATTGGAGATCCGACATTCGATCCCTAGAGTCTGGCCAACCAATCTTCTGACAAATAACATAGCTCTTGGCATGTTGATGAGCATTTTTCAACACTGTGGGCCACCATAATATAGCATGCAACACCTTTCTCCCTGTAATATCACCTGAGAAATTCCCTCTTGCTGCTCCTGAATCAGCTTCCTGCAAGACAACCTTTTGTTCAAAGCCAGGCACATATCTTCTAATTACTTGATCAATCCCTTTTTTGTATAAAGCACTTGCTATTACCAAAAATGGTCTAGACTTTAGAGAAAAATTCTTCTTCTGATTATCTAAAAAGCTTGCTGGCATAGTATCACATCTGTCAAGTAAATCAACATTTGATCATACCATGACTCAAAAATTTCATTCTGAACCTCAAATAGTTGAGCATTAGGGAGATAATATCTATACCCATTCGTGCTTCTCCATTGTCCAACCTACTTAAATAGTTAGTAGTTGCATGCTCTCTACTTGGTGTGTGCACAATCACAAAATCAAACTCCTACAACAGGAACATCCATATGGCTAATCTCCCAGTTAACAATGGCTTCTTGACCAGATACAATAAAGCTTGGTGACCTACATGAAAGACCACTCTATTGCTTAACAAGTACTAATGGCATAATAGACATGTATGAACCATCCTTAGGATTTCTCCTGCATAAGAACAACACCAATAGCAATATCCAATGTATCCACAAAAACATGAAAAGGCCATGTCCAATTTGGTGGATGTAATATAGGTGCTACTGACAACATTTTCTTCAACATTTGGAATGATTTATCCTGTGGTTCATCCCAAACAAAGGGAACATGATTCTTTGTCAAGTGTGTAAGAGGCATACATACATTTTCTAAATACCTGCTGATGTATCTAGCATTCCATTTAACATGTCCAACAAACCTACTGACCTCCTTCACATTTTTTGGAGCTTTAGCTGCTTCAATAACTTCAATCTTCTTCTCATTAATGGAAATCCACTCTTGGGAAACCACATGGCCCAAAAGAACTCCACTTTTAACAACAATAACACTCTTGTAAAGAATTCATACATATTCTAAACATCCAACACCTTTCAAAACACAGCTTAAGATGATGGAGATGCAAATTCCTTTTACCAAACACTGAGAAGTCATCCACAAAAACTCTCATAAATCCTGCAAATAAGGCTCAAATGTTTTATAAGATGCAAAATTGAATGATGGTGGTCCATTTTTGAGACCAAAATTCATAATTGTGAAAACATATTCTCCCCATGTGATAAATGTTGTTTTTTATTGATCCTCCGCAACAACCTTAATTTGATTGTATCCTAAAAACCATCCAAAAAGCTGTACATATCCTGCCCTACTACTGCATCTAGAATTGCATCACAAACTAGCATTGGAAATGAATCAGTTATAGTGGCTGCATTCAACTTCCTATAATCTACACATACTCGCACTTTACCATTCTTCTTTAGAACCATAATAACAAGTGACAACCATGTACGTCATGAATTGGTTTAACAAAACCCACAACCAATAAGTTGTCAACTTCCTTCTTGATGTGTTTTGCAAAATTAGGATTCAACCTATACCTTTGATGCACAATGAGAATAGCATCCTCTTTAAGGTTGCTATGATGCTGGTGCAATCCAAGATCTATCCCTTGTACCTCAGATTAATCCCAAGCAAACGCATCTTTATATTCTCTCAATAGCTGAAATAGATCCTGCAAAGATTGTCTATCAACATGAATGCTAACTTTCACCATCTTCTTCAAAAGCCCGAATTCAACTCTTTAAGCTCATCTTGCTTAACTCTAGTTGATCCTCCAAACCTTTTGTTGTATATCTTCTCAGCCAAATCTCTTGCCTCCTTTTATTCTTTCTGCGATCCTTCGAGCTTGAGGCCATATTTTGATCCACCATTTGTACCAATTGTAGCCGTAAAAGTCATCCTCAGGTTTTCTCTTGTTGTTACCATATACATGTGGTAGTGATGTGTGTGAACACACTAGGACCGCCGGGGCATTTTTTCCCTCTTTAGGAGTTTTTTCCCCCCGTGCATTGTATATACGCCCATCCCTCTAGGGCTATCCATCTTTCCATTGCAGACTAAGTAACGCAATCTCTATTGTGTGCCTTGAGCTTCCTTCATTTTCTCCAAGCTGTTTGCATTTCCTTGCAACCCTAATTCCAACAATTGGTATCAGAGCAGGTCGCGTCCCCCCGGGCTTAATCGCCAGCAGCTCTAGCACACGGCTGCTCATTTTCTCCAATTTCAGTGAGCTTTGGCAAGCGTTTGCAGGTCGATAAAATTTTTGGGTGATCTCGTAGAGTTCATTCCGCTCGAATTTTTGATTTGAGCTCATTTTGACCTCCGTTTCCACTACAAGCAGTACTGCACAGGCTATTTTGTCATTTTGTGCAAATTTTTTGTTAGTGCCGTTTTTTGCATAACAGGTACCTTAAAGTCTTCTACCGTTTGTGCTATATAGCACGTGTTGTTCCCGCTTTGTTTCTCCTCTTTTCGGGTAGTTTTCACATTAGGTGCAGCATTTACCATGGCTGACAACAACACATATGTGTTCAAGATGTTTGCTGCTGAGGGAAAATTGGATGGGGACAATTACCCTATGTGGGCTTACATGATGCAACATGTTCTTGTGTCAAAGGGCCTCTAGAATATTGTGTAGGGCATTGATATACGTCCTGGTTCTGAGGATGCAAGCAATGTTGAGCATGTTGTAGGTCTTGCTGCAAGAATTGTTGCTATTAGAGTTGTTTTGCCTACGACAGAACAATCTCATTCGGATGTAAAGGATGTGCAGGCTCATGCATTGATTGAATTGTCTGTGAAGCACACCATTGTTCCTCACATTCGTTCAACAAAATCTGCAAAATAGGCTTGGGATATTTTGGCTGGTCTTTATGCAAGTCGCAATGAGGCTAAAATTGCTTTGCTACGTAAAGAGCTGGAGTCGAAGATTATGCATGAGGAAGATGATATGGACACTTTCCTTGCTAGTATCAAGGATATTAATGAGCAACTTGTTTCTGCAGATGAAGTGATTTCAGATAGTTCCCTTGTGCAGACTGTTCTTGATGCCTTACCAGATTCTTACCAAACTTTTGCTAGTACTTGGAGACTTATGACCCAGGGAAATCCTGAAGTCAAGTTTGATGCATTATGCACATTTCTGTTGTAAGAGTCACTTTCTAGAAAAAACAGGACTAGGCAGGCAACGTATAGTTGAACAGGCTTTTATTGCTTCTCAAAGAAAGGGTGGTAACAACAATGCAGCAACTTCTTATGGTTTTGCTGCGAGTGGCAAAAATTCTGTTCCTAATGCTTCTACTAGCAGCAATTTGTCTAGAAATTCTGGTGATAAGGGCAAAAAGAATAAGTCTTTCCATTATTGTAAAGCTAATGATCACTTGATCAAGCACTATCCTAAGTTAAAGGCCAAAGAAACTAAGAAGAAAGAGGGTGATTCCATTGCAAATGTTGGTTCCACTACAAATGCAGCCATTGTTGAGTCTTCTGTGAAAGGAGACTATGATGCTGATGTTGATGCAGGGCTTTTAGTGCAGATGCACTTACAATCTTGTTGCCCATGATGCATGCATGTCAGTTGCTGCAGATTCACATATGTGGTATTTTGATAGTGGTGCTACAAAGCACATTACCTCACATTGTGGATTTTTCACCTCTCTCGAGTCTGTCCCTCATGGGAATTCACTCACTTGTGCCAACAATGTCTCTTATCCGGTTCAAGGAGTTGAAAAGATTGTGCCTACTACTGCAAATGGCAGTTATTTCACACTTCTTGATGCACTTTATGTACTTGGGATCAAGAAGAATCTTTTGTCTGTATCTGCACTTGCTAGACTTGGACTTGTAGTCAAATTTGTGGATGATAGATGTACAGTTCATGATCTCAGTTATGGTGATGAAATTGTTGCATCTGGGCTTTTGTGCCATGGGATGTATAAGCTCACTTTGTATGACAAGTGTGGACAAAATTTTGCAAATGCAATTGCAGATTCAAGGGCTATTTCAGATGCAAAACTTTGGCATGCACGTTTTGGTCATCTGAATTTTGTCAGTTTGCTGCATTTGCAAAAATCTGATATGGTTGCTTCTTTGCCGCCTCTTGAAGCACCTGTCAAACATGTTTGTGAAGGTTGTATTTTGGGTAAGATGCAACGTTCAAAGTTTCCAAAGGATGGTTCAGTTAGGGCCACATGCAGTTGCAGCTTGTGCATAGTGATGTTTGTGGGCCCATGCAAACTCCGTCCATAGACAATTACCTTTACTTCGTGACTCTCATTGATGATTACTCCAGGCATGCATGGGTATTTCCACTTAAAGTGAAGTCCCAAGTTTTTAAGTGCTTCATCCAATTTCTGGCTATGGCTGAAAATGTATCAAAATGTACTATGGGCACCCTCCGTTTCGATCGAGGGGGGGTGTATATGTCTCATGAGTTGCATTTCTTGCTAGTCGTGGGATAAAACACCAATGTATAGTGCCTTATACACCTCAGCAAAATAGCGTTGCTGAGAGGAAAAACAGGTCACTTACGAAAATGGCACGATTGTATGGTCAAAAGTCAAGCTTTGCCGCATTCTTTTTGGCTTGAGGCCATCATGTGTGCCACTTATGTACTAAACAGGTGTCCTACGAAAACTTTGTTGTCTTTTACTCCATATGAAGCATGGCATGATAGAAAGCCTTCTATTGAGAACATGCGTGGTTTTGGCTGTTTGACATATGCTTTGGTGCCACAAACACAGTGCAGAAAATTGGATGATAAGGCTGTCAAATGTATTTTTGTTGGTTATAGTGCTGAAAGAAAAGGTTACATGTTGTATCATCCGCAAACAAAGCATATTCTGGTTTCATGGGATGTAGTGTTTGTGGAAGATTCTGTTCAGCCCTTGCTATCATGTACAAGAGACAATAAGGTAAGCTCACAGGACATTTATGACAGTTTGTTGCCTCTTTTTAGTGGTGTAAGTTCGAATGTAAATTCCAATGAGGCAAATGTATAGCCGATGGGGGTTTCAAAAAATGTTACAAATCAGCCTATTACTGATGCAGATGTACATGATGTACTTGATGAGGGAAGGGTTGAAAATGAGCATGCTAGAGGTATGTCAAAATGGCTGGTGCATACATTGCATGACAGTAAATTGGATGCACCTTTGTCTAGTCGTACTCGTTCATGCTCTCTCCATGCAATTTTGTAACTTTGGGGGGTCATATAACACTTTTACCCTCTCCAGGCTCATCACACTAGTAAACTCCCTTTATAGTACTTAAGCTAAAGGTCAATAGGGACTAAGCCCACTAGAAAGCCCTAGTACATTTCACACAATGCTACCTAAATCGGATTAAGAACCCAAGTAACCATTGATTATTAGGAAGGCATTCCCCATGGTATTAAGAGAAGATCTCTAACGCCTAGCTTGGTCAAACTAGCTTAGTCGGATTGCTTGATTTTTAAACCTAGACAAGTGCTTATGACAAAAAATTACATTGAATTTAATGGTTGATACTAAGAAAATGCGTTGAATATTATGCTACCAATCACCATTAAAGCAAACAAACATGGATGCAAAAAGATAAGGGGCAATGCTAATGGACGAGAAACACCTGTTTGTGTTGATGGTGGCGCTTGATTCCATGAAGGTCCAAATCCTAAGAACAGAAATTGTTCCTGTACACACTATGAAACACAAAGAATACCTCTAAGAGGCACATCAGTGGGAAGAAATAACTTTGCTAATCACTAAACTCTAAAACAGAAACACTCCTATCATACTAATCTTACCTACCCTCCATCACTCAAGTGATGAGGATCAAAGGTGTTTGATGACATAGGTTTCTGTTTAAATGTTCTGGATGTGAATGTGTAGGTCTCGGTCAATGTTTTGACTTTTATTGTGCATACTCGCTTGCTAATTGCTCTTGCTCTTTATTTTTTTCTTTTTTGTGAGTATAAGTCTTTATATATACATTCCCTAAGATTGGGAGATTGAGAGGTCAGGGAGGAAGGTTGAGAGGGGAGTGAGTGAATGATGACTGTCAGCAAACACTCCCCCTTTCCTTGGGTAGATCATACCTTTTGGAATGAGCTCGTCACCCTTTGAAACCAATTGTTCCAGTTGGTAATAGGTGAGTATTTTTGCCAGTAGTTTTCTTTTATCTTAGGTGCCTCGTCGAGTTGCAAGGGTGGTAAGGTACTCTCCCAGGATCGAACTTGAAGTGGTTCATCAGGTGATTCTTGAACACTAGGAGGTATGGATTCCTTTGTAGCTTTATGGAGGTCCACTATTGTAGGTGGAGGTTGTGGAGAAGCTTTTACCTCTATGGATGCATTACATGAGGAGCTAGAAGCTTCATGGAACTCCCCCCTTCTTGAGCTAGGTGGAACAAATCGTTCTTTCTTCGGTACCCAAACTAGCTCTGGAGCGGGTGTGAAGCATTCTTTGATTTTTTTCTTTCCATGATTATTGATTCATTTTGGAGCTACAGGATTGGGCGTACATGGGTCACGTGACAGGTAAGAACACAATCTACGTTTTGGCACCCATATTTGATCATTTCCTTGATAGTAGCCTTGGGCTTCCAATAGTCGTTTAGGAATCCAACGGAACGTTTCTTTACATTTCTTGGGGTGAATGGGACGTCTCTTACCAGGCTTCAAAAATGTGGGCTTCTGTTTTTTAGCATCAACCATGGTCGCTAAAGAAGATTTAGGGACCCATTTGCATGTTCTTTTTGTTATATGAGGATGAGTCTTGTCAGAAGCTATATGCATTGCTTGTAGCATATTTAAGGGTACGGGCATTTCATCCCCCTCAGGTGTTACCCAGGTTGTCCCCCTATTTCCCCAAGTGTCTATGGTTGCTGCTAGGTGGACCCAATCCACATTGTCTGACTTAGTCATCCCAGGTAGTACATCCATATAAGGAGAATATTTCCCAACATCAGTGTCAGCTTTACACGTGTAACCGTACTGCAATGGGGCCGAGTGAACTGTGGTGTCAGATCTATGATCAATTATAAACCTGTTTCCTAGAGGATGTGCTCGACCAGTCACAAGATCCACTCGAATGACAGAATCTTGGAACTGCAGGTAGACATGGTTTTTAGACCAGTCATGCATCATTTTTGCTTCCCTCATGAAAGGACGTCCTAAGATCATCTCCGATGCCATAGTGTGTTTGGAGAAATCCATAACAATGAAGGTAACTCTTATTTTATGTCCAAAGACCTTGATCTTGAGATCTTCTAGCATCCCAATAGGTTTAACAATAGACCCATTGTCCATCTTCACTACCATGGATGTGGTCGTAGGGTGAGGTCTTCCCATAGTTTCCCATCAATTTTTAGTGACAGTGCTAACCCCAGCGCCACCATCAAGGATTCCCTTCACAATTAATACCTTAGTAGTGATGGGTATGGTTGCATTGGATTCATCACCCTCAAAATATTGTCCCAACTTATTAATAGGTATTTCTATAACAAGGTTCTCATCTAGGTTGGGTTGTGGATCTAAGTGTTCCTCCTTTATTGGCATCTCCCCAGCTCCATCCATCTGTGAAAATTGTGGTAGCCCAAACTTTAGTTCTCCATTGAGGAAGGCTCAAAGAGCTTAGACTAGCTCAGGGTCTTTATATAGTTTGGACATGATGGTGATTCTAACTTGTGAAGACATGAAATCCATCAATTTGGCAATGTTTAACGACACCTTTTGGACTTCAGTCCCTTGACGTGGGGAAGATGGGATCTCCATTTCTTCGATAGGATCAGGTAGTCCCTCTGTAAACATTCTTTCCATCAAGAAGTGAGTACGTCCACTTTCCCATGACTTCAAGTCACTTTCTTCTTGGATGACACTAGATATGTGTAAGGGTCTATGGACTTGGTGAGGTTGTTGTTGCGTAGGGAACACGGTGTCTGTAATCTGGATCTACCTAGGTGCTGGTTCTAGATCCCTTTGGGTATCTTCTACCAAACTCCTTAATTGCTTGACTCACTCAATCTCCTCTGTAGGGTTTGGATAAGTTCCTATCTTCTTCTTGGATCTTGGCCATTGTGGCTCATGAAGATCTTCTTGTTGGTTTCTATCTTAGTGGTCGTTTTGGTCTCCATGGTTTCACCTGAATCAGAATCCTCTTCAGCATCGTTCATATATACGGGGTCGTCACCAGTCCCTATGTTGGTCTTTGAACTGGGGTCTGACTTCGCTGCTTTTTGCGATCTCTTCCTTCATGTTTTCTTCTTTTTTTGAGATTGGGCAATTGATGCCATGTCTCTTTCCTCAAGAATATAATTTTGTTTTTGGAGCATTGATCGTGTGAGTACATTTAGTGGTACCATAGGTGTAATTTGTGATGGCTCCTCGGTAACTTCAATCAAGTTTAATGGCGTGATCTTTGGTGCATTTGGATTATTTGGACATTGGGAAATCAAATGATCTATGCCACTTCGATTACACACGAGTATCGACATTGTAGACATGCTCGCTTGATTGGTTTGCATTAGTGCGGTGTTCTTTTGTAGCCTAATAGGACACTCGGCCACACGATGTGGACCTCCACACTCATAGCATTGAAGAGGTGGTCTCTTAGCAATGTAATTGATATTTTCGCCTCTTGCCACAAGAGCAGCTACTTGATATACAGGTTTCACTTGTCCCCAATAGCCCTCCATGTAGTATTGTGGACTTTCTTCAAGCACATCCATCCCATAGGCAATATTAGGATCTATATCTTCCTCACAGCCTTCCAAACAAGCAATAGATGACTCACAACCCACTTCATTCACAGAAGTGATTCTCGGATGTGGTGGTTGCACTCCTAGCACTGGAGGTGGTAAGGGTGTTGTTTGAACAACATTTTGGGCACTAGGGACCATGTGTTGTGCTGTTTGTTCAAGAGGTGGGGCCAACATCAATGCAGGCACTCGAGGTGTGTCTGTCCATGCCAAGGTTGGTCTATTGGCCATCGCGGGCTTAAATACTATGCAATCCTTAGCTTGATGACCATACCTTCCACAGGCATTGCAGTTCCCATTGAATTTTACTCTAAAAGTAGGGTATTCACTGGTACTATGCGAACCATAGCATACTGAGCACCATTCTTGCTCCCTTCTTGGATACATATGATTGTTTTGCGGAGCATGATTGTCTCTAAGACTCTCTTGAATGGCCTTGCTGACTGCTAAAGTCATCTCAAATATCTTTGGTTGTAAGGTTTCTAGTTTCTGAAACCTTAGAAATTATACAAAGCCTGATCAAATTAACTTCGTTGTTAAGAACACATTGTAGAATGATCTAACTATGGTAAATATTGGTATTTTTGGAACCATAACTAGAGCTTTACTTGAGTTAGAATTTTTCAGAACCGAATTCTGATAAAATCTGGAAAAGTTACGGACTCTGAAAGGTTACACTATGAATTTAATTAGTTAAGTAAAATTGAATGGTTTCAGTAATTATTACTGCTAAAGATTTTTTATCCTAAGGTTCTAGAAATTGCAGATATTTCCAAAATTAATTATTAAAAGTCAACAAACTAGCAAAAAATTTATTTTGTGTATCTCGGGAGCTGTGTGGGATAACGATGAACTTTCCCAGACTAGATTTCGCGGCAGGGGGCGTTTCTGGAGCTATAGGGCTGCTTGGGATGCAAGTTATTGCCATTTTCCAGCCTCTGAGTGCCCAGAAACCTATAAATATGACCCTTGCTTCATAATTTTAGATAGACTCGGAGCCTTGAAACATTCTCTCTCATCTAGAGAGACCTCTACTTAGAAATCACTAGAAAGCAAAACTATAGTTGGTTAATCAACGATAATTAGTACTAACCTTTCTTAATTAACAAAGCTATGTTAACCCATTTATAAATTTCTTAATTAATTGAAAATTAAACCTATGTATACTAAAAAATCCTCTCGTAATTCAAAATTCTCTGTTGATTATTGTGATTAAGTTTAGGGATACTAAGCTAATTAATTATTATATCATATTAGGACTGAAATTACTCATTTTAATCATAAATTAATGATAATTATACTAATTAAGTTTAGATTCAGATGAGATAATTATCCAAGCTATTTTAGACTGTCATAATGCTAGGAAAAATATCTTGTAATTTTTTGAATAATTTTCATAATTAATTAAGCAGATTTACACTATTTTTAAGAGAAAAGTAAAGAGAAAAATAATGAAACTAATCCAAAATTATTTGAGATATTTATCAGAGATATATCACATCTTAGGGAACCCGTGATAATTATCTTAACTTCAGATAATTAGTTTACCTAATTATCTTAGCAGAATTACACTACTTTTAGGAAAAATTAAAAGGAAAAAATAGCAAATTGATCCAAAATGCTTTGAGATAATTACTAGAGGTAAATCACATCTTTTGAAACCTGTGATAAGTATGTTAACCTTAGATAATTAGTGTAACTAATTATCTCAGCATAATTATACTTTTTTTTAAGGGAGATTAAAATGGAAAAAAATAGCAAATTGATTCAAAATGCTTTGAAATAATTATCACATGTAAATCACATCTTATAAAACCCATGAAAATTATGTTAACCTCAGATATTTAGTTTAACTAACTATTTCAGTAGAATTATACTGTTTTTAAGAGAAATTAAAAGAGGGAAAATAGCAAATTGATTGAAAATTCTTTGAGATAATTAGAGGTAAATGACATCTTATGCAACCCTTGATAATTATCTTAAGCTCAAATAATTAGTTTAGCTAATTATCTTAGCATAGTTACACTGTTTTTAGGAGAATTTAAAAGGGGAAAAATAAAAAATTGATCCAAACTGCTTTGAGATAATTATCAGAGGTAAATCACATTTTAGAAATCCCTTGATAATTATCATAATCTTAGATAGTTAGTTTAACTAATTATCTCAGTAGGAAAACATTGTTTTTAAGAAAAATTTAATGGGGGAAATAGTAAATTAAACTTAAAACCTTTGAGATAATTATCAGAGATACATCACATCTTAAAAAACCCGTGATAATTATCTGATTTAGAGATAATTAGTTTAGCTAATTATCTTAGTAAAAAAGCACTTTTTTTAAGGGTAAAGTAAATGGAGAAATTAATAAATCATGTGATATGATTACATACGATTTATCACAGTTAGAATACATAATAAAAGGCCGTGATAATTATGTCAAGGTTAAAAACTTAGTATAAATATTTATCTAAGTCAAATTATACTAATTCTAGCTAAAAACTAAAGAGAAAAATTAGTAAATCAGGCTATATGAGTACATGCTATTTATTAGAGCTAGATTACATGATGAAAAGGCCGTGATAATTATGTCAAGGGTAGAAACTTAGTATAGATATTTAGTTTAGTCAAATTATACTAATTCTAGCTAGAAACTAAAGGGGAAAATTAATAAATCATGCTATATGATTACATGATATTTTATTACATGATAAAGAGGCTATGATAATTATGTCAAGATTAGAGAATTAGTATAGATATTTATCTAAGTCAAATTAAACTAATTTTAGCTGAAAATTAATGAAGGAAATTAGATAATTGAGTTGGAAAATTAAAAGATAATTACCAAAGGTCACAAATGTCCTTATCTCCTTGTGATAATTATACCATAGTTAATTAGTGAGTTTAGAAAATTATAATTGACCAAAAGTCCTCTTTTTAACAAAAGATTACTAAAATAAATAGACTTTACAATCAAAAGTTTTTAGGAAAATTATAGTAAGTGTAAACCTATGATATAAAGTGGAGGAAATGAACTCTTTGAGAAAATAAATAGAATAAATATTAAGCTCAAAATAAACATATTCCAAGCGTAAAATTCGATGGAAAATTTAGGAACAAGATATACAAAATTATAAGAAAATTAGGATAGCGTAGAAAACCCTTATCATGCCTATATAGGAAAGTAAGAGATTACTAGGTCAAGAATTTACCAATTAAGACTATAAATTTAACCTAGAGTTGGGTAAAATTGGATACAAAGGTTAAGTCTAGCTTTCGGATAATTTACCTAATGATTAGACGTCCTTTTTATAAAGATAAGAAGTTATGGCACCTAAAAGGACCCGAGCAAATCCTACATCTGATGATAAGGATGTAGCTCCAAAACCAACTAGAGCGTCGCACGATGACGAAGCCGGGCCTAGTAGTAGGCCTACGGAGAAGAATCTTCAGGCGCTAGCACAACAGCAGATGGCCAATCAATCCCATGTGGATTTCCCATTATTCAATATAGTATTTAAATAGTTCAAGTTCTTTTATAAGTTAGCATTGCATACATAAGGAGTGAGTAAGAATAAGAAAAGGAATAATTGACCAAAAACGGAGGGTAACTTCCAACGTGCATTGTTTATAATGTAGGAAAGAATTGTTTTGGTTAAAATTGGTTGAATTGAGAAAGATATGATTGATCATCCTTAAGACAGCTTGTCTCAAGACACCTCCGACTCCTTGGTATATTTTGATGATAGTGATGGCTTTGCAGCCACGGATAAGCCGGTTACCCCCATGAACGTTGAGTTTCTACTCCGTGTCATGTCTTGATCTTTCTACATAAGTTAGGATACCGTTTGTTAATCCTAGAGGAGCTGTCCAGTTGTATGGGAAACTGGTTTGGTGTATGGGCACCCGAAACTTTGGGTGGGGGTTTATCCACTCCGGATTGTGAATAAGGAATGGGTGCCGTTTTTTCACCCTTAGGTGGTCTTGAGGCAAGAAGAGTACTTGTCATGGTTATTATGGACAATGTTTTGATTGACAGTACCCTATCTTAAGTTTAAAGATGTCTGTTTTCTTAAAAAATGTTATCTTTAATAATTTATTGAAGGAATTACTGTGACGGAATGTTATAAGAAACTATTTTTTTAAATGTTAAAACAATGTGATAGTAATTAGAAAACAAATGAATCATGTGTGAGTGCGGGGTGGTAAGTGGGGATTGACTAAGGTTGTCAATCATGGACGGGTGGACCTGATTAGTCAAGTAACTATCCATTCCCGCGCACTAAAAACGTTTAGAGACTTATTCACTTGGAAGAGGAGTCCACCAGCGGCTATGCATTGGTTGAGGATACCTTAGCCAAATTTGTGGAAGTTATAGGGCCGAAATAGTTTTTTGGACTTTTAATACATTGTCCTGTTTCCGCTGCGAGACATGACTAGGTCTTCTTCTAAGGCTATAGACCCAAGACATTATCAATGGTAAAGGTCTATTCCTTGGATTTTTCTTGTTTACAGACTCTGATTTTTATCAGACCTAGAGACCTGTCAAAGATCCCATCCCGATCTTGGTATTTGGTGGATAGGGGATCTCACATTGGCTCCTTAGCAATAGGCTTTAGGGTCATTGGTTGATGCCCCGATGTTTGCGTGCTAATAGATTTAGGCTCAACAGACACTCTTTCTCCTTGAATCATTAAATTATCCTCCAATTGGATCGCATTGGTGGTGACTGCTTCCCAAGTGGTGATACCTCTAATGACTAGGCCATTGTAGATATCCTCATGTGGTAATCCCCTAATGAATCTATCAAGCAATTGATTATTATTGAAGCGCTCATTTGGATTACAACGATAATTCAAATGCTTCAAGTGACTAATAAAGTCTCTCACCGACTCTCCTTCCTCTCGTTGGGCTTTCTGGAGTTGAGAGGCTACACCCCAAAGTACTCCCTCTCGTATGTATTCTTTCAAAAATAGTCTCCTAAGAGTAGGGTAAATCGTTTTTTCTTCCACCCTTAGGGTTCTATACCAATCCCCTACCTTCCCACTTAAGGTTAGGCTTAAAGCATTACTCTTATGCATGTCATTGTGTTCTCCTAGAGAATTGCATATTTGTTCAAACACTTTGATATGCTTTCTCACATCCCCGTCTCCACTAAAATTTTGCGTGAGCTTGGCTATTTGTACTGCCTTACTTCTAGGTTCTCTATCAGGCTGTTACGCATATTCTCAACAATAGATCGACCGATAGCTTGAGCAAATGTTGAGAGTCACCTAAGTGAGCAGGAACCGTGGGTGGAGGTGCTCCAGAGACTACATGTGGAGTAGGTATTGGCATTGGGCTTGGCGCATAGGAAGCCCTTGGATTCCACATTGGGTACAATGTTGTGCCATGGGATGGCCCAAAGTTCATATGTGTGACCCTAGGCATAGTAGACATCGTATGTGACATGCTAATTCTAGCCGGTATAGTCCCATGGAAATAAGAACTTGGGTGTTGTGGTTGTGGAGCATAGGTTGTTGAAACAATGGGAGGAGTAAGGGCTACATGAGTACGAGGACCCATGGGTGTATACAATTGGTACACACTTGTAGGTACTCTTGCAGGCATTGAGCTACCATGTAGTGGTGATGTACTAACAAATGAGGTCCATGGCGTGTTTCTTGGCATGCCCATCATTGGCGTAGGCATGGTAGCCGTGGTGTCATCAAGGGAAAGATGAGCTAGACTTGGAAAGGTAAAGCTTTCACTTGTGGGCTCAGATTGCACTGAGACCCCTGGCGAAACAACATATGGAGGATCCGTCAGACTTACCAAGGGAGTCTCCATTTGCGATAAGGTTGGTTGTTTAGCCTTCCCTGTATCCAAGAATCTCATGAGACCCGTTGAAGGCATGTTGATCCCCTTGTTCTGTCTTTCTAACTCAATGACCCTATGGATGACCTCACAAACTCTTTGTTGTTGATCCTCCACACTAGTAGCACCCATTGTGGATTGTAGGACATCTAACCAACCCACGTGATAGGTGTGACCTGTGTTTAGGTCGGTTAGAGTTTTTCGTTTGTAGTTTGTACTCCCAGTTCTCATTTAAGAACGCTCCATCTAGGATTGAGGTGCTAGGGATGTCCTTTATACTAGATGCAATGTGGCTCTCTAGGGGTTGGCCCTTAGCGGTTGCTAATTTAGGAGCACTCAATTGCTCTCCTAGCAAGGATATTGACATAGAGGCTTTCTCTTTTAACTCTCTTCGTTGCTCCGCCTTGCGTAAGCTCTCGATTTCCTTTTCCCTTGCTACAAGGATATACGGCTCAACGTCTTGCACTTCCGCAAGGCTTCCACAATCACATAATATAACCTCAGAGGGAAATAGTTCTAAAGAGTCAGGGGGTGCAGTGAATGGAGTATTCACGTGCACATTCTCTAAGGGCATAGGGTCTACGTTGGTCATGAAATTACTTCCCCACCCCCCTCATTTACATCATTAACTCCATGTTCGGAGCGAGTGGCTCTACTAAAGGTTTCCTTCAAGTGGCTAAGCACGCTCAACCCGGACCGTGGGCCCATGTGTTACGGGAGCGACTCACACACCCATGAAGTGCATGAAAACGCTACCTAGATCAATATAATGTCAAACCGAGGACACAGATGACACGATACGCACACGGAGGAAATCTCTTTAGCTTGTCAGGCTGAGACCATCCTACACATACAACACTCTGGAAGGCCAACTATACCACAATCAAGAACCTCACTGCTCTCAACTACACCACCTAACCACATACACACATACGGAAGGTAACTCACCTAATTATGCAAGATTCGTACGAAATTAAAGGAACACCATCCACTCACTAGGATACACCTGCCCCTAAGCTTCTACACTCAAAACCCTCACTCTAAACCCATCTGTGGAAAACGCGTAGGATGACAGAGCAAAATTTTGAAAGTGTCCGAAACTGAAATTTATGAGTACCTATGCGTATCTTATGTCGCCACAATTTTATAGACTACTAGCACGCAGAAAACAGACATCGTTTGATACACTTACGGCCACAAATAGCTCGTAGATGCGTCGGCGTGTGCACTTTGTCTCACGTGGAATGCTTGGCGTTTTCGCGTAGCTCTCCTCGAGCCTACACCAATGGTGCAGTCAAATCTCCAATGTGTTGAGCGAGCCGGGCGTAGCTAGAGGATAAAGCTCACGCTCACTTTCTTTCTCTCTCACACACAGGAGACGGCAGCGCTAAAGTTTTGATTATGATTAAAGTCTCCCCCCTTTTGCAAAATGACCTAGGTACCTTATATACTAAGGCTACCTTAGGTTTAACCACAAATGGGGTTGAAAAGGTCAAATGGCTTTGTATTTACAATCTGGAAGTTCCATTGCACCCCGGCTTCTGAAACTAGAATAACTACTCATTACCAATGACGTTTATAGCCATAATCCGCAGCATTTCATAACTCGCAAAAGATAGGACTTTGGTACGAAACTTGAGTTATGTTGTGTTGTTGAACCAACGGTCAACACTCCCCCCTTCCGCGTTCATGTCGTCCACGACATGACCTGATTGTCGATGGCAATGTGGTCTTTGCTGTCGTTTTGGCTTCATCTGTTGCACTGCTTGTAACTTTGTCGAACCACAACAAGAACTATGATCCATTAGAGCGGACATCTATCATCATAACCATTCATCTTTTGAGATCCTCTGATTACTTTTATGTCTGCTCTTCTTCATTGGGGACTTCTTTGTTCCTGTGCAATCATGTTGTTAGTGTTGTCTGCAGCTTTGTCATTGTAGGCCATTCTTCGACTCGCCATTGAGGAGAAGTATGCTATGATCTGAAATTGGTGCTCCAATTCATTTGTCAATTGATTTGAGTAGCATTTCCTTATTGTTGATGTAGAAGGATTATGTACAAGAGGATGGTGATAGGTGTCCTTAGATTAGGGTCTAAAACCTGGATGACCAAAGGAAAAAAACCCGGTGGGAAAAAAAATGCCTTTGGTATACGCTCTTATTGGAGTTGAGCAGTTGAACGTGAAGTACATGTTCATAAAAGGTGAGTGCTCGGGTGAAACACGGAAAGAGTGCCTAATGCAAGTGCCAATTATGGGACACTCTATATGCATATGAAAAATTTGTCAACAAAAGCATGCCATGTGAAAGAAGGAGATGATGGGTGTTTCGAGGAATAAATGTAGCACATGTGACATCAAAAGATGTCTCAATAGCTTCAACCTTTCCAAGAAGGGTTGTCGATGTAGAAGTTTCTCCACTCGTATCTCACTATGCTCAGTACGTGAGTGTCTTTTGGACCTTCTCCTTCACTTCACCAGACTTAAGTACTTAGACTTCGACTCTTTTTCTCACCTATACCAGCATGAGCGACACAACGTAAATATGCTCAACTCTTCCAGCTTGAGCAGTACCTAGAATAGCTAAGACGCTTAGACCACAGAGAATATTACTTGAAGCTTTGGGACTAACACCTCACTCATTTTGTGGCTTAGCTACTCGACTCTGACTTTTATGACTTGTCGGTTGCCTGTTGACACTGCTTTGTGACAAGTTCTTTGGTTGTTGTAGTGGCTGCTGAGACATACTTCGTGAAGATTCATTGTTTTCTTGTACCCCACTTAAGAAAAATCATTCAAATAGAAATCTAAATGCTATGTACACTATACACATGTCCCTAGGGGCTCATATATGGATTTTGTCCCCATACTCCTATGTAACACTACTATGAGGGCATATACTCTAAATTTCGTCAAAAAAAAATCACAATAAAACGTAAAAATTCAATGCCTCTCACAAAACATTGCCCTCTAATAGTCATAATGTTAGGTCCGCATTCAGAATGCCTCCCCCCTTCCTAATTGGAGTCATAATGTTAGGTTCGCATTCAGAATGCCTCCCCCCTTCCTAATAGTCATAATGTTAGGTCCGCATTCAGAATGCCTCCCCCCTTCATAATGTTAGGTCCGCGTTCAGAATTCCTCCCCCCTTCGCAATGGGTATGTGTTGTGCTTGGGCAATTAAAAGTTGTGCCTATGCAGGCCTTGTAATGTAGCCCTATTATTCATACACAGTCAATGCATGGAAAAGATTTATGTTGTGCAAGATGTGGGTATAAGCAATTTGCTTATTGGAATTTGTTGGTGAGGCTTCCTATTCTAAGCAATGTAATGGTCTTTGAAGCTCCTGTAAGGTTGCTTGATTGAAGCGATTTGTTCTCTTCTAACTGTACTGTAATCGTAGGAAGAATTGTAAGAATTCAAGCGGCAATGCACTTACAGCAGTTTTGTTGTTCTTCTTTGAGACCCATTTCTTTGCGATTATTGGCTGTTTTGTTGCTGGCTCTCGTTTGGGAACCCATACTTGCCCGTGCTTCGTTTGTGTTTGAAGAGACTTCTTTGGGATCCACCTTTTTTTTGTGTGAGTCAACAGTGGTCTTTGCTTCAGCCCTTGTATGCTTGGTTCGGGACGGGATTCAGGCTTTGAAAGTTGATACTGTGGTTGTTTTGGAATCCAAATGAATTCCTAACTTTTTCGTGCTTAAATCAACTTCGTTGGAGCCCAAACCTGAGTTGTGAAAGCTTGCAATTTTGTGATATTCTTACCCATTCTGAGTTGATGATATGGGATGTCGTAAGATTCAGCACTATCGCTACTATCCTCATCAAGGTTGACTTCTTGTACTTTCCCTTGATTTTTTGGTTGGTAGTGGAAAGTTATTGTCTATTTGCTCGTGGGTGGTAGTTTCTTGGAGGACTTTTCTAGCCCATTGATTAGAGCATTGTTAGCTCGTTACTCGGGTCGTATTCCTCCTAGGCTGAGTCTTTGCATCCTTATTAGGAGCCATGTATGAGGATGCTTGTGGTGGCTGTGTCTTCACGGAGTACTTTGGAATCCACTTTTGATGCACTTTATTCATGTGGCGATGACATTGATTCTCGGGTAGTTGATCTTCTTGAAGCTCGAAGTGTTCTACAAAGTCATAGAACTTGTCGTCTTCTTCTTTTTTGGATTCTCCACATTTATTTGTTTGCTCCTTATTTCTAGAGCTTGTTGATGTCTGGTTCTCTTCGTTTTCCTGGATTACACTCACTGCAAAATAAGGAACGACATCATAGCCATTTTCATCACAAAAATTTGTTGTGGGAGCATCCTCCATGGCGCACACGTCCAGAGTAGCCAAGATGTGTTCCCATCCAAAAGGCTCTAACTCTTCTTCAAGAAATGGTTCTGGGATATAGTCCCTATCCTCCATAGCTCGCTCTAGGATACATTCCTCAAGTTTCAAGCTACCACATTGTGAAGCTCCACACATCCACAGTTCTTTAGACTTACCTAACCAAGCTGGAAGTTCTGATCCTGCTACTGTGGTGGAATCAAACTCCTCAACCGGTGTTCTCGCCACATCCCTATAGCTATGGTCCCTCAAGTTTATCTTTGTTATGTTTTCCATATGTCTCAGGTATATATGGTCATAACCCCAATCTTGGACCATTTTCAATTGTCGCATGAATGGTCTTCCCAAAATGATGTCATAGTTGTTCTTCTTGCCAAAGTCAACAATAGCAAAAGTGTGTTCATATTCAATGCCACAAGAAGTAACAAGTACTTTTTCTATCAGTCCTAGGGGCTTTTCCTTGTGTCCTTCTACAAGCTGCAGGGTCATTCGTGTGGATATCAAGGCAGGTTTTCCCCATTTTTTCCAAACCTCTTCGGTTGCAATGGCCACACCAGCTCCACTGTCAAGGATTGCCATGGTTTTTACATTATTGAATTCCACAGGAAGGGTGGTGTTTCCATCTTCTCCCTCATAATACTCGCCTACCTTGTTTAATGGCACTTGCCTAGTATTTAGTTAAGGCATTTCAAGCTCTTTGATGCCTTCCTCGATTTGAGTCATTAGGGTTTTTACACCAAATTTCTCTAGACATTTACCCACATTAGCCTACATGTTTGGTCTTATTCTGAGCAACTCGGCTAACATTATTGTACAGGTGACTGGGGTAGATAGAATATCTACTAGCCCCTTTGAATTGATGGCCTTGTTGGGAGACAGTCTTTGTGATGGGACTACAACCACATCTGACTTGGTCTCGTACTCTCCCATGTAGGACGTTAGTGTTCTTAGAAAATGGGGTTGACTATCCATATATTGTACAGATCCTTTGTTGCCCCAATACGATCGCACGTCTAGATTCATTTGAGATCCAGTCTCAAATTCCTCTATTGGTGGTGGAAACACTCCTCGTTCATCACGAGTCTTGTCTACTAGTCTTCTTAGGTCATCGGCTTCATTGGCCTCTCTGACTTGTTTCCACAATTTGTCAAGACCATCTATCTCTTTACAATCCTCAGGTATAGCTTGGTGAAATCCCTTGGAAGAGGAATCCGTGGTATTCAGTACTATCCTTGGTTCTAATGCTAGGTCTTTGAGGTTTGGTCTATGCTCATGACTAGAATCTGGCTCTTTTAATTCCTGGTTTGGTGGGATTACTTGTGTACGCATGACACGGATCACATCCTCAGGTTTTGCAACTAGTGGTTCTAGTAAAGTTTGGGCTGTTTGAATCATTTTATGGCACATTTCAAACCTTTGATTTTCTAGTTCCGCATAGGGATATGTCATCCACCTGTGTTCTTGGGTTTGGTTGTTTTTGAGCCTCACATCATAGGTTTTCAAGAGAGCATCTAATGTCTCATTAACCTTCTCTGCCAACACAGATCCTCCTGAACTAGCACTTCTCGGTTTCTCATCCATGGATGGTTCTTCTAGAGGTTTAACCATCTGTGTAAGAGAAGGTTTTCTGACTAGGTGCGTCTGTCTTTGGTCCATCATCTGTCTTTGGACTCATGTCACTTTCCGTGTTCTTTGTCTCTGGATTCTCATCAACTTTCTTTTGAGCTTGTGCTCTCGTAACCACTTGAACTAGTACGCCATTTTCATTTTCTGAGCTACTAGGGAGCTGGACAATCCCTAATACATTTGTCGTGGTTTTCCTGATTTGGTTTGGTTTTTTCGGGCAATTGGGGATCAAGTGAGTGATGCCACACTCAAGACAATAGGCATTTACTTCAGTGATCTCCGTATGAGGACATTGTTTGACCAAGTGGTTGTCACGATTTTTGTGACGATCTGTCTCTGGTTGAGGAGATTCTTTTAGCATTTCCTCTTGGCTATAAGCAAGCTTTGACCTAGATAAGCCGCTATTTGCAATGAATTGAATGTCCTTTCGTCCATTTCATACCTTCTTTCTTTTGACTGAAACCCAGGAGGTGGAGGTTGTATCGGCCTCACCACTCCATGTGTTTCTCTTACCTTTTGTTGCTCCGAAGGGTAGTACTCACTTTGGTTGCTATACCACATTGTAGCTGGTACTGGCATTGGTTTATTTTATGCTTCCATCATTGGCATGTATCTCATGTCTACCGGCATTCTAGCACCTGGCAGCGGAGGTTGTTGTCCTAAGACAAGCTGTGGCCTTAAAACTCCTACTGGTCCCAGCGCATTCGCCATAATGTATCTAAGTGGAGTAGGTGCTTCTGGAACAGGTTGTACATACCTCTCCCTAGCATTTTCCGTGTTATAATAGCACTCTTCCCCCGTATGGTTCGTCCATTTTCTCTCAATTTCACACCACTTCAGCTCTCCCGAATCAGACCTTACAAGAGGAATCAACCTCTTGACCAAGTCATCGATAAGCTTTTCTTGATCAATAGGTGTCGTTGGCTTGGCAATAGACTCATTTATCTGTGAAACACTGTGTTGAGAGGATGTGTCATCTCCTTGACTCTTTAAGTCCTTTTCTTTGTATGCCTCACAGTTATCCACTAGATAAAGAGCTTCTTTGATCAACTCGTTTAGCGTCATCCTCCTTATCATATGCAGATCCTTCTGAAGGCCCGCATGTATCATTCCTTGGATAAAGATCAGCATTAGTCATGCTTGCGTAGGTAATTCCGCTCTCGGATAGAGCTTAACATATCTCTTGAGCCGTAATGATGCTTTGCGTACTGATTCATTCTCTTTTTGTTTGAATCCATGGATTTGCGAGACTGTGTTGTGAGCAATGCCTTTTGGCGAGAATTCTTCAATAAACTCCTCAAACAGCTCATCTAGGGTCTCAAAATCCCATTTTTTCCATCGAGTCGAACCATGTAGCTGCATCATCTTCTAGAGTCAATCCAAATCCCGCAAACTGTGTCGCAAAATATGAAACTTCCTCTACTCACTCTTGTAAAAGCCGTTACGTGATCTCTCGGATCTTTATCTCCGGAGTATTTTATGTTTACCCATTTCTGGACTTGGGATGGTCTAACTCGTCGATTGTCTACAAGTCTAACCAGAGACTCTCCCAATCCTTCTTTCGTTATCGCTCTTGAAGGGAATCCTGGTGGCTCTCTTCTTGGAATTCCTATAGAAATTCTCGTGTTTGGTGGAGGCATTTGTGGTCCTTCGTTGACCAAATATCCACCTCTTTCTAGTACAGTCTGTGGATTTGTGCTTTCTACAACTCTGTATTCTCGTCCATACTTGTCGACAACTATAGATCTCCATTGACAGTCGACTCCGTATGTGTAGACATATAAGAGCTTGTAATCCGTTATCTCTTCTGGGTATGGATCTGAGCACCTATAAAGATTGACCTCATTGTCGTCAATGTATCTATATAGTCCTTCACTCTCATGACCAATCATCCAAACTCTCTCAACAAGATGGATCTTTATCAATTGCAAGTTTGGAAGATCCATTGTGGGAGGATATTCCTCTATTGTCGGGATCTCCAAGCTTGTGTAAGCTGCGTTTGAATCTAGGGTAGACATGATTTCTCGGCTTAAGAGCTTTTTCTTGGTTCAAGTAGACTTAGTCCACTGTGTTCAAGTGCTTTGGTTAGGGAAAAGTCGAAACTATGTCCAAAACCGCAACCATTTCGTCACAATTCTCGCAAATTGTCGCTTTCAGACACCCCTAACTTGTGGATTTATTTTGAGTCCTCAAACGACGTTTTTTTTCTCAAAATTGACCTAAACGGTTGCCCTAGGCATACATTTAGTTCAAGTTTTGATCTAAGATCTGTAGAGCCGCTCTCAGGCTTCGTTTTGATATAAAAACTTTTCCGATCCGATACCGTTTGTGAAAGTTATGGCCAAAACAGTGAAATGCAGTTTAGAATGGTCAAAATGAGTCCAAATTCAATTTTAAAAGAAGATTTGGGATCTCTGTGACACTGTGAACACTTCTGTATGGTCAAAATTACAGTTGGACCCTAAAACTGGCCTAGAGATATCCTACGCGTAGGATGTCTATATGCTCAGAATTTAACAAAATTTGGTCCAGAGACTCCCCTTAAGTCCAGCAACACAATGGTATGCTCAAAGGTTGATTTGGACCTAAAAATGTCCTTGAGACATCCTACGCGTAGTATGTCTTTTTACTCAGAATGACTTGAAATTTTCACCCCAGCTTCTCCTCGATTTGCTGATCATAGTGGTGTGCTCATAGGTTGGTTTTGAGTCTTAAATCAAGCTGGAGACATCCTACGTGTAGGATGTCTAACTGCTCAGATTTTGTCCAAACTTGATCCCAAGATTCTCCTAGTTCTCAGCAACCCAATGGTATGCTCAAAATTGGATTTAGATGCCAATAGGTCAAGATTTGGGCTGCATAAGCTTCTAGTGCACTCCAAGAGTAGGATGTCTGACAATTCTTGTCTTTGCTTGGTAAATAGGCCAAACAAGGTCCAAATTCACTTTTGAAAAAAAAATTGGAATCCTTGAGACACTTAGAACCTCCCTATGGCCAAAGTAGAATTTTGACCACTTTATGACGTTGGAAACATCCTACGCGTAGGATGTCTTTTTGCTCTGTTTCAGCTCAAACTTGCACTATAGCTTCCCCTTGATGTGCTAAGCTCACAGCTATTTTTACTTTTTGATTCTGACACCTATAGGTTGGTCAAATGATCAAGAATCTGTTCCAAAATCCTGATGTCTGTTCTGATCAATTCCTAAGTCAAATCAACTCCAAATTGGACCAAATTTGCCTAGGAGGCTTATCTAAGGCTATATGACAGCATGGTATGGTCACAATAGAATTTTGGTTTCAGAATTATGCAGTAGACATCCTACGTGTAGGATTTCTTTTTACTCAGAATGAACCCAAACTTGGACCAAAGATTCCCCTAGTCTTCAGCAACCCATTGGTATGCTCAGAGGTTGATTCGGAGTGCTAAATGATGGTGAAGACATCCTACGCGTAGGATGTCTAAGTTCTTAGAATTGCCCCAAACTTGAGCCACATCTTCCCCTTGATGTCAACAACCCAATGCTATGCTTAGATTTTAATTTGGATGTCAAAAGACCCCAAAACTAGCTGTTCTAGCCTTTTGTCTGTCCAAAAACGCTAAAGTCTGTTCAATCTTCACTTTCACTGACCCAAATGAGCTGAAAACTCTCACATACACTCAAAACATCATGTATAACATGCACATGAAGTCACCCTATGCTTTGGTCTCAAAAATTATGCCTTGGGCACAATTTGGGTAGGATGTCTGGCAATTTTCGTCTTTTGGTCTTATCCTGTCAAGATATGGTCAAGTTCCCCTTTTCAGGTGAAAATAGGGTAAAACCTACCTTCTGAACACACTGGTCAACTTAGAATTTCAAAATTTCCACCAGATCACCCTGTAGACATCCTACGCATAGGATGTCTTTTTTCTCAGAATGGACTTCTGTTTCTACCCAAGGTGCTTCTTGATGCATAGAACAAGAATATGTGATCACGGCAAATTTTGGATGTCAAAATTGCTTAGAATCACCACTTTTGGGAAAATATTTCTCTGAAAGAGTAACATCCCCTTAACTCTCAGTCTATATGTCCAAATGACATGAGCTTAGGTGTGTGTGTCCAACACAACATGCAGAATATGGGTATGATGTCAAAACTTGATTTTTGCTTCCAGAATCACTCTCTAGACATCCTACACGTAGGATGTCTACTGATGAAATTTTTGGCAGAATTCATCCACAGGCATCTCCAAGTCTTGAGCACTACTTTTCAAGCATTCCTACCAGTTTTTTATGCAAAATTGTGGTCAGAATATTAATTTTCTTGTTTTCGCATTTTTGACACTCCGTCTTTGGTCTTTTGGGTGTCAAGAGTTGGTCAAAACTCTAGTTTCAATGTATACTTAGGGTAAACCCCCCCTTCTGAACACACTGGTGCAATCAAAATTTTCAAATTTGGTCTCCATAACCCCCTTGAGACATCCTACGCGTAGGATGTCTGTGTTTATAGAATTGCAGGTTTTCTTCACAGAACCCTTGCAAATGCTCTTTTATATGCACAACATCAGTCAGTCATACAAAAATATCCACAAAAGCTTGTTTAATGCATTTTTACCCTCAAAAGCACACTTTTCTGTGATTTCAAATGCAATCAAGCACTTTAGAAAATAATTCAGTGTTGAATAGCTCTAGATCAGAAATGGATCACTTACCTAAAGCTACTCCTACAAATCATATGGGGTTTTGCATCTATGAGTAGAAAAACGCTTCACTGCCACACACGGACTAGTAAACGCTTTTATCACCTCACAAATCACTCGACCACTAACAACTACTCTAATCCACAGATCCTAACTAAACCTATCTAGTCGCAAACCCTCGGCAAGACACACGCTTCCTGGATATCCACTTGATCGCAAAATATCCTCTTCCGGATCCACTTAAGAAAAACGCTTTCTTTACCCGAAACTAAATCAAGCAACAATCACACGAGTGTTAGTAGGAAACCTTCTTAGGTCCTTGTGTCCCCGGTAGCAGTGCCAATGTTGCGGGAGCGACTCACACACCCATGAAGTGCATGCAAAAACTACCTAGATCAATATAATGTCAATCGAGGACACAGATGACACGATAGGCACACAGAGGAAATCTCTTTAGCTTGTTAGGCTGAGACCATCCTACACATACAACACTCTGGAAGGCCAACTATACCACAATCAAGAACCTCACTGCTCTCAACTACACCACCTAGCCACATACACACATACGAAAGGTAACTCACCTAATCATGCCAGATTCGTACGAAACTTAAGGAACACCATCCCCTCACTAGGATACACCTGTCCCTAAGCTTCTACACTCAAAACCCTCACTCTAAACCCATCTGTGAAAAATGCGTAGGATGACAGAGCATAATTTTGAAAGTGCCCGAAACTGAAATTTATGAGTACCTATGCGTAGCTTATGTCGCCACGATTCTATAGACTACTAGCACGCAGAAAACAGACATCGTTTGAGACACTTACGACCACAAATAGCTCGTAGATGCATCGGCGTGTGCGCTTTGTCTCGCGTGGAATGCTTGGCATTGTCGCGTAGCTCTCCTCGAGCCTACAGCAATGGTGCAGTCAGATCTCCAATGTGTTGAGCGAGCCGAGCGTAGCTAGAGGATAAAGCTCACGCTCACTCTCTTTCTCTGTCACACATAGACGGCAGCGCTAAAGTTTTGATTATGATTAAAGTCTCCCCCCTTTTACAAAATGACCTAGGGACCTTATATACTAAGGCTACCTTAGGTTTAACCAAAAATGGGGTTGAAAGGGTCAAATGGCTTTGTATTTACAATCTGGAAGTGCCATTGCACCCCGGATTCTGAAACTAGAATAACTACTCATTACAAATGACGTTTATAGCCATAATCCGCAGCATTTCATAACTCGCAAAAGATAAGACTTTGGTATGAAACTTGAGTTATGTTGTGTTGTTGACCTAGTGGTCAACACCATGGCATGCATGTCTTGGCCTGAGCTATCGGGATTAGGCATTGGGAAACCCTCCATGACGTCGTAGTCAGAGGAAGTGTCACTAGCCGCTATGTTTGGGTCTTGGTTTGTAATACCTTGGATCCCTGCCGAGAGCCCGGAACCTAAGGTAGGTGGATAATGAGAACTTGTGTAAGTCAAAATTCTCTCTAGTTGCTTCATCTCTAGCACACGACCAAACGCAGATGCATGTGCCTTTGGCACCCTACAAGCGTCGGCGAATAACCTTGAAGGTTAACCGCTTACTTTTTTAGGCGTCCGTTTTTACTGGTTTTTTTAATGTTTTTTAATGATAGGTTTTTTTTATTAAAGTGTGTGATAGCTCAAAACGAGCGTATCACTCAGAGGGTTGCGGTGTGCTTTACAGCACAACGTTTGGTCACCTGAAGCTCCGTTGGTCCTCAAAAAAGTCAATTTTTAGCTACGTGTGAAGCTAAAATACGTAATTTTAAAGGGCGACTGAGGCCAGAGCCTGAGCCTGAGCGTGAGCTTGGGTCTGGGAGATATTCCTGATCCCGGTCCTACCTTTATTTTTTTTATTTTGGGATAAGGTCGCTGCGGCCTATGCGCGAACACACACACACACTCTACCTACCTACTTACAACTAATACACCTACTGTTACACACTAACACACTTCATTAACTCTCAGAGATCTACTTCCTACTTACTGTACTTTATATTACATAGAACTAACAACCTTAATACTAACACCTTACACAGAAAACACGATAACCTTTCAAAACTTCATTACAAAGAAATACTCAATAGTAGCAACACAAAATCCTTCTTCTCAACACACACACCTTCCTTCCCTACCTTTCCTACAATTGAAATTGCACCACAAAAGAAGCACAGAGTGCCATTCAAGCTTAGTGTATGGCATTCCCCGGCAGCGGCGCCAAAAATGTGCGCGTATGTCGCACTTGTCACTGCAAGGAACTTGCCAATACACTGTGTGCGAGCCACAAATGGCTCCTAGCACACAACAAGCCTAAACTAGTAAGCTCAAATATGGTGATGGTGTGTCACTCACCGCTCTACGCTTGCTGTCGTGGAGGATTCCTCGCCGCAAAGAAGAGGGAGACGCAACTATGCCGCTACGCCGCGCTCAACCACCTCGCCGCCGTCATGCCGCCGCAATGCTTGATTGCCCTCTCTCTCTCTCTCTCTCTCTCTCTCTCTCTCTCTCTCTCTCGCATACACACACACACAAGGAGATGAAGAAAAAGAAGATGGAGATGGAGCAAGAGCACTCTTCAATTGCACAAATGAGAGAATGAGTGAATTTTAGGTTTAGTTGACTTTTATATGAGCTCGCCCCATTCACACTTGGGCGCCCATGCTTAGCCAACTAATCCCTTGAATGTTCCAGTTAGAGTGCGTCTTTCATCGGCGATCACTCTTATCCTTTTCCTATTGGACCAACAAGCCCGGTATCTGACTCTACCAAATAAATAATACAGCGTCCGTCGTAGGTGATAGGAATGTGCGTGAGGGTTAACAGTTCTTTATGTCGATGATTCGTTGATCACTGGAGCAAATGAGAGACATATTGCTGAATTCAAGGCTGATTTGAATGCTACTTTCAAGATGAAAGATTTGGGGCTATTGCATCATTATTTGGGTATACAATTTAAGCAATGTGATGGTCGTATTGCCTTGTGTCAGAAAAGTTACATAGAGACATTACTATGTAAGTTTGGACTTGAGGATTGCAAACCTATTGCCACTCCCATGGAAACAGGTTTGAAGTTGAGTCTACATGATGCTGGTGATCCTGCTGATGTCACTCTTTACCAAAATTCTATTGGCTGCCTCATTTAAATGTATGCAACACAAGGCCGGATATTCAGTTTGCAGTCTCACAGGTTAGCAGATTTATGCATAGCCTAGGGTCAAAGCATTGGCAGGCTGTCAAGAGGATTTTTCGCTATCTTAGTGGCACTTTTCTTGGCTTGTTTAATCACAAGGGGGGATCATTGTCGCCAGACTTACATGCTTTGTTTCATGCTTGGCAGTTCATGTATATCATGGTTAAGCAAGAAGCAACCTACTGTGGCCACTTCTAGTTGTGAGGTTGAGTACAAGGTAGTCTTCACAGCTACGAGTGGATTTTGTAGTCCCTGCTATAAAGGTGGTGTTCTAGGGCACTTTGTTTAAGGAGGCATTGTTGGATGGTGGATCTGGAGTAAATATTCTAGCGGAGTCACTATATTAGCAAATGCAGTTAGGTAAGTTGGAACCAACACCATTTGAGGTCAAGATGGCAGATTAATGAGGGGATCAACCCTTAGGAATCTTGAGGCAACAAACTATTCAAATTGCATGCATAAATTTTCAGGTGAACTTTGTGGTGCTAGCAATGGAGCAAGGAAGTGCTTCATATGAGATGTTATTGGGGAGACCTTGGTTCAAAGCAGCTAAAGTTAAGCAGGATTGGGGTGATAACCAGGTTTTTTTGAGAAAAAGTAAATAGTTACTAGCCATTCCTATGAAGGGAAGGAAAAATACATTCAAAGAGAGACCATTGTATGCTCAGACCATTAACTTGGATGAGGAGATTGAAGATGATGTGAAGAAGAAGTATTTTTGCAGGCTAATCCAACCATTGTACGTGTATTTGAAGTAGATAATGAAGGAATTTTGCTACCAATGACCACATACCGGCATGCGGACCATACATGTGTTGGAATTAGGGTTGCAAGGAAACTCACACATCCATAAGGCGTCTAAGCCATAATCCACATCTGCTGGATCAATGGTGTGAACCAATGGTTCAACAATTTGGTCTGTATGAATTGGATATTCTTTTGGTAACAATCTATTTAGCATCCTCTCCTTAAAATCTAGAACCATGCATAACAATTGATCGAATGGAGAGTTAATTAATACCTCAAACCAATCCTTATCATCTTTTCTTACTGCAGGTCTTTTCAACTTGTGCTTCAGTTGCTCCACTTGAATGTCTAAATTCAGATCCTCTAGAGCCTGATTCTTTTGCTCCTTCTGAACTTTTTTTTGAACCTGATCCCTAATACCTTTTTGCTCCTTCCAATCAATTTGTCCCTTTGCTTTGGACCTAGTAGCTGCCATTACATCAGCATCCTGATTATCAACACATTCATTACACTCACCTCTGCCCACTCATCACAATGCTCCCTCATTGGCTTCTCCTGACTGTCTTGGATTTGCACCTGTGGTTCTTGGTGATCAAGTGCATCAATAATGATCACATTTGCTTGAGCTTGTGCTTGATTCTATTGTTGCTAAGGTGGAATTTATTGTTGATTGTCTTGATTATAAGGCACTACATGCATACCTCTTTCTTCTTTATGCTTTACCCATAAAGCACAATTCAGACCAACCCAATGATGTGGTGCACCACAATAAACACATGGCATCACCCTCGGTGGTCTTCTCTGATTATTGTCTTGTCTTGGAAGTCTTGGAGGTCTCTGAAATAGTGGTCTATCTCTAAATGGAGCCACTTGATTAGTTTCAACATCATTTCTACCTCTACCTGCATTTGTACTAGGTCTACCCCTGTTAGTGGGATTATACCAACATTGTGTTGTATTATGACCTTCTCTTTCACAAATGCGACAATACTGCTTCTCCTTTGGAGGTACCACAACATACCCAATCTTCTTTGATTGGGTAATCAAATCCTCTTCCTTATTCTTCTTATCCTTCTTCTTCTTAAACCTATGCTTCTTCTTCTTCCTCCCTTTGGTGCTTTCAGTCTCACTATCTAATGATACATCAGAATCACTATCTTCATCGGATTCAGAGTCAGCATCTAACTCATCTTCTCAATCCAAGCTACTCTTACTTTTGACTTTTGTCTTGGAAACCAAGCCTTTTTTCAACTCTTGTTGTAGCTTTAACCAAATTGTTAAAACCACTGCGATGTCAATGTTGGCTACTACATTCTTCAATCCCTTTATCAAACCTCATGCTAGAATTTCATTTGTGGGCCTTTCATTACCCTATAATCTGTTCACCAAACTTTTGAATTTTTGAGCATAATCTTCCACCAACATATTTCCTTGCCTGATGTCTTTGATTTTCGTCAATATATCTGTTGGAGTTTTCTCCTTTTGAAACCTTTGTAGAAATGCATTTCTGAGTACATCATAAGTTGAAAAATGTGCCATGCCATATTGGCTAAACCAGCTCATCGCTGTATATTTCCAATGTTGTTGAAAATCATTGAAGCTTTATAGGATCACCATGCATGGCCAAATATCCACTTGCTTGCCATTTGGTCTCAAACTAAGCCACATGACAATCTGCATCCTCACTAGACTTACCTTTGAATTTTGATGCCTTAACCTTAGGGTTGGGAGGTGGTTGAGCCATAGGGGGAGACTGAGGTACTCTCCTAGATCTTTGCCTGGTAGATATGTGTAGTGGGTCAAAGTGGAGTCTTCTCCTACTTCTTGTAGATCTTGCTATCAAGAGTAGAGCTCCAACCAATTGCCTCACCTCTCTGCCCTTTGGTGCTCCTGAACTCTCCCCTACCTGAATTTTTGGCTGCACTTCAGAGACATTTGTTTCTCCCTCTTCCTCTATGGCTGGATCATATTGAATGGGATCAATATTTCTTGCTTGGGCTAGAGCCCTAGTGTAATAGACTCAAGATACCCTTCTAGGTCTTTCCGACATGCATCATCATTCAGTGTGACCCACAAACTGACTTTGAATGCTGACTCAGAAGATAATCAGACACAATATTCCCAAGAATTATAGCGGGATCACCAAATGTGTTGGGGCTCATCAACACATGAAACTCACACTCAACCATGGTATCAGCAACAAACAACCATCTATCTCATGATTAGACTCAACATAGAAACACTCTAACTCTCATGTAAAACTTAGGAATAGAATCAGAGTAAGCAGCAACACACATGAGAAAGATTTGACAACAGAGTAACATTTGAGCAACTGAGAGTTTCCTATTTCCTCCCCAAAATAGAGTTACAACTCCGACTCTCTCATAGAGCCATACAAAAGTGTCAAGTTCTCCCTCTCTAACTAACCTACCTAAATATGGCTATATCCCGACAAGTCTTGGCACACATGCTAACTGTAATTATTCAATTTAACAAGATCTGACTAAGCAACAAGTGACTAAATAATATCCAACTGAGCAACACAATAGACTCAACAATATTCAACTAAGCATTATCGAGTCAACACGGACAAGGTCACCCTTTGCACTCACATCAAAGGTTTTAGTAAAGCACATGAACCTAATTAGTTTCTAGAGCTTTATAGTCAAATGCAAGAGAAGGATTGGGTGTTTGGAGTTGTCACATACAATCAAATGCAAAATAAGGATTGGGTACCTAGAGTTCTCACATATTGTTGCATCATTGACATACTTGCCAAGCATGGATATATTGACAAAGCCCTACGACAAGTCTATTTTGAGATGCGAATGAGTGGTTGCTACCTTGTATATAACATTAATAGAAACCTCTCTGGTCGCATGAAGACTATTCACATTGTTACCCGACTCTTCAATGATATGTGGATGCTTACAAGATTTTCGAAGAGGCCTTGGGTAAGAATCTTAGTGTCAAACTGCCACATGTATGCAAATACTTTATGAAAATGCTTGAGGAGCTTCCTATCCGGAATGTCCTCTCTTGGAATGAAGAAGCTCTCGGATGTTCTCAACAGATGTGAGATGAGGGTATTTCTTCAGATGTAATCACCTATATGCTCTTGATGTAGCAGCCCAGCAAGACCCTCACATGGATGACAAAGTTCACGGGGGATTCTATAGAAACATGTTGTGCTTGGCAATGCTCTTTTCAATATGTATGCTCATTTCCGCAGGAGGTGGGTTCTGCCCGTGCAAAGTCCAAGGAGGAGTTGTTGACATTCTCATGCTCCTCACCACAATGCTGCAATTCTTGCATCGGCTGCAGTGGTGGGTGAATGACCATGTCGATGCCACGCTAGCATTTCCAATACAGTGCCTAGTGGACAAGCTACCTGACTTGCTAATCTACAACTCCATGTCTGCCTATTGGCAGCGGATGCCGCCGTGCAACAACTCCCAAGCCCACGTGCTCTGATCATAAGAGCGCTTTTTGCTTCTACTCGTTAAGCAACGTCAAGTTCAACGACCTGCGATTTCTTTCTTGGTTACTTGTGTAGATTGTGGACATCAATGATGCTGGGTAGATCCTCAGGAAAACAATAGTCCCCAAATAGTCGACATTAGTACTCCGTCGGACGGCATCATTGAAAATTTTGTCTTGTGCATCATGAAGTAGGGTGGAGTTGTGCATCCGATCACCTCATGTAAACAAAAACAGAGCTCTAATGTGTTCTATTTATGCCTTCCAAAGTGGAGCGGTCCATTCCAAAGAGGGTTCTCTCGTCAAAGTGTGGCCAATGGGCCATACTCTTGGGTTGCTAAATGGGGCCTCTACTGTCAATCTCAACCAATGGGATGCAAGCGACATGTGGTTATTTTCATAAATTGATGTAATGCTCCTCCCAAGGATGTGCATAGAAGCAACAATTTTAGGACAGGACTGGGAGTATTCTGTCCAGGCAAGTACAACTTGTCAAAGCTCATTTTGCAAAAAAAGCCAATTGTTGATGTTGGTTTCACTCCATGAGAGCACAAAAACATTAGCCCAAGTCTTTGAAGGCTTTGTATCCCAAACTAGTGCTTGGAATGGTTGTCATGGTTATCTAGCATGGAGGCACCCCACTTAAAATGACACGCCTTTCCATCAATTGCTATTGATACTGATGTGCCTGGAAGAGATAGTTCTTTGTACTTGTCTCTATTCTGTACTTGTTTCATTCTTTCCCGAGGAAGAGAAGGCAACCATCGACGGTCTTTGGAAAGAATCAACAAAGGCATAATTTGTTTTTTCACTTAAATATATTCAAGGCAATGAATTCAACTCCCTCCATCGTACGCGAGGGTTCCTTTTGGGGTTGAAAGTATTGGGGTTTCTCAGAAAGAGGTCTCACCCTACCACTATCTTGATTTGTAGAGAAGCATTGCCACCCTCAACATGTACAAAGGTACACAAGTTTGTTTTGCAAGGAGCTACCGGGACAACAATTACAGCCTCCTATTCTACTACTTGATGCTTCTTTCACCAAGGTACTACATGAAGTTCTATTTTGCAACAGTGATGGTTGACATACAATAGAGAAGTATAAAACGTTTTCCACATTCATTGCCACAAGAGTGAGCCATGTGGAGGGGAAAGCTTTTCTTGAAAGGAGGGTAGAGGATGCTCTACATAGCATAATCCAAAATTTCCACGACTCCAACTCCACAACACTGCAAGGTTGGTTACATGCATCCAATTACCCATGCCTATGCGTTTGCTTGACGTAACACATAAATGCTATAGGGCAAGATACGCCTTTTGTTTCTTATAATTCTAGAGAGACCATAGTGCCAACTCTCTAGCATACTTTTGTATGGCACTTTTGCAAGATGTGCACTGTCTAATTAGCATTATCACTTTGGACGTGAATGCAAGACAAAATGTTTAACTATTCACATTGCTTTTATGTAGCTTGACTTAAACATTGTCATCAAACTTGTACCATTGGATGTCACCCTTACAAAATTAACAAGTCGGTAGTGCACCTCAATTTTTATAGTCTATTGATTCTTTCTGTGTATTTTTAGTTTGTCAAAGCTTCCTTAAGTTTAGTTTAGCCACATGTTTTCTTACATGCTCAATCTCGATCATTGTATCTATATATCAAACAGACGCGTACTTCTTTTCTTACAGTTCAACTTATGTATTGGAATACTCAATGCACTCTGCATGTTACTTTATTCTTAGGTGGTTGATGTGAATCTAAGTATATTCTTGTTTGGTTTGGAAATGCATCTTATATATTGTAGCCCAATGTTATCCTCTCCATAACCTATGTAGCACAAAAACAACCCTTTATCCCATCATTTTTCTCCTCATATATATTCGACACCAACTTCTGTGATCGACATGAGCTATGACTCCTTTCTCTCTTTGATTGTCAAAACATGTAACTCTCTCTCTCTCTCTCTCTCTCTCTCTCTCTCTCTCTCTCTCTCTCTCTCTCTCTCTCTCTCTCTCTCTCTCTCTCTCTCTCTCTCTCTCTCTCTCTCATGTTCTATGAGAAATAAGGGAAAATTGACTATGCTTGATTGAGAATAAGATGGGTGTCTCAAAGATGGGTCCACGTTCAAGAGATTAAAAAGTCAATATTTCTAGGCTGAATGGCAATCTGCAAACCATTACCAAAGTAGGTTAAGGAGTAGGTTAAGATACAACCCTTTTGCTCGATTCTATTACCCTCTTTAGTAGCCCTTTGTTTTATAGAGAGCACTATGCGACACAACTTGTTTCTTCACAATGCTCATCAAGTCCCAAGCTAAGCTATTGTTGGTGACTTTCAATTGGTTCTACTCACCTGCTCATGTTCCACAAAAAAACCTGAGGTGATAGAAATCACAACCCACTAACCAAGTAACCAACTACGCTTCAAAATCTGTTATACTATGTACGTCAAAGGCTCACCAAGCAAGACTAGTTTTTGTTGTAAAGGGAAAGGGCAAGGAAAGCCTGCATTGAGGAGAGAGAGGAACAATGGAGAAGATATGTCTGATGTTGATACTCTCACTCAAGGTTGCTTGGAGGGGAGTTAACGGTCCCTCTCTGCCTCTTGTTTCTTAATAGGATAGGCCCCATGTGGAGCCACAATCTCTCTCTCTGTCTCTCTCTCTCTCTCTCTCTCTCTCTCTCTCTCTCTCTCTCTCCTCTATAGGGGAAGCCCTGGGTGCAACACACCTTGTCTATCTATCTTGCTCTTGTTTTTTGGTAGCAAGACCAAGGCCCAGAGAGATAGATAGTGATGCTCGATGGTTTGTGCATGGATGAGAGAGAGAGACATACAGAGAGAGGGAGAGATATTTTTGCGATGGGATGAACCTACAAAGAGACAAAGCAACAAGTTAGTGATGGTGTATTGGGACTACCACAGGGGCATATGACTTGTTTGACGGAAAGATGGAGAGAAAGACTACTATTGTCCCCTCAAGATCACAACAACGAACTCTGCCAATGCTGTCAACTTGAAGGTGACCCCTTATGCTAGTACTCTCACACCTATTTCTCTCTCCCCCCTGTAATGCCGCCTACTATGGCCGCCCAGGCAAGAGCACACATCTGCTACAAGAGGGTGTGTTTGTGTTTGTCTGCAAAGAGAGATATAGCAACAAGTTGGCGACAGTGAGTGCATGTAGAGAGTGGTGAGTGCCTCGTTCTCCAGAATAGGGGAGACCACTGCAAGGCGACCATGATGGTGCATAGTGGGGAAGCAGATGCGAGTGCAAACCCAATGATGGCCTGGGGTAGGGGTTGTAATGGTGATCTAAGGAGAAACACACCTACAATGAGCAGTGCACGAAGGGAACAACGGAGCAGGATGCAGGGGACAGCGTGTGGGTGCAAGGGGGAATAAGGTGTAGTTTTCCTTTGGAAAAGGGGAAAGTCGGGAGTGAGTCTTTTGAAGATTCCTCTTAATAAACTCAAATAGAGCCAAATATGTAGGATAAGTATGGGAAAGTAAGAGGGAGAGCAAATGACCAAAAAACTTCTTTCTATATCCAATGCCAATTTTGGTACTATCAAAAGTTTCTGACTTCTCAATGCTAGGTTGAGTCTTTGTTTTCTATAAGCTTAGGTCAATAGTGTAATTTCATGCCTAAGGTAGGATTGGAGAAGCAAGGCTCTAATCTATGCATGCATGGCCAAGGGGACTCCTAAAATAGGGACCATGAGTCTATAGGGGTAAGGCTAGGTGGACATGAACATGTGGTAGTACTCAAGAGCTTTTAGTGATACTAGAGCTCAAGGAGGTCGTGGTGGAGAAGCAAGGCTCTAATCTACACATGCATGGCCAAGGGGACTCCTAAAATAGGGACCATGAGTCTATAGGGGTAAGGCTAGGTGGAGATGAACATGTGGTAGTGCTCAAGAGCTTTTAGTGATACTAGAGCTCAAGGAGGTCGTGGCCTCTCTCTCTCTCTCTCTCTCTCTCTCTCTCTCTCTCTCTCTCTCTCTCTCTCTCTCTCTCTCTCTCTCTCTCTCTCTAGGAACGCTCCCTGGTGGGGTCGAGGACGTGCAAGCCACACATGAATAGCTTATTCTACACACACAATTGTGTACAACCATCTGCAGCAAATCATCCTCTCTCTCTCTCTCTCTCTCTCTCTCTCTCTCTCTCTCTCTCTCTCTCTCTATGGGTGCTTGCTGGCCTTTGCTCCCTTCTTTGTTTCATGGGATCATCGAGTTGCGCCCTGTAAACGGAGCTATCTCTTCTTCTTTCGCAAGATCCGCAATTTTTGAGTCTCTCTAAAAAGTAAGAAAAATAGATTCCAATGTCCACTTCTTAAATTCTTCATTCATAATGCTTGTTTGATAATATTTTAAAATTAAAGGCGAGCTCGTTTTCATATTCTAGTAAGTCAGACAAACATTTCCGTTCAGTTTAGAAGAAAATGCTTCTTTTAACTTTTTCTTGCTTTTTGTGCTTTTCAATTTTTTTTGTGAAAAGTAGGGTGGATCCTTAATCTACCAGTTTCGGCGATGCTATAGTTCAATCTTATAAAATCTACTTTTTTAGTGCTTTTCACGTTATTTTTAGCTTTTCATGCTTTTTGCTGATAGAAAATCTATTTTCTTGTTCGGGTGGTCAAAGAAAATTCATGGTTCAATTTTAGGATTTACGCTATTTTTAGCTTTTCATGCGTTTTGACGTTTTCAAAGAGTAATGTGCTTTTTAAAATGATCTAAATCAAAAAATAATATTTTTAGTCATTATCTGGTATAAAACGGCTATACAATGAAGAAACGTGATTAAAAAAAATAATTATAAAAATTGTTTTTATAAAAAACGGCATTGTAAATATGTCGAGTAGTACGGGAAAGTTGTAATTAAGCCAAAGTATCAAGGTGCAATATAGTTCATTCATGATCACGTTAGTTGTCAAGATACGGTTTCAATTACTTGATTTGCGACAAAAATAGAAGGGAAAAGGGCGAGAGCTGACCACCAAAACATGTGCCATGTTTTAGAAAAGACTCCAAGAAGCAAAAACCTATTCCAAGTACACTACGGCTAGACAAAATTGGCATATAAGGAGCAGTTCTACTTAATTTTCAATATCCATAATTGCATCTATTATTGCAAGGCTTTATGTACGTATTATACAAAGTGGTGTACACTCTCCATCACCATCTCCATAAGAACTTATTTCTTATTTGTAGAAAGAAGAAGAATCTAACAACACACACTCTCTCTACTTGCTTACTATACTCTTATCTTTGCATTGTGTATGTGCTCTTCATCGACTTTGTGATGTATGTACCACATCAAGTAGGCAATAGGGACACTATTTTTTATCGTATCTCCTAAACCGCTATGAATCAGGTCAAACTCTTTGAGCATCAGAGATTAAGAACATCGTTCTCTCTTTGTGTCATGTTAAAATTCCACATGAATAAAGAGTCATGGTAGCTTGTTACCCACTGCACTTAAGTCAATATTTTGAACCCCAAGCTCCTTGAAGAACCACTATATAGAATCATTGAATGGGAAAACCCACTTAGCCAAATCAAAACAATGGGAAAATCAAAGAAAATCAAAACCTTGATCAAAATTTTTGGTAAATTTATTTAGATCACAAATATCACTTTATGAGTGTGAGTAATTAAATGTTTCTTAAACAGATTTACCTATGCATATTGAGGTGGGGAAATACCATATTTTATGATTTGCTTTGATGAGTTGATTTTAAGTGTTTGATATCCATAAACTTATATAGGGGTATATGGTTAGTCAACTCGAACCATACATGCAAATATGGATAAAGTGGCTTTCCTTTTGTGTTACAATTTTTTGCATAAATCTCATATGGGAAAAGTGATAAGATAAGGTGCTATCTATGTTATGAGACTGAGCTTGATGCATTGATTTGTGGTCAACCACTTCCTTTTGCATGTCATGCATCCAAAAATAGAAAAAAGTTGTTTTTTGCATACATGTAAAGTTATGGCATATGCTTGATCAAAGTGGTGGGGATATTTTGCATCATGATTGGGTTAATTTAATGATGTCATATGATGTATGGAGCCTCGTGGATGGATGTGGATGTCTCATGTGCATGAGTATTCCGCTTTACACCCTTTGATGTCAAAACTTGCTCTATGTTTAAGGAGGGTAAGTTGCGTTCATAATATACCACTTATGCATGGTTAAACATGATCAAAACAAGATTTTGAAGTTATTTTTAGTTGTTGGCCAAATTTTTTTAATGCAAAAAAATTCCATACTTTAAAGGCCATGTGTACTGGCTTGGTTTGGTCACAATGTGTATAGTGAAAAGTCTAAGTATGGGAGTTGGTTCAGTAAGGAATATGGTTTATGGTAAAGGGCTGAGATTCACTCATGGGTTATGGCCGTGATTTTGATTGTGGACGCTAGTGTGGATCTTGCATCATTTTTTTGGTTATGGCTATGTTGTCAAAATGCTGTCAAAATTTTTGCATCCATGTTATGTGCTAAAGTAGTTTTGCAGGTTAATGGTCCATCACCCTGAGTAGGGTGGGGTGCTCACCAATGTGATAGGATTTGATTATGGTTTAATATCTTGGATTGGATGACAATGTGGTTTTGATGGTTTATGGTGGATGTGTAAGGGTAGAGACCCTATACAGTCTTGACTACCTGGAAATGATTGTTTGTGCATATGCAAAGTACTATTTTGATTGGACTCATGTGTTATGTTTCTCATGATAGTGTCGCTACAAGATTCGGATCACCTACATTACTTAGCTTTAGATGAAAGAGTAGATGACTTGGGGCTTTGTTGAATTTGTGGTGTTGCCTATATCTTCTTCTTTTTTGCTAGAGCCTAGGATCATGTACACAGTTAGTGCAATGGGATAGAATGACTTACATGGAAAACACATTGGGGATTGTCTCTTGGATTTTCCTGAACACCCAATGATGGGCACTGAAGAGACATGGTGCGCAAGCTGGTATGGTTCATGTTGATTTCCTACCCCCTGTCAATATTTGGAATCCTTTCAGAGCCCGGGGTTCATGGAGGGAGGCAAAGCGGCCTCGTGTCTAGCTCAGGTAAGTTAGAGGTGTTCTGGCTTTCTCCTTGCAAAGTGAAACTCTCTTTGTCTTTAGTAAGAGCAAAAGTGGATGGGTGCACTAGTCAATCCTTGCATAGGGTTTGGTGCTTCTACTATTCATTTATATTTTGAAGTTATAATATACCCAAATTTTGCTATTGCATTAATTTATGGTTTCCCTATTTTAGCTAGATGGGGCATTTAAACATTTTCTTTTTTCACTCTTGTGTTTATATGCACTCTATTTCACCTTCCACTCCTCTCTTTCTCTGTCTCTTCTTGCAAATGTGGTGTACATGTACCTTCACCGTTCTCTTGGTCATTTTCTTTACACTTTCATTTATACCACACATTCAAGGGTAGCACTAGACATTAGATACCTCTCTCTCTCTCTCTCTCTCTCTCTCTCTCTCTCTCTCTCTCTCTCTCTCTCTCTCTCTCTCTCAATTGTCTATCTCTCTATCCGTAATGTACATGTTATCGATATGTGTGTGTGTGTGTGTTACCTACCTTTTACATATCTCCATGTTGAGATATATATATATACACACATATACATACATACATACATATATATATATATATATATATACACACACACACACACATACATACATACGTATATATATATAAATATTATTAGCAGCAAGCTAACGTGGACACCATTTTTCGGAGTTCTCTTTGTAAAACAATTATTATTTTGATAAATCGGGAATATTGTAACTCTTATTTTCTTGGTAAACTTTGTAATTAATGAGTCGGGGCTACAAGCTTCCAGATTGTATCAGGCATTCAATTCCTAGCTTTGGTAGAACTCCAGATTATTACTTTTGACCACTCAAAAACCTTGGCTAAGGTATAAAAGCCAATTCTTGTAAGTTTTTTATAAGTTTTTGGATAAGAAATACACAGCGTGGGCAAACAGTGCTCACTTCTCTCCTTCTCGCGCTTCCTACTCCCTCTCCGGTTGTCACATTGTGAATGCGTTTATTGCATTGCAACCGCAGGTAAGAGCTCTACGCATTGACGTAAGCCATTCACAGTATTTCGTAGCTTTTGGCGTCGACCCACGACCTAATTTCATCATAACTAGGAATTCGCACTTTTAAAACAAAAACTAAGCATAGGCGGGGTATTGGGGCATCATTGCTAAGCATTTAGATGCATTCTGGGTCAAAAACGACTAGGTCAAAAATCCACTGCTGTTAATAATCGCGATTTTAGAACTTGACCTAGAGTGGGGTTTGAGGCCATAGGCATGTGTGCTTAGGTCTTATAAACTTGTCCTAAAAGTTTCGTTATGTTTGGATGTCATTTGATGCTGTAACGGATGTGATTTGCTTGCCGATGAGCGATTGGCTTTTGGTGATTTCAGTCACTTGAGTGTAGCCTGAGTTAGATGCGAGTTGTTAGTTGTTTTCCGAGACATTGACAACCTCTTGTAGCCTCTATGCACTAGTCGAGTCAGCTTCGTCCCACGGTTTGACAAATTAATCGTGGCTCTTGCTAATAATGCAATAAGATAGGATGGTGAGGTTAGACACACGTCCCACATTTTCCACCGTTGCCGGGGATCGAAAACTAGAGAAAAACACGAGCGTCTTGTGTAATTGTCCTTTAAATTCCTCTAGGTTTGCCTGGAGTTCAAAACTCTCTTTTAGAAATCGCATAGCTTAAGATTGGCGTCTTTTGCTGTGTAGAGGTAGCTTGGAAGTAATCGTACTTGCTGAGTACCTTTAGGACTGTAGGATTGTACATTTAGATTAGGATTTGGAGAATGATTGATAGACGAGACAAATCTTAAGATCAAGACTCTGAAAAACAGAAAAAACACAAGAAAACGAGTGTTTGTGGACACTTTCCACAACCCCATTGCATGAGAAACTAGGAGTAGGGTAAGTAGGATCCGAGGTGGATTTCATAGCACTGCTCTCTCTGAAAGAATCAAGTGTGAGTTGTTATTTAAAGCTGCAAAATTTCAGATCTACGGCTAGAAATAGCACGAAAAGACTCGAATTCACTTAATCCAACTGGAGAGTAAGCCTGAGAGTTGTCCGAATCAGTGGGTAAGCTCAATGACACTTCGAGGTAAAAATTTCAAGAAGTTGACCAAAACTAAGATTATTTACTTTTTCTTGACATTTTAGGCCAAATTAAGTTTTGACTTGATTTATAGCCTTAAAAAACATCATAAAAGGATTGTCTTCGAGAAAATTGCAAAAAAAGTGCTCATTTCAAGCCTCAAGTTAATAATTACGATTATTAACTTTTTGCTCTAAATTAGCCAAGACTCATATCATTGACTCGTTGCATGTGTACAAACAACTTTTGTAAAGGCCCAAGAGATTTGGATCACTAAACTGTCAAAAAACTAGGTAAAAACTAAAGTTTGTACTGACTTTTTGAACCTTGAGTGTGAATTAAGGAAACTTTTATCCAAACTTGCTGAAACTTGATTCATAGGCTTATATTGATGTGATAAACATGTGTATATGCTCAGTTGACCAAAAGCTTGCAAAATTTTGGCAAAAATAAATAATCACGATTATTTACATCTGCCCTGTTTTTGAACCTTTTTACCAAGTTGGCATACCACTAGCTTTACCATGTTGTAATAAGCCCACAAACCAAATTTGGTAAGATTTGGATCACTGGAGTGAAAACTGTGACAAAAATTGCAAAGTTAGTCTGCAGACAGATAATTGATGACCATTTGACCAAAAATTGTCCAAACTTGATGAAAATTGGCTAGTAGCTCTACAACTTGACTCCATTACATGTGGAATAATTCCTCCTCTTTCCTCCTTCATTCATATTTTAGGACAAAACCCACACTTTATAATCCTCCCCTTGGGATTTGGACTAAGAAAAAATAACGAAGATGCAATATCCACACAAGATGATAAAAGTCCTCCCCTACAAGTAGAGAGGTTGCACGTTTAAAGTATAGAAGACAAGGTTGTTCTTGCCTTCATCTTCTTTTTTGTATTCTACCATGTGAGCCGAGCCTTTGATAGGTCTCTTCCCTTTGTAGCTTCTACTGTTTCTTCTACTAATGCTGCTTTCTCCACTGCTACTGCCTCCATTTGAGGAGCATCGAGAAGGAGGGTGCCCCTTCTTACTGCATTTGTTGCAAGGTTTATTTGTGTAGAAGTCTTTTGCTACTTGTCCCATTCTTCCACATTCATAACACTTTCTTCTAGTTGATGATGTCAATGTCAAATATCTTCCCCTTGAGGATGTCGTGACAAAAGCCTATCCTAATGATGTTGATAAACCTTTTTGATTTCTTTATTCTACTTGGATTGAGTTGAGGACATCTTGGAAAGGTGGAGCTAGTTCTTTTTCTTCAAGAATTGTGACTAAGTGGTCATAAGAAGGTGGAAGTGCACTTAATAGTACGTCCACTTTGTCATCTTCTGGTACTTTGACCTGGATGTAAGTTAGTTGAATGACAATTCTCTTAAGCCTATTTACTAGGCTAGCAATGTCCTCCCCTTCGATCATAATGGTCTTGTAAAGCTGTCTTTTGAGACTAACTTTACTTCTTTTGGGCCTGGCTCCAAAATTACTTTCTAGGACATGCTAGGCTTCATGTGCATGCTTACATTCATCTATGAAATGCACATAGTTGTCATGCAAGGAGGTGATGATGATTCCTAATGCTTGTTCGTCTTTGGACAAATTTTGTGCACTTGAGTGTAGATGCCCTAGTATGTACTCCATCGGGTTTGGGTTGTTGCTCTAGGGATGTGCTAATAATAGATCATAAACATTTTTTCATTAAGTAACCCCTTAACTTTGTTTTCCAGGTGTGAAATCCTTTCCCGTTGTACTTTTCAATTCCCTTTTCCCCCATAGTGCTAATGGAGGGGTCCTAGCTTAGGAGACTCTCCTACCCCAGTGTCTACCTCTTTTACACGAGCACAAAAAATTTGAAATTTATTTGAAGTTGTTGTGCTTGGTTGGATTCATTTCATTGCAAGGTGAGAGAGAGAGAGAGAGAGAGAGAGAGAGAGAGAGATTTATTCCTTTCATGAAGCTCCTCTTCAATCACCGGGGTGAAGCCCCTCTTCACAAAGGAGTAATGCTCCTCCGCTTTGATTTAATGTTTAGCCATGATGATGTGGAGTCCAAATCTTTGGAATGATCCCCTGCTTGTTTTTCTCCCTTTTGAATGCTCGATGCAAAGCTTTCTTCAAATGCTTGTTTGATGGATGCTCTTGAAATCCCTTGTTGAAGCTTTATTGAATGTCCTTGAAGCAACAACAAAAGCTACAAAGGGAAGAGACCTATCAAAGGATCATCTCACATGCCAAGAAGACAAATATGAAGGCAAGAACAACGTTGTCTTCTATGATGCCATACCTTGAAGATGCAACCTCTCTCCTTGTAGTGGAGGACTATTATTTTCTTGAGTGGATACTATCATCCTATGTGGATTTTACCAAAATACCTAATATGGTCTTCCATGTTTTTAAGGCAGACACTATTGTATAGAGTTCGCGTTCGTAAGTTAACTAATTGCTATGATTATGTTGCTATCTTCAATTATGTTCACCCGTTATGCTCACAAAGTCATTTCTCAAAAGTACTCTCATTAATTTTCGCTACTCTCAAATTAAATAGGCCAATTTCATTACATTGGTATCAGAGCATTTGGTTTCTCTTTTCTTGCTTAAGAAGAGAGGTCCTTAAGTAGGCTATAAATGGTTGATGTTGTTAATTATATTAGGGTAAGTGGAATTGGGATCTATTATCTGTTTTGTTGAGCCCACTATGTGGGAGATGGTGCACACCTCAAGAGCTTTGGACTTAATAATGGAGTCTTTTTAGACTTTCCTACGGCTTTACCATTATTGAGCCATAAGAAGTCCAAAAGGAGCTAGCCCTTGGCAACTCTGCTATGTTAGACCTACTCCTCTACTCTCTATAATTAACCACTTCGAGCTGTGGGTGTAGATACTTAAGAGCCGATTTTCAAAGGCTAAGAGGAGTGGCAACTAAGGTTTTGAATTGCCAAAGCATACACTAAGTACATACATAAATTTTGTTAACATGTCTAACAATAATCAAGAGAGTAGAATGAACATTCATAGCTTTGATTTTGCACATGAAGGTGCTAATGATGATGCTCCCATGTTTGTGAATTATCTCATCACTAGGTTGCAGCAAGCTATGGGTAACCCTGCTTTGCAAGCCGAAGTTACTCAACAACTTTGTGCTTATGGAATTTCCGTTCCTCTCCAAGAGGAGAGAGAGCTTAGGAGGCCTCTTGAAGAGACCCCCAAAAGAATACTCTCTCCCATTCGAGAGGAGGAATCCAAAGAGCAAGAAAGCAATGAAAGTTTAAGTTCCTCTGAAGATGTGGCTCCACGAAGACGACAGTCTAGACGATCGCCCACTCCTCCCAAGAGGAAAAGATCAACACATAGTCCATCTCCTCATCACTCTGAAAGGCAAGAGAGGAAACAAAGGAAGAAAAGGGCTAGGAAGAGGTCACCCTCTTCTCCTTATTCTTCACCTTCCTCTTCTTCTGACAAAAGTTACGGTTATTCTCCTATAGAATACAAGAGGGGAGGACATCGCAAATCATTTCCTGCATGGCGAAGGTCACAAAAGCTAAAGAAGTTCAAGGAGGGAGGAAAGAGTATCTCTTTTCTCACCTATGATGGCACCTTCGGTGCTACCGACAAAGTGTTGGCCTTCATCCAGCAATTTGATGCGGCCTTTGGAGATGAGGGCTTTACATAGTCCTCTAAGCTACTCCATGTAGCTATGCACTTCCAAAAATCAGCTCGTCAATGGTGGGCTAGCCTTCGTGGAAATGGTGACGCCCCAAAGACATGGAAAACTCTACGTGTTTCCATCATGAAGCGATTCCTTGCAAGCGATGCAAAGGACAAAGTGCTTACCAAATGGCGCAGCTTGAAGCTCCTCTCCCATGAGTCTATCCACAAATATGTAGACAAGTTTTGGGATTTACATCTCAAGGCTACTATCTTTCAAAAGATAGACTTTGCCGAGCAAAGGCATCAATTATGTGCGGGATTACTTGAAGAGATCGCCGAATACATCAACTCTCAACGGCCTGGTACTATTAGCAAAGTAATCCATCACACCATGGTTGCTTCACGCATCAATTTCCATCAAGGGGCTAGACGTAATGTCAAGCCCATGGAAAACAAAGACAAAAATGATGCAAAGGGAAAAACCAATGTTCAAAATACTTCCCAAGTCAATTCCAACAACAACAACAATCGGTCCAAGGAGAAGGGAGTTTACAAAGGTAAAAACAAACTCTCTCCTAAGAGCTTGAAGCTTTTTGCAAGGACCATAAGTGTTTTAAGTGTGGGGAGCAAGGATATGGCTATCATTCTTGCCCTAAGAAGAATACTCGCAATGAGACTCCTAGGGCTTCCACCATCGAAGCTCCAAAAGAGGATGCTCATTGCAAAGGATCATCACTTTCCTATGCTTGGGGAAAGGTAAGAGAGCACGATGCCTTCATCTTGTTTGACCCTGGCTCAACTCTTAACTTCATATCAATGGAGTTGGCCACCAAGTTGGGCATTCAAGCTTTTGAGATGGGAGATATAGTAATAGCTAATGCAGCTTTCAAGGGACAACAAGCCTCCGTTACTCCCTTGATTGGGAAGTTGAGGCTTCATGTCCAAAGGTATGTCGACAAGGAAGACTTCTTCATCTCTCCTCTCCAACATGAGGATGTTATCCTAGGGGCACCATGGTTTGATCGCATGGCTGCCAACATGAAGTTCCCTGAAAGGAGAATCTACTTCACCTACAGGGGAAAGAACATGTATATAGATGCTAGTGAGCGAGGTCACACTATTCCACTTGTAAATCCTCTTGCTTTTGATAAGTCAATGAAGAGCTCAGTTTCTACGTACATGATTTTTGTCAAAGAGTCTCTAAAAGATACTAATGTTTCATCAAATGTAAATGGTAGGAATCAAGAAGAGTTAGACTTGTCTAATTTCCTAAAAGGATTCCAAGATGTGTTCATCGATGATATCCCTATGGACTTCCCTCCAAAACGAGGGGATGATGACCATCGTATTGAGCTCCTTCCTGGAAGCTCACCACCGAACAAGCCTCCTTATCGAGTCTCACAAGCTCAACAAGAGGAGATCATGAGGCAAGTACAAGAGCTGGTAGACAAAGGGATGGTGAGGCCTAGTTCCTCTCCCTTTTGTTCTCTAGTCCTTTTAGTGCAAAAGAAAGATGGTACATACCGTATGTGTGTGGACTATCGAGCACTAAACCATATCACTATCAAAAACAGATTTCCCGTACCTCGGGTAGAAGATCTGTTTGATAAGCTACAAGGCTCAACCTACTTCAGTAGGATTGACCTTAAGAGTGGCTATCATCAAATAAGGATAGTGGATGAAGATATCTTAAAGACCGCGTTTCGCACAACATTTGGTCTTTATGAATATCTAGTCATGCCTTTTGGCTTGACTAATGCACTAGCTACGTTCAATCGTTTGATGGAGAAAATTTTTAGACCATACTGCAAATCACTGGAGTGTTCTTTGATGATATCATCATCTATTCCAAGTCTTTGGAGGAACATAAGCAACATCTCCAAGTGATTTTTCAAGCATTGAGGGAGAACAAGCTTTTTCTCAACCAAAAGAAAAGCGAATTCTTCCTTCAAGAGATTCAATACCTAGGTCATATTATCTCTAAAGATGGTATCCGAATGGATCCATCAAAGTTAGAGGTAATAAAAGCATGGCCTAACCCAAGAAATCTACACGAGCTAAGAAGCTTTGTTGGTATGTGCGCATACTATAGACACTTCATAGCAAAATTCTCTCAAGTAGCAGGACCACTACACGACTTAACTAAGAAGAACGTTAAGTTTGTATGGATTGCTAAGGAGCAAAATGCTTTTGAAAAGCTCAAAGAGAAGCTTACTTCCCAACCCATCCTCGTGCTTCCGGATCTCTCAAAGCCATTTGAGGTCCAATGTGATGCTTGTGGTGATTGCCTTGGAGCAGTTTTGCTTCAAAAAGGGCATGCCATAGCATATGAGAGCCAAAGGCTCAATATTGATGAACGAGTCTTGGGCATTTATGAGAAAGAGCTTTTAGCTGTTCTACATGCCCTAGACACATGGAAGCACTACCTATTGGGGACTCCATTTATCCTACGAACCGACCACCAAAGTCTCAAGTATTTCATGACGCAAACCAAGCTTTTCGACAAACAAATGAGGTGGGAAAATTTTCTTTCGCAATTTAATTTCCATATTGCTCACATAGCTGGTAAGCACAATTAAGTGGCCGATGCACTTTCACGACGACCCAAAGTTCATGCGGTGTCTATAGCTACTCACAATGATCTATCCTCTATGATAGATGAGTATGCTACTGACCTTGACTTTAGAGACATAATGTCAGCCCTTGCTTTGGGGAAGAAAGAGGAACCATTCACCTTGCAGGATGGTTATCTTCTCCACGGCAATAGGCTATGTGTTACCCATTCCCTTCGTGAGAAAGTTATGTATGAATCCCATGCTCCTCCCTATACGGAGCATAGAGGTATTCAACCTACTCTCCGAGGAGTAGAGACGTACTTCTATTGGCCTACCATGAAAGTGGACATACAAGAGTATGTTTCAAAATGTGTAGTATGCCAAAAGACCAAGTATGATAGAGGGAAGCAACCTGGATTACTCCAGCCACTGCCTATTCCAAATTCACCATGGGAGAGTATATCCATGGATTTCATCTTTGGATTACCCAAGTCTATCCATGGGAATACAGGAATATGGACAATAGTTGATAGGTTTAGCAAGCAAGCACATTTTATTCCTGTCAAAAAGACTATTAAGGCACATCAAATGGCAACTCTCTTCATATCTCAGATTTTTAAGCACCATGGATTACCCACATCCATCGTGTCAGATAGAGATCCTAGAATGACCAGTAACTTTTGGAAAGGTCTCTTTGAAAATCTAGGAACAAGATTGAATTTCTCTTCGGCCTATCACCCACAAACAGATGGCCAAAGTGAGATAGCCAATCTTACGATACTCGATCTACTCAAGACTTATGTTACCGAAGTAGATCAACGCTCACAATGGGAAAAGTACTTACCTCTTGTAAAGTATGCTTACAATAATACTGTACATACTTCTACGGGAAAAGCACCTTTTGAGATCATTGAGGGAAGACCTAAAAGTCCCTTGCTACTCAAAGTACATGGGAAGATCTTTGCCACCGATGAGTATAGCCGTGACCTACAAGAATCTTTTCAAAAGATTAAGGAGGCTATATCCATCTCTCAACAAAGACAAAAGGCTGCTGCTGCTGATAAGCACAGAAGAGCCTTAATGTTCAAAGAAAATGATTGGGTCTTACTCAAGTTTCCTAAGGCTCGATTAAGGCAAACGATGGGCAAAAATCCTACGGGCCATCAAAAGTATTATGCTAAACTAGCAAAAATATACTATGGTCCTTTCCAAATCTTGAAGCCCATCAATTAGACGGCTTATCAACTCAAGTTGCCCAACCATTGGCTCATACACAATTCCTTTCATGTAGCCTACTTAAGTCCTACAAAGGAGAACCACCAACTGAACCAGTAATTGAAGACCCTCCCGAAATTGAAGACCAAGAAGAGGTGCTACAACCCGAAGCTGTTCTTCGGCATGAAGACAAGGTACTACAACATGGTAAGATTATCCGACGGTATCTTATTAAATTCAAAAATTATCTTTTTGAAGATGCTAGATGGATGCAAGGAATACAGTTTAAGGATAGTATGAACCTTGTCAATGCTTACAATGCTACATTAGAGTAAGCAAATGTACAAATTTCTTTTAAATGACTCATGTTTTTGTCTTATAAGACTAGTCCTCTTTTTAATTGTGCACAAATTTAACTAGTATGCATGCTTAGAATCATGTTTGTGATGACGACGTCTCTCAAACACCAAGTAGAATTTGTCACTCTACTTTGGGAGAACGAAATGGACTAAAGAGCGGACATGCTTGCGGAAGCTATGTCTCCCAAGCACCAAATGGATTAGTCATCCATCTTGGAAAGATGTCGTAGGGTAAAAAGGGATCCTCTACCCGCTAAGTAAAATTGACTAATGACTAAGGCTTTATCTCTTCTACCTCATAGTCGAGGACGACTATGATTTCAAGAGAGAGGTAATGTCATAAAATCTAATATCTAATATCTAACCAACCCAAATGATTCTCTCATATTAAATTGATCACTTAATGTGGGAGAATAAACGGGAACAAGTGTTAAGATATAGACATGTGCTTATAGATCTATCTCAACACGGGGCCAATGGTAAAGGGGCCCAAATGAGAGATGGTCTATCAAAGAGAAAGGCTAACAAATGGAGCATAAGACCTTAGGGTTAGCTTCATTGAAGACCTCCAATAATGTGTGTAAAAGGCCTTTGACCTTAGGTAAGCTAGGGCTGAGCTTGAGGTGCGGGAACCCGACCCAACTCGAGGTGCTTGTCTTGCTTGTCATGCTTGATGACTAAGGTGCTTGATGATTGAGGTGCTTGAGGTGCTTGACATGCTTGACATGCTAGGGTTGCACTTGAGGTGAGAACCCAGCCCAAGCTTAAAGTGCTTATGAGCCAAGCTTGTGGTGGGAACTGGGCCTATGCATGAGGGGCTTGAGGTGTCAAAAAGTCAAAGATTCAATCCCTACAAGGAGGGGGCGAGCCCTACATGAGGGGGGATGAGAGAGAACACCCACACACTCACACAAGGCATGAATGGTACAAAGAAAGCAAAAGGGACACTTGTCAAGTTCCTCCTCATGTTGCCCTCATGGTGTGCCTGAAGCCTATTGGTTGGCCACCCAAGGGGTCCAATAATAATTTAGGAGATTTAATTAATTGATTTAGCATTTATCTAGCCCTCTCTCTCAAAGGGGAAAGGGGGACACTTGTCTCAAGGCTACCCTTGCTGCTTGTAATGCCTCCTGCTTGTGATTGGCTAGGCCTGGAGGGGTCCAATGAGCTTCAAGCATGAGCTACAAGGGGGGGTCGACCCAAGCAAGCTAGGGGGTTGCTTAGGGGGTATACTCACCCACACACACTCACAAACACTCTCATTGTGTGTAATGCAAAGTGCAAGAGCGCCCTCTCCTTCTCCAAGCAAGTAGAGGTTGAGAGCCTACACCAACACTCTTGGATATGGAGTGCAAATCCACCAAGAGTCATGCTTCAATGCTTAAGCTTGCCATCTCCTTCTTCTTCATTACTATGCTATTATGTATGCTAGCAACAAGAGTTATGATAAGTGAGGAACTAATTCTTTCTCCTACGAAATGTTTCTTCTTCCTCTTCCCTACCCTCATTTCCTGCTAGTTCTCTCCACCTTCGAAGGTGTTCGAGGTCTTGGGACTGAGGCTTGGGATAGTTAAAGCTTTCTTCAAGTTTATGTTATGTTTGTGATGCATGAAGCTTTCCATCTTCATTGCATCACCTAGGTCACAAGGAACACAAAGATTGTATTGTAACAAGTCTCTCTTAATGGGAGAAATCATAATATAAATGCCTATTAGAGGGGGGACAGGCTCCACATAAATCCGGTCCTCAACTGTTGTCATGTTCTCTAAATTCTCTCTCTTACAAAAGTATTGTTCATGCCAAGTTAACTAATTGCTATGATTATGTTGCTATCTTCAATTATGTTCACCCACTATGCTCACAAAGTCATTTCTCAAAAGTACTCTCATTAATTTCCGCTACTCTCAAATTAAATAGGCTAATTTCATTACATGTATGCGGCCCATCACTTACTTCCCCTCATGGATCATAATGGTCTCATCGGACATACGATTGATGAGGTAGGCGTATCACTTTGGCATGTCCCTCCTGTGAACTATAGAAACCCTGTCCATTGAATGCTCATCATCCAGGCCTCTAGGTGACCCCGACGCAGTGTTCGAGTCACTCCTAAGCATTTCCCACGCAGTGGGCGAGACACCGGCCACTCTCAAACGCGTAGGCAGTATAATCCTTCGGTGTACTCAAAATAAACATAAATCTAATCTATTCTAACTTAAATAAACCTAAATCTAATCTAATGTAAATTTAAATCTAACCTTATCTTAAACGATAAAAAGAGGAAAATGGTATAACCTTTCTATCACCCAAGTGTGGTAGATGGGTTATACCATTTCCCTCTTCAATAACAGGTAAATAACGTAAATAAACCTAAATCTAATTTAATATAACGTAAATCTAAATCTAACGTAAATAAACTTAAATCTAAGTAAACGTAAATCTAATTAAAAATAAACCTAAATCTAATTTAATTTAATTTAAATAAACCTAAATCTAATTTAACATACGTCTACATCTAACTTAATCTTTAACGTCTTTTGGGATAGTTTCCTACGACGTTAAACCTCTCTTCTTCTCGTGTGTGTGTGTGTGTGGGTGTGTATGTGCCAATAAAAAAAGAAAAATGGTATAACCTTTCTATCACCCAAGTGTGGTAGATTGGTTATGCCATTTCCCTCTTGAATAACAGGTCTTGAGTTCAACTCCTCGTCGGCTAGATCTTTAGGTCTCTTGAATTGGTTTCCTACGACGTTAATTAAACTCTCTTCTTCTCGGGTGTGTGTGTGTGGGTGTGTGTGCACGCCAATAAAAGGAGAAAAATGGTATAACTTTTCGATCACCCAAGTGTGATGGATTGGTTATGCCATTTCTCTCATGAATAACAGGTCTTGAGTTCAACTCCTGTCGACTAGATCTTTAAGGTCTCTTGGGATAGTTTCCTACGATGTTAAGACTCACTTCTTCTTCTTCTTCTTCTCCTTCTCTCTCTCTCTCTCTCTCTCTCTCTCTCTCTTTTCCTCTGTTAATGTGTGTGTGCATTCTTTGTTTATGTATGTGTGCGTGCGTTTTTGGTTTATGCATGCTCTCTCTCTCTCTCTCTCGCTCTCTTTTTCTCTCTCAATGTGTGTGTGCATTCTTTGTTTATGCATGTGTGTGTGCGTCTTTTGTTTATGCATGTGCTCTCTCTCTCGCTCTCTCTCTCTCTCTCTCTCTCTCACACACACACACACACACACACACATTGTGTTTTTGAGTGTGTGTGTGTGTGTGTGTGAGAGAGAGAGAGAGAGAGAGAGAGAGAGGGAGAGAGAAAGAGAGGAAGGAAACATTAGAGCGAGGAGAGGGAAGGAGCATACCTGGCTCTCCTTCCTCTCCTCGTGTGTGTGTGTGTGTGTGTGTATGTGTGTGTGTGTGTGTGGAGAAGAAAGAGAGAGAGAGGGAGAGTGCTCGTTACCTTGCTTGCTTGAGCGCGCGCCGAAAACTCAGATCTGAGATCTGAGTATTTGGATGCTCTCGGTTATTTTTTTAACCCCTGACAGCCTTGCTATAGGCGTCGCTGCTCATAGCGACGCTGTGGTTTTTCACATTTGAGCATCGCACTGCGAGCGTCACTAATATTAAGTACCTCTTGTAGTGAATGTTTACGAAAGGGAAGGGGCCTCTACTAGTGCCATTGTTGAAAGTGGGTTACTTAGATGCCAACCTATTAGGAAAGATGGATTTATTAACGATGAGGATTGCCACCCCAATGCCGGCTCACCCTGAATTACCCAAGCTCAATACACTTGGATCACCCAAAAGAGGAGCACTACTTCCATATAATTGCATATAAGTCTCTGTGGACTAGCAAACTACCTAAGGACCAAGATTACGGGATAGAAATCTCGACTACCGGTTTATTGTCGACTCACTCGCGAGCTGCAGTTCCAAAATTGTACCAAAACTGCCAAAACAGCACCTTGGGCACCCCCTGGGCTGTTTTGACCCAACTACGGCTTATTTTCTTGAAAGCGTCCCTATGTGGGGCTCCCATGGCAAATTTGGACCTCGGGCTGACAAGTTCCAAAAACGTCAAAAAATTGGCCACATGGAGACGAGATGCGTGAGGGACAGTGTGGCACCGAATCTTTATGATTTGCTGACGTGCGAGGCTCGAGGCATATGCAACCTAGTCCTAAGAGCGCATCGCACGACATAGTTTAAATCTGCTAGTTGAGCTGAGCAACGAGCTTGAACGAAGCTTTTGCTTTCTAACTCCTCCAAGATTGGCAGAGTTGCCTCGATGAAGCCATTCTCTCTCTTCTCGTTGCCGCTACATGACAACCTCTCTCTCCTCGAATTGCAGGGTGGAAATGACGAATTAGCTGACGTGCACTTCAACTCTACCTTTGTCCCGTGCGAAACCTACCTAAGGTAGAATAAAGCTTGCCACGTACTCTGTTTGAGGTTTTGAAAACGATGAGGCATTTAACGTGTGCCGTACTGTCGGCCCAAGAAAATATACGCGCACGCCGCAAATAGCTTATTAGCTTGCACACTTTCATTAATGGTGAGTCTGCATCAGCTGGAGTAGTGTCACTTGAGCCCAGTTGTGAGCAAATTCCCTTGGGTTAGGCGTATCGGTCTGTCTTTCCCTTTCTCGCTAGTCTTTCTCAGCCTCGGCGGGCGACCCGGGCCCCTTTTCTTGGGCAGACGGGGTCTTTGCGCAGTAGAGAGAGAGAGAGAGAGAGAGAGAGAGAGAGAGAAGTTAACGCATGATAGATGGATCAAAGTGCTACCTCTGTATCTCATGATACTCAAACGGACCTTGAAGGTGAGCGCATCCTCTTTACTGCGGCATAGTCGATAGCCATCAAGGATTTTATGTCTTGCATATAATGTAGAAGTCTAGATAAAACACGATGTTTCACCCAGGTTGAGAGGACGTCATGGCATGCAGCGTTAATCTATCTTGATGCATCGCAGGAAGCTTGCAGCAATTGAAGCTGCAGGATTGTTCCTATTTTTTGCGGACAGGGACTTGTGCATTCGGTTCGAAGTGCCGCTACAATCATCCAACAGCTGAAAAACTTGTACTCTTTTTTCTGTCATGTACGGTTGTTTTGCATGCATGTGCATTCGATTCTGTTTATGCCAGGCAAGCTGAGAGATTTTTGATTCCATGTGTACATAGAGGGGTTAACACAACTCATCAGCCACCTAGGTTTTGACCTAGGGAGCAGTTTATAGGTTGTTTATTGATACCTAGAGGGTTTACTTGTTAAGGGGCTCTGCATAGGGGTTCTTCTTCTGTGTGGGTGGTAGAGTAATTTACCTTGGTGAGCCCATTTAGCTGAAATTTTGAAATAGTGGGCATGAGCTAATGTCATTGTGCACTAACAAGCTTTGCCATGTGACTTTCAGAAATGTTTATATACATTCTTTTCTTGGTGAAGAGGTTTACATGATATAGATCAGTAATTCTTATTGCATCTTTCTTGCATATGCATATAGCATACAATGTTGCACTTCAATATCCATTCACTTGGTTTTTGGTGCAATTCAGCAGGTGGTCTTATCCAATAACAATGTTGAAGATTTGCCTGAGCGTCCTGGGCAGATGGAATGCCAGGTATGAATAGCTTTAAATAGCTTCAAATGGCGATTAATTGTGGGACTTTGGCTTTACTTTTCAGTGATCCTTGTGCATGAGCTTGAGGTCTTGGCATAAAATTCACATTCTATTCTACTTTTCATGTGACCATTATGCATGACGTTGAAGTCTTGTCATATACTTTGCATTTTATCCTCTGGTGGGTTGTCATAATAGGGCTTGGTCATTTTTTGGTGAAAATTCTAACTTCAGATGGATAGGATTGTTTTGACCCAATCAAGGAATGGAAGCATGCTTGAATTCAAATTTTCTTGTGCTGTCACTTTACTATTGATGGCCATTGTCTTTTTTGAATGTTGTTTCGCAATTTTGATTTTGTTACTGGATTCTCTAAATTATAGAGTGACTTGCCTTGCTTGCTTTTTACTAAGCTTTTTGGTTTGTTAACTCTGATCGCCTTTGCTGATATTTCTTTTATGCTTTGTTTATGAAAGGAAAACTATTGGCCTTTAATTTAAAGAGATGCAAAGGGTAAAAGTGTGCATGCAGTGACATCTATTTGCAGTGACATAATAGATGTCACGTGCATACTCGTAGTGAGCCTTATGGACATGCGACACCTCTGTCGCTTCCAACCAATATATCCTCTGGGGCCTAGGGCATTTTGTATTGGCAATATTTGAGTTTGTTCATGGTTTGTTTATAGAACCTTGAACTAGAGACGCAAAATGTTTCTAGAATTGTAATAGGTGCATCTCTTATTTATTCATTGTGACCTAGTAGATGTATGACAAGAAACATGTATGCTAAGCTTAGACCACAGTCATTGTGTGTTTTCAAGGTGTTTGCTATAGTTGTTTCTTGTTTAGAGTGTACTCTATTTGGACTTTTAAATATTTGACGTAGGCAAATTGGTATCTTGAAACTAGAAATGCTTGCTCTTTTTTACACTTGAGATGTCTTGCATGAGTGCTTGTAGCGTTTGTCAAAGTAGTGTGATTTGACGATTTTATCATCGACTAAGAGTCGGATTGTATCGAGTCTTTTTAAGATTTATTGTTGGAAGCCATGTCGACAAGCTTCCTTTTAAGCAAGGTGAAGATCACATCATTGATTTGGTTCTTGGGAACCAAGGATCGATGATATTTGATAGGCTACGTGATTCTATCTCCTTTAAAAAGCTCGACTTAAGAGTTGGTACCATGATATCAAGATCACTTCTTGAGACATATATAAGACTCAATTCAAGATGTCCTTTCAATTATATATTTTTGGTGATTCTATTTGGCTTACCAATGCTCGCGCAACATTCAATAGGATTGTGGACTAGTTTTTAAGAGAAAACACATTGTGTCGACACATTCTTTGATATATGATTGTTTTCTCTAAGTTGGAATTAGAGCATCGAGAGCATCTAGGACGGGTGTTTCCAGCATTGAGGAAAGAAAGATAATTATAAACTTGGGTCGACTCGTTGCTGCGCATCCTCCCCACTTCCCTTCCCTCGCTATCGTTTGCCCCCCCCCCTCCCCAAGCTGCGTCTGCACATTCACCCACGTTGCCTTCCTGCAGTCTCGCCCTTTCCCGCCCTTGCTGTTCCCTGCACAGTCGCCTGTTGCCGCCCCTGCACTTGCTCCTGCTACCCCTTGCCGTTCTCCGTTGAGCAGCGTCCCCCCCCCCCCCCTTCCCCTGTCCCGTTGTGCAGTTCGGTGGAATATTCGTCTGTAGCCTACCCGTATCCCCCTACTCCCTCGTTCTCATTTGGAGTTGGTTCACAGCGACTCCGATTTCCTTCGTTCATCTCGATGCTTTCGACTCTCCCTCTTTCGTCTCGTAGCAGTAGACACAGAATGGCGGCTTTTTCTTCATCTTAGAGGGACTCCATTGAAGTCCCCTAGCCCGACCCCGCAGAACCCACCATCCGACTTGCTCTTTCACCGACAGAGCAAGCGAGTCTAGAGGCAAAGGTGGCGCGCCTGCAGGCCACCTCTGTTATTTGCAAGATTCTCGGCACCAAACCCAGCAAAGGGGAAGTGAGCGATCTTCTTCAAGCCCGCCTTCTCGCAGAGGTGGGCAAGATCCTTGATGTTTAGCTTCTCGGACGTGGCTACTATTTGATAGAGTTTCAGACTCCCGAGATGGCGTCCAAGGTCATTGCGATGAGTCCCCTATCCATCCGTGTAGTTAGAGTACATTTTCGACAGTGGCGCCACGGTTTCGACCCAGCTACCCCGATGTTCTTGTCAAGGAGACAGACCTACCCATCTTAGAGTGCTTCCCCGGCTTGAGGAGAGAGTACCTTCCACTCCTTTCCAGAATAGGCTCAACGAGCAGCAGGCACAGAATAGCGGCTTTTGCTCCATCTCAGAGGGACTCCATTAAAGTCCCCTTGCCTGATCCCGCAGAACCCACCATCCGACTTGCTCTTTCGTCGACAGAGCAAGCGAGTCTAGAGGCAGAGCTGGCGTGCCTCCAGGCCACCTCTGTTATTTGCAAGATTCACGGCACCAAACCCAATAAAGGGGAAGTGAGCGACCTTATTCAAGCCCGCCTTCTCGCAGAGGTGGGCAAGATCCTCGATGTTTAGCTTCTCGGATCTGGCTACTACCAGATAGAGTTTGAGACTCCCGAGATGGCATCCAAGGTCATTGCGATGAGTCTCTGGCGATTTCATTTTTTATCTTCCCAAGACTTAGAGTGGGCACGATGACACTTGAATAGTCATCGACAGATATAGCAAGCAGACTCATTTTGTTCCGGTCAAGAAGACAGTTAAGCCGGATCATTTGGGCTAGCTTGTTTCTCTCACAGATATTTCGACTACATGGCATGCCTCCGTCTATAGTTTCAAATAGAGATCCCCGTTTTTCTAGTTTATTTTGGAGGACGATCTAGGAGAATATTGGGTACTCGGTTACAATTCTCGTCCTCTTTCTACCCACAGACAGATGGGCAATTGGATAGCGAATTCGGTGGTTCTAGACTTGTTAAAGTTTACAATCTCTAATCAAAAGGTTCAGTGGGAGAAGGATTTGCCCTTACTGGAGTTTGCCTACAATAACCTAGTGAGTACTTCTACGAGGAAGGCGCCATTTGAGACTATGGAGGGTGCTAAGAAGGTTCCACCTATTCTAAGCACCAAGCAGATAGTATGTTCAAGTTTTGGAGACTGCTTTTGCAAAGGTGTGCAAGGCTCTTGAGAAGTCTCAAGCAAGGCATAAGAAGGCAACAAACAAGTATCTCCATGACTTGCAGTTGAAGGAAGATAGGTGGATGCTTCTACGGTTTGAGAAAGCACCCCTATGGGAATGAAAGGGCAAGGAGCGACTTTTTCCAAAGTAGTATGGGATACTATGGCCCTTTCCAGATTTAGGTAAAGATAACTGAAGTTACCGAATACTTAGAAGATTCACAATGTATTTTATATGAGTCTATTGAAACCTTTTAAAAGTGAGGTGCAAGTGGACAGGAAGCCAGAGGAGTAGCCCAGAGTGGAAGAGAGAAAATTCTCATTCCAGAACAGGTCTTGGCTCACAAGGAAAGGAAAGTGAGGGATCAGATGATAGTGCGTTTCAAGATCTCGACAATTGAGACTGACGTGCCAACATTCAAGGGCGGCTAGCGAGGCTACCCACAAGTCCCATGGCACAAGGAAAGAGAGGAAAGGAATCATCTGGTAGATTAGAAAATTCCACAGATTGAGATTGAAGTGCCAAGGACATGAGGGCCAACAAGGCTACCAACAAGTCAAAACAACACAAGAAAAGAACAGAGAGGTAAGCTAGGTCCACCGGATAATTTGGTCAAGGGTACTTTTTGGGCCCTCAATGCAAAGTGGATGGAGGAAGAGAACCTCACAAATTCTCTTCAGAGAGAGCTGTACCTTGAAGCTTTTAAGCTATTAGCAGTGTTTATGCCAAAAATGACCGATGACTGAGCAAGGTTGAATCTGATGCGGTGCGGACTGCACAAGAGGGGAGCCACTCCACTCCTTGTCACAAATTGCCTAGGTTAAATAAGGTCACTAATTTCTCTTTGAGATTATAGGGTACTAATTGGCTGAAAGTATTTTGCGGAATGACTTTATGAACTGTGTGCACTGAATTGGAAATTTCCTTGATTGAATTGAAGACATGTGCTCTTTCATGCATTAGAGACATGTAGAAAAAGATGAAATGTCTACAATATTTTATCCGATGAATGATTTGAACTTAGTGCATCTAGACATTTGTTAGAGATCGGTTAGGTCTAGATGTGATGGCTAAGTGAATGAAGAATGAATGTGATTTGAACTTGGTGCATCTAAACATCTGTTAGAGATCAATGAGATCTTGTTGTGATGCCTAAGTGAATGACATTCTAGTTCATCAAGATGTCTGTGGATGAGATGATTGGATACAGTCAAGGCTGAAATTTGTTGTTGCTTATTTGCTGAAAATCGCCATGCAAAAAGGGGGCAACTTGTGGCGATGATGTTGGGAAAAGAAAATGCTAGGCTGAGGTCTTCTGGATGAAAAACGCTAGCAAACTGGGGATGTCTTGGCGATGAAACTTCTTGCTGGAAAACGTCAAGGGCTTGGGAGGCTATGGCGATGCTTACTTGATGATGAAAACGCTAGGTTGATGGGAGTCTTTGCTTGGAGGGAAACTGCCACCAAGGGAGGTTCTTGCTGAGAAGTTGTCTGTTGAGCATCGGTGCTCCTATTGCTAGACCGATCAAGGGCTGAAAATTGACGCTTCCTATCTGTTGTCCAAAAACGCTAATGGGTGAAAATCGCCATGCAAAGAGGGGGCAACTTGTGGCGATGATGCTGGGAAAAGAAAACGCTAGGCTTAGGTCTTCTGGATGAAAAACGCTAGCAGACTGGGGATGTCTTGGCGATGAAACTTCTTGCTGGAAAACGTCAAGGGCTTGGGGAGGCTATGGCGATGCTTACTTGATGATGAAAACGCTAGGTTGATGGGAGTCTTTGCTTGGAGGGAAATTGCCACCAAGGGAGGTTCTTGCTGAGAAGTTGCTTGTTGAGCACTGGTGCTCCTGGGGCGAGACCGATCAAGGGCTGAAAATTGACGCTTCCTATCTGCTGTCCAAAAACGCTAATGGCTGAATTCTGTCGTTGATTCGTTGCTGTCCCAAAAATGCTGATGGCTGAAATGTTTTGGCACCAAAAACGCTGAAATGGGCTGGTTCTTAATGGCTGAAAACTGCTGGTCTTTATGGTGGTCAAGGCTGAAATCTGTTGTTGCTTATCTGCTGAAAATCGCCATGCAAAAAGGGGGCAACTTGTGGCGATAATGTTGGGAAAAGAAAACGCTAGGCTGAGGTCTTTTGGATGAAAAACGCTAGTAGATTGGGGATGTCCTGGCGATGAAACTTCTTGCTGGGAAACGCCAAGGGCTTGGGAGGCTATGGCGATGCTTACTTGATGATGAAAACGCTAGGTTGATGGGAGTCTTTGCTTGGAGGGAAACTGCCACCAAGGGAGGTTCTTGCTGAGAAGTTGCTTGTTGAGCACTGGTGCTCCTGTTGCCTCTTCTGCCCATTAGTGCTAGTCTAGGTTTGCTTATATACAAACTTACTCAATTTGCCCTACCTACTTTTCAACGAAAGTCACCTAAAATAATAAGTGAAAAATGTCAAAAAATAGGGAAAATAGGCTAAATGCACTGGAATTTTTTTTTGAAGGATTCTAATGGGAATACTTATGATCATGTTGTGTGCAACCAGAGGATATGCATCTACACTAAGTGTCTGGACATGCACGGTCTGCAAACAAACTCACAAAAGTGCCAGAAGACTTCCTATTCTAGACTGACTTGATTGAACTGAACCTTGGTCATGCTGTAGCTTGTCCACGGATACATAGGGTTGGATGTGTCACGTGACATCTGTGCATTTTAAAACGTTATCGATGCAGATCCTAATGGAGGCATGGACCCCCTGGTGACGGTTCATCTGCAAGCATTCTCAAAATGCATTGCTCGAGTGGGCCTTAAGAGCATAGCTTTTGGGTTCATTATAGAATGTCCCTTCAATTGGCATGTTCCAAGGCTATGTCTTAGCGAGCATTCTGCGAGGCTGAATAGATATTTCTTTGGACGAGAAGGGCCCACACGGTACGTGTTCCCATGAAGCCACAACATGAACAAAAGCGAACCAAGATCAACCAATGGCTATGGAAAGTAGATCGGCCAACACCCAATTAGCAGCCTATGCACGTTCTCAAGGAAACTGACACTATTTGGCTCGGGATTGTAAAGCCAAAAAGCGCATGCACGAGTTCGCTAGAGGAGGAGGCAAAGGCAAGCTTGACAAGGACGACAGTACCAATATTTAGTTAATGAGGTCTGACAATCGGTGTTATAAATGTGGCGATGCTTTGTTTGGCTCGGGTTTTTGAAGCCAAAGACAAAAGCAGGAACTCACAAGAGGACAAAGGCAAAGGCAAGCTAGACAAAGATAATGGTAATAAAGAATTGACAGAAGAGATTGGCATGGCATACAAGGCGGCGCTCACAATGGCCATGACGCAAGATTTCTAGTCAGATGGCGGTTGTCGCAACTAGCTTCAACCAGGGGGAGGCTTGTGAGCAGCAAAGCGGCAAAATGTTGCTCTCTATAGACCCTTGTGTTGGAGTTCAAGTTATCGATGTTTGAACTCGTGGGTCGCAATTCAAGACACATACATCTGGCAAGGAACCAATTAAGCATATCTATGGATGAGTGCACCAATTCATTGTTGTTGGCCAGATTATGGATCGGATGTGTTTCAAAGTTCATTGTTTGGAAAGTCTGGACGTCACAGTTCACGAATGGGAAATCTTGTACGTAGGTCGACTTTCTATAAGGCAATCGATGTTCAAGATGGCATCCTTCTAAGGTAAAACGTTCGAGGGTAGTAAAACCGAGGTGTATCCAATGGAAGGTACCTCTACTAGGGTGTCTATGGTAGCTTCTTCATCCGCTTGGTCTCACTATTTATGTCCACTATGAGCTGCAAAGAGGTTGTTGAAGCTATAGCACATCTCAAGTGAATAGCCCCATGTGATTCCAATATTTATTTTGGCTTTAGATATTTATTATACTTATTTGTCAAAGTTTGGATAGGGCAATTTACTAAGGTGCCTATATAGGCACATCTAGCTCCCATTGTATAATCATCAATTCATTTGCCAAGGTTGGTTGGTTTAGTAGTCTCTCTCTCTCTCTCTCTCTCTCTCTCTCTCTCTCTCTCTCTCTGGTGTATTCTCCCTGTTGCTCTACGCTTCCGTATCGTGGACTTTGGCAACTTCTTCATCGATTTGGTCTTCCTATAGATATCCACTTTGAGTTGCAGCAAGAGTGAATGTCCAATGTAGCCTTATTATTTATTTTATCATCATATGTATTTTTTTAACTTATTTAACATGAGAATTAGGTTGGGTAATTTAGTATATTTGTATATAAGGACCCCCAACGCCCATTCTAATAGTCATCTAATTCATTGCCGAGTTGGTTGGTTCGAGCAACCTCTTTCGCATTCTCTCTATCTCTAGGCTTCCACATCGTCTACTTTGACAAGGTATCCCCTATCCATGCCCGTCTAGGCCAACCACCTAAATGCTCGTATGGCCCCACAATAAGGGAAAATATGTGAAAATGAAAAATGTGAAAAACACAATGAAACAAGGGCACAAGGCATCAAGTAAAAATGAGCCAAGGCTAGGAATATCCCCAACACCTACAAGAGGAAAGACAATCGTGGAAAGACCCAGCTCAACAAGGCTAAAGATGATCGAAGAGAGAGCTCATTCAACTGCAACAAACCCACAAAACAACCCTCACACCCTATCAACTATCCATCGAAGATATCGGGATTGACCAAATAAATCCAGAGAGGTACTGAACTCTAACCAAAATATCGTAGACTCTAATGATCTTATGCACCATCACAAGCTCTTGATGTGGCAAACCTTGAAGATCTGGCCAACATACTAAAACTAGACAAGGGACCTAAAACCTAGAAGTAGAAGAAGAAAATCCAACTTACAAAACCCAACCGAGGGGGCTAAAACTATAAAAGAAGACTTAAGGGGTTAGGATTTTTACCAACTTACAAGACCTAGCCAAGAGGCCTAAACCTTAAAAAGGAACAAGACATAAAGCAAAACCCCAACTTGCGTAAATTATGCTAATATGGAAGACTGTACTGACATTCTCGAAAATTGTGCTTGTTGCATTGAATCTCCTAATTTTACTGGCAGATATGACCGCCAAATTTTGGACTAGTTGCTTTTGGTAACGTATGCTTTTCATGTGAGATGCTTTTGGAGAGACCAAGGGGCTTTAAATTATGTACATAGGGTACTCTCTCTCTGGTAGCAATACTCACACAAAGACGAGCATAAAGAGCAAACATCAAACTTGCCTCCCAGCCTTATAGCCGATACAGGCTAACTCGAGCCTGGGAGCCTAAAGCTAATGAGCTAGCCTCTACCGCAAGGGCTGGTGTCCCATACCACCAAGCCCACACCAAACGGGTGCATGGATAGAGCTACCAAGGGCCTAGAGTCCAAGTGTGGTGATCACACATGATGTCTCACAAATGAGTCTCATACCTATTTATAGGACTTAACCTCCCTTCAACTAAGGGTGCATTCACCGCATGGTTGGTTCACACTCACCGGACAGATTGCAAGAGCCCATCTTGATGTTAGAGAACATTATATTGATATTCTACCGCATAGAGAAGCAAAGAAAAGTCATAGGCCGGAAAGTGATTCAAGCAATATTAAGAAATATCGAAAGGGGCGCCAAGGTTTGGGACCAGTGCGGTCTCGGAGTGAAACTCCACCTCTTCGTGTTTGGCGTGGATTCTCTCTATTTATGTTCTGTTGTTTTGAAGTGTTAAAAGGTCTTTTCTTTCAATCGGCACGTGGTGCCTTTCCGTTACATATACTGCAACATATGCACAAACTTCAAAGCAAGTAATACTTTTATTCACTCAAAGCGTGAATCTCTACTGAGAGCTCTTCCTCATAAATCTACGCAACACTCATATTTAAGAAATTACAAGTCTCATATGCTACAACGTGGCCATCATGCATAAATTTTGCTCCCATATTGCTACTACATGCAGTGCAATGCACCTCCTTCAGTCGCTCAAGTAATATAAGTCCTCGAGTAAATGGTATACCTTTCTGTGTTAGGCCATGCAATGACGAAGAAAACTGTCTGATAAATCCCCAAGATAAGAACGTAAGTCCAAAAGGCTACTACTTCATACACCATACATCTAGCCAACCTTGGCCAGATCCATGCTTGCACCCTCATGCATTACAATATGCCTCTAGAAGTGTATCTCTCACCTAAATAACTTGCTTTTCTTTAAGTTGATAATTATCTTTTCTTTTTTTGAGAAAAAGATCCTTCTATTAGTTAATGAAATTGCCCATAGGGCTACAACCTCCTCTACAAGATAGGGCTACAACAATCATGATGGGGAGAGACTCCCAATGAAAAAACAACATATGTATAATGAGGCTAAATCAAGAGACCGGAGGAGGGAAAAGCCACACAGGTGGATGATAGTGCCATCTGAGCACACCTTGGACCATGGTGAAAAAAGGCCCAGGATGCCAGAGTCGAAGGAAAGCCTCTCTGCGCTCCCACATACGGTCGGAACTATCCTGGAGTCTCCCGAACTGTCCTCTGAGAGTATGGATCAGCTCTAGCCAAAGATCCTGAACAGTCTCTGCTGGTGGTACAGGGCAAGCCTCGAAGATGTGGAAGCAGCGGGCCCGCCAAATGAACTAGAGTGTTAGGCCATTGATGAGCTCCCAACACTCCTCTCTCTCACTGCACCACTCCTGTGGAGTAAGCTCTGTAACAGGTTGGAGTGTAGGTCGACCCCCCTGCATCACTATTGTCATGCTGGTGGAAGATAGCTCAAACTGAAGTGTGGGGCCCTGAGAGTGGACCAAGCAGCTGCCCCCCAAGTGTACTACCGAGTTGTGGAAAGAGCTGGCAGCAGCCGAAAGACGCGAAGCCACACCTGCTGCGCCAAAGGACAATCCCAAAGACAGTGACGCTGACTCTCCACAAGATGGTCACAAGCTGCATATGTGGCCGAGAGACCACTATGTACAAGCCAACTTCCAACTGCTGTAGCTCTGTGTGCAACCAGCGACTGGAACAAAGTGACTCATCTCGGCTCTCTGGAGTCCCACAACCTCTCCCAAAAAGGTGCCAAGAACTCAGCTGTGAGACCCTCCTCCTGCCAATGAGGTGCTGCAGCACGAGCCTCTCTCTGCGTTGCCAGGATGTGACGTCCCAGTCGAATAGTGTACTGAAAGAAAGGGACACCTGGATGGTCTGTAGAGGAGAAAGGGTCCTCCACAGCCACTCTCCAAGATCCCACTGTACTCGTGCCAGTGGACAACTCTCCCATGCCCAAAGTCTCCAGTGGCCAGTCTCAAGAGCTGTTGGGTTAGGATCTATGACACAAGTCCCCCCACAGGTGCCCACCACGCGGATCCTCTGAAAACAGCACTCTGCCACTTGCCGGGCCTCAACTACAACTCGGTGTAAGCGTCCCTCACCCTATAGCTCGAAAAACAAAGAGGATATAGTCTCTGAGCAAGCCCGAACTGAGATGAGAACCTCCAATCGCGTGAAGGTTGCCATCCATCTGGGCGCTATTGATTCGAGAGGTGTGAGCCACTCAGCTGGTACTGTCTCTGAGATGTCCTGACACATGCTCTGCACCCCTCTCATGCCCAGTAGCTGAATGCCTTGAAGTTGCTCTGACAAGCCTGAAAACTATAACTAGTCACCTAGAGAGCATTGTGGACCCTTTGCCATGGGACCCCAGGAAACATGAGGCCAACTGTCAACCAAGTGGTCTCTCTGAGTGCTAACCATGGGGTTCCAAACAAGGGGCTGTCTCAGGCGCTCCTCCGTGCAAGTAGGCTGACGTTGCTCTAGGCCTCGCCGCAGTTGCTCCCAGGATTGGAGCTGACTCACAGCGAAGTGGTCCTCCAATCTCCTGCTCAAGCCAACTCTGCGCATCTCTGTGAAAATCCATCGAGTCGAGGGTCGCCATTGGCCTTCAGCTTGAGGCACCCTAGCACTAAGCCATTGAAGCAAGAACTCCTTCCATGGCTCCTCACTTGGAAGAAGTCCTCTGACGATGAACTTCCCAAGAAGGGCTCTGCTGTGCTGTGCTGTGCTGTGCTGGGTCTATGATCCCTAACCCTTCCTGAGAACAAGGAAGAGTGATGACTTGCCATGCCACTTTGGCCCGGGCTATCTGAGTGTCACGCCCTGACCAAAAGAAGTTCCTGATCAGCCTCTCTACCTGGCCGATACAAGAACTCGAGAAGATCCAAGAGGAAGTGATAATGTAACAACTTCCTCCCGGTAGACAGGAGGAGGGAAGCAATTTGCGACTCGGGAGACAAGTCCAAACCAACCTGACAGCCCAAGTACCGAACTGCAGTCCTTGGGGGAATCCACTTGAAACCCTCACTTGGTATCCAATCGGGCGTAGGATCACTACCAACCGAGAAAGCCATTGTCTTTCTCCAGTTGATCAGTGCGCCATATGCACAACAGAAAGTCTCAAGAGCCTGCTCACACCACCTGAAACCCTCACTTGGCATCCAATCGGGCGTAGGATCACTACCAACCGAGAAAGACATTGTCTTTCTCCAGTTGATCAATGCGCCATATGCACAACAGAAAGTCTCAAGAGCCTGCTCACACCTGTGTAGGTTGGCCTTCTAGCCATCCAAGTACAAGGCTGAGTCGTCTGCAAACTCAGCGTCCAGTAGCTCATCTCGCTTAATAGGGAGCGCTAAGCCACGTAAACCAACCTGCTATGAAACCAAAAACCTTCTCATCACCTTAGCATAGAACTGAAAGAGGAAGGAGGCAAGAGGACAACCCTGTCTGACCGAAGGCGTGAGCATGAAACGATCACCTCTACCTCTTGCTAAAAGCACCTGACTGTGTGCTCGTCTGTACAAAGCTGACACCCCTCTGATCCAAGCATCTGAGAGCCCATCCTGCGTAGAGTGCCCTCCAAAATATCCCAATCAACTCCGTCGTAGGCCTTCTCAAAATCGAGAAGAAGAATCACCAAATCCTCACCACGGAGCCGCGCGAGGACAGAAGCTTCCAAAAAGTAAAGATGTTGTCAAGGATACTACGCTCCTTGACAAAACCTGTCTGAGTCCCATGTATAAGGCTCTCTAGAAGTGGCTGAATCCTCAAACTCAGAGCCTTGGCAAGAATTTTGTAGGCTGAGTTGAGGATGGTGATGGGACGCCACTGTCGAATCTCATCCAAGGAGCCACCCCCTTGGGAATGAGGTAAATCAAGCCCTCACTCATGCTGTCAGGCATCTCACCTGTGTGCAGGATGTATTGAAAAGCACTACAGAGATTTGAGCCAAGCAAGTCCCAGTACCCCAATAAAAAGCTAGGAGTCAAGCCATCCTCACCTGGACAGCTACCACGGGAGAGTGCACAAAGAGCCATGTGCAGCTTCTCTAGTTGTAGAGGCAGCTCAAGCCTCTTAACGCATCTCCTCAATCACAAGACAAGGCATCTGTGTCCACATTTGCTTTCTGCATGCATCCTGACGCTCTGACTGGGGCTCTGCAGACAGTAAATCACGGTAAAAGACAGTAGCAATTGCACGCATGTTCTTTGGCTTTGAAGCAACTGACCCGTCGGGTCTCCTCAACTGATTGACCTTGGTATGCGTATGCCGAGGTCCCACTGCCTCAAAGAAAGCGCTTGTCACTCTGTCACCCACGTGGGTCCACTGAGATGCTTGTCGATGGAAAGCAAACTCATGGTGCCTCTCCTCTGTGCTGACGAGCTCCCGGCGAGCCTGCTGTAACTGCTCCTCCAACCAAGGACTGTCTGGATGTTGCTTCTGCATCCTCTGCAAGGAAGCAACGCCCCATCGGAGACGCTACTGCTCCTCTCGTTGCAGCCAGCCGAGCCGAAGACTCCCGAAGAAAGAGCCGATTAAGCTTAGCAATCCCGAGGCCACTCTGTCAGCAGGAGACTCCTGCATGTCTAAGCTCTCTGTCCAAAGAGTCTCCACTCGCTCTCTAAGCACCGAGTCCCGTTGTCACGAGTCTGTGGCAACTTTACTTGTTGATTTCTTTTTGGGGAATTTTATTTGACTTGTTTTAAAGCACCCCTCTAGGGAACTGCTATTTTGGACCTGAAAATGTGTTCGCGTCATTAGCTTTGGAATGACAAGGGGAACATTTTATTGCTCTGCTGCCAAGTCAACTGACGCACTAGTTGAGGTATTTTTAGCCAAGTTGGCCAAAGTCGGAAACTGGGCGAGGTGTCACTATGTGAGCACTTCTGCCACTCTGGGCGAGTCTACAAGAGAAAGGGGGCGCCATTTTCAGCTGCAGGCGGATTGCAACAAGTGCAAGAGCCCCTCTTATGTACAATGCGGTGCCAGGCACTTACGTGAGTCTGTTCGTAGACCGTGCATGACCAGGCACTTAGAGTAGATGCTTATCGTCTGGTTGTACACATCATGATCATCAGATTACCATCAAAACCCATCAGGAGCATTTTTACAGTGCACAGATCCTTTTTCCTTGTTTTAGCCATTTCTCACTGATTATTAATAAGTGACTTTGTTGGGAAACTGGGTAGGGCAATTTTGACCAGCAAGTATATAAGAAAACCATTCGCTAGCATTATCTGGCAGAAGAGGCAGCAGGACCAGTCGTCCAACAGTGCACCTTCTCAGCAAGACTCCCCCGGCAGGCAACCTAGTGTTTTCAGCCACGAAGAACCAGCGTTTTCTTCAAGTGCAGATCAGCCTCAGCGTTTTGCATTTGCAGATCAGCCTGGCGATAGCAGGACCCAGCAGATCCCCTAGCGTTTTTGCAGCAGACATCAATTCAGCCTAGCGTTTTTGTACCAGCAAGCCAGCCTAGCGTTTTGCAGATTCCCCGCGACGGATTCAGCCCTAGCTTCAGTGTTTTCAGTTTTCAGCATATAGACACTGCAGAATAGCCCTCAAACCTCACAGATCTCACCTTCCCGCAACAAATCCTCGTCGCACGGTTAGATCAGCCAGCGTTTGCAGATTCAGCCCGCTATTTGCAGATTTCAGCATCTGCGTTTTCAGTGCATCTTCGTTGCGTCGTCGCCATCGCCGTCATCATCGACATAGAGTCAAAATTCAGCATATACAAGATTTGCAGATTTCAGCCACTAGCGTTTTCAGATTTCAGCCCGTCTCGTCGTCGTCATCATCATCGTCGACATTGTCGGCAAGTCCATTGCATTGTAGAGATTTGTGCAATCAATAGTAGATTGCTCTGGCCATAGAGAGTGGGACCTTCGGAGGAGGGTCTGACAACATTCTGGTGTCGTATTCTTCTCTCTCTATCTCTCAATCTCAGCACCTTCATTCACAATGTTCACCACTTTGTTTGTGTCCATTGCACTCTCTCACTAAAGGAACGGAAGGCTCTCCGTTCCGTGAGCAAAAGGAACTCTTGAGCACAATTCGGAGCACTCATCTTGAGCAAAGCTCAACATTCACATCCGTTGCACCTTACAATAGACGTCGTAATAGTTGGGGATTTATATGCGACTATTGTCGCACCTGTTATCGCACATATTACCACTATGCGGACACGAAACGACAGAGTTTTGCTTCTAGTTGCACTGTCCCCAAAGTCTCCGGCCCCTTTTGGTATTTCTCTCTTTATTGCCCATGACATAAGGACAACTGCTAAGGCACTCGTACTTTGCTTTTGCAGAACTGGAATGCCAAAGCGAGCCCCCAAGGCACTTATTTAAAGGCCCTTGGCTTAAAAGCAGTGTACATGAAAAGCTATGCTCCCAAAAGCTCCCCATTGCCAAAAGATAGCGCGCGGCCTTCTTCGTACAGGTGTTTGTCAACGGCTTTACGGGCTCGTAGGGGTTTAGGCCTCTTTGCTAGAGAGCCCAAAGTTGGGGGTTTTTATGCTCTAGGCTCCCCATGGCCTTACCACGTCACTAACTTGTGACAACATGTGCCGATTCATCACTTTTCAAAACTTAAACCTTAACCTTGGGTGAGTAAGACGGCTTCCTTCTCTATAAGAAAAGAGGTGAGATCATCAAAATCCAGCTTTTCCTCGTGATTTGCAAGCGCATTGCCTTTGCCACCATCTCCTACTCCTCGGGCAATTTGTAATAGTAATAGTCAATGCATTGTCCATAGCCAAAAGTCAATCATGGATGACCTTTGCCTTCATAAAAAATGATTGCATGGAAGTAAGTTTGGTCTTCAAACTTGCTGGAAAATAACTCTGCAAGAAGGGTGACTGCTTGCATTGTAGAGGCGCGATCAAACATTTCAGCCTCGATTCAAGGCATGAAATTTGGGTGCCATGTCACCACCGTACGGGCATCACATCAGCTGTGTTGCTCCGTCTTCTGTTGGCCACTTCATCGCTTTGTGACATCTTTACAGGATTTGTTTAAGCACGATGTGTTTGTCGAACAATGTTTGGAATCATATGGATATCGTCATAATTTTGTTGGTGTGTCTTAAGTGAGTTTTTCTGTTCATCTTGTCTTTGTTCATTAGCTAGCTAGGCAGTACAAAATTTCCTTTTGTAAAGGAATGTATCAAGGCAATGTGTTCTCGGTGCCTTGTGAAAGTGGATGCAAGATTTTTTTTTTGAACAGTATCAATATACAAACTCTTGAATAAAATGATATATCCAAAGCCCGACAAAGAGAATGACATGATTGGGAGTATCTTTAATTATGATGGGGAAGTTTATTAGCACATAAAGGGGAAGATGGGGGACATGACCCGAATTGTTCTGAATTTTGCTTGTTCAACGGCAAGAATTAATCTAGAGGCATGACTCTCTCAGTTTGAGGGTCAACACCGTATTTTGAGGGTAGCTGATCTCTTTAACGTGATTTTTGAGAGTCTCATCTTGGATTTATGGTCTCGACCTTATTTGATTTCAGGGAATCACAATTCCTTGTTCCTACCTACTTTCAAGTCTTCCGCAACCAAGAGGACAAGAAACAAGACATTTAAAACAAGACTTGTCAGATTCTGGAGGCAAGAATCAATTCCGTTTTCCAACTTCAATGCCTCTTGAGAAAATTGGTTCCACGCAAAGTTTTGGAGCGAGAGGTGAGGGTTGGAAACTCTGAGAAACAGGAGCGGCACTGGGGTGCTTTTTCCTGTGGGTGTATTCATTTGTGAGATGATGTTCTCTCTTTTTAGGCGCAATAAGACTGAAATAGGATAGGAGGGCTTTTTCTCAAGGAGAGGGGGGATACCTGTAGGCCCTTTCAGGGTGCTGTTGTCTTTGATAGTGCGGAACTCTGATAATTTCTCCTCAGAAGCAGACCTTAATTTTTTCAGTTTAAATGAATTAAGAACTGCAGAAGCTGCTCTTAATATTGACTCTTCTTCCCATTGGTGATATGTGGAGATGATGTGTTTTATTCAGGTGATTCAAGGCAAACTGCACTCATCGTTTCTATGTCTCACGAAGATTGTGAGGCATTTAGAAACAAAACATCCTTGGATCTGGAATTCACGGTGCACTTGCAGAAGGTTGGGGCATCTGTGAGATCTGTTTTTTGGTGGAGTATCTGTTATTATTCTTAGGTATCTTATCACTATGGTGCCCTTGTCCCATATTCTTGACTGAAGCTTAAGCACAATCAAGCAGAGAAATTCCATGTGCCGTTTGAAATCCTAAAGATGGTGTAGGGTTCCCTTGTTTCATGACTTTCGTGACTTGATTTGATAGGAATCGGCCAAAAATTGCATTAGTTGCACTTTTTTTGGCTGTACCTGAATCAAACTTTCTGAAGTATTTTTGCCCTATCTTTTCAAAGAAACTAATCGGTTCATTCCTAGGTGTCTAGTTCATCAGTGCTACAAGCCTCTAAAGTAGAGTACTATGCAGAAAAATGCGTTAGATAATTTGTATTCACTTACAGCTGAAAAGGAATTGACCTCGTAAATTATGTGCTTGTTAAGACATCCATAGCAAAAGACATGACTTAATTTTGCATTGCAAACCAGTTTACATTGTGAGTAACTTTTCTGAAATTTTATGCAGTTTTTTATGAAAACGGGAACTTGTAAGTTTGGGCCTGCATGCTGGTACCATCATCCACGGTTAAAGAGTGCAACGAATGGCAGTGGGCAACTGCAGTTAAATTTTCTTGGATTGCCACTAAGACCGGTTTGTGACTGCTTCCTGTGGTCCAATGGTGGTTTGTTGTTTTGTCAATATGGTTTTATTCTCTGAAAATAAGGCTCAACTCAAAATCTGTCATTTTCCAGGGTGAGAAGGAGTGTACTTATTATCTGCAAACAGGTTCTTGCAAGTATGGGAGTACATGCAGGTTCCATCACCCGGAACCCATGGCTACTGAAAGTGTGCAGCCATCTTTGAACTTCCCAACAAACTTACCTAATGGACTTTCTACACCAACGCCTGTGACCTATCAAGATCAAGGAACAACATGGCCTATGGCTAGGGCTCCTTTTATGTCATCACCGATGGGGATGCCGAGGCCTTTGAACGTCATACCCTTCGTCACATCTTCTCCCCAACACATTCCAGTGACTGGGCCAAATCCTTTTCAAGTAAGAAATCCTTCTTAGTACCACTTTTAGGCTTGGCAATGAGGTTGGATTCTTAACTGAACTCAAATCTGGAAATGTTGAAATTCTCATTCATAGTAATAGAACTCTGACGTTCTTGTAATTTTGCACGTATATATATATGTATATATATAGATAGATATATAATGTATTTGTGTGTGTACATATATATACCAAAGTTTGGTGTCCCTTTCGTTATTTATTTTTATATTAATGCTTGAGCAAAGTACAATGTCCGAGGGTCCTCTTTGCTCATTGTTCCCCGGAAAATCTGAGAAAAGAGAGGTCCTGGTAATTAATTTAAAGGCTCTGGGCCTTCTCAAAAGCAATTACATGAAAAGCTTCAGTCTCAAAAGCATCTGGACCAAAAATTGGTGCCCAAAAGCAGCGAGCGTAAATTGCATAATCTCGTACAATGCCACATCAGCAGCCAATGTGAATCGCGGCGGCATCCATACAGCCTTGCCACGTCAGCACATACACGTGATTTTGGTTTTTAATCATTCTTATGTCCCTAGGGCCCCATCGGACGGGACAATATAAGTTGGAAAAACTTATATATTTAATTGTTGTCCATTTCCAAGACGAACATGCCACATCATCATTTTGTGACATACCCCCCTCTTGAAAGAATTGTAATAAACCTCGATTATGTCTACAAAATCAAACCTAAGCAGAAACGAGTTTAGTAGACACTGACTTTTAAGCGCTGATGCACTAGAACTGTGCTCAAGGTTCCATTCCCTTACGGAAGGGAGAGCCTTCCGTTCCTTTAGTGAGAGAGTGCAATGGACACAAACAAAGTGGTGAACACTGTGAATGAAGGTGCATGAGACTGAGAGATAGAGAGAGAAGAATACCACACCAGAATGTTGTCAAACCCTCATCCGAAGGCCCCACTCTCTATGGCCAGAGCGGTCTACTATTGATTGCACAAATCTCTACAATGCTTTGGGCTTGCTGATGATGTCGACGACGATGAGGACGATGACAAGACGGGCTGAAATCTGAAAATGCTAATGGCTGAAATCTGCAAATCTTTATCTACTGAATTCCGACTCTATTTCCATGACGATGTCTATGACGACGATGCGATGATGACGCGCTGAAAACGCAGATGCTGAAATCTGCGTTTTCTGGGCTGAAACTGCGAACTTCACTGGATCTGACTGTGAGGCGAGGATCTGGTGAGATCTGCGAGGTTTGGGACTTCTTCTGTGATGTCTGACTGCTGAAAACTGAAAACGCTGGTCCTATCGTGGATCTTGTCGCGAAGAATCTGCAAAACACTGGTTGGTCTTGCTTATCCAAATACGCTAGGCTGAATTCTGTCTTCTGTTGCTGCCTGTTGTCTTGCAATGCAAAACGCTAGGCTGATCTGTTGTTCTACTGTCGCCGGGAATCTGCAAGTGCAAAAACTCCAAGGCTGGTCTGTGGATGCAAAAACGCTAGGGTCTCTTGTTGATACAGAAAACGCTAGGCTTGCTGGGGTTCTTGTTGAGAAGGTGCCTGTTGAACTGAGTTCCTGCTGCCTCTTCTGCCAGAAAGTGCTAGCGCTAGGTTTCTTATATGCATGCTTGTGAAAATTGCCCTACCTAGTTCCCAACAAAAGTCAATTAAAAATAATAAGTGAAGAATGTCAAAAAATAGATAAAATAGGTCTATGCACTATAAAAATGCTCTTGATGGTTTTTGATAGAAATCTAATGATCATGTTGTGTGCAACGAGAGGATATGCATCTACTCTAAGTGTCTGGACATGCACGGTGTGCGAACACTCACAAAGGTGCCAGATCACTTCCTAATCTAGGCTAACTGACTGAACCGAACCCATGTCATGAAGTAGCTTGTCCACGTACACATAGGGTTAGATGTGCACGTGACAATCATAGTCCTAGTCTCGACTACTCTATTTTATGCAGACCATTGAGTACTTGCAAACTTTCTTGATGTCATGGTTCACACAAAAGTAGTGGACGTAAACTCTTTGACCTTGTTTGCACGAATAGTCTTCAATTGCTTTCTAGATTCCTTCTCCCCAAATGTCCGCCAATTCTTGAAGATGTCAAAAGCCTCATCCTTGTGCTTGAAGAATTATACCCAAGTAAAGCAAGAGAAACATTAAGCAAACATTTTACCTAGAGATACTCTTGATGATGATTGCTCTTCTATTGACAATAAATCCTCTTATTTGGTTCCTGCTTCTCAGGCTCGAGAAAGCAATGTATTTTCTCAAGATGATGCAATAGACGATGGTTCGCATAATAGTGTTGATAATGAGGTAGAAATACGAGTAGTTGTTAAGAGGGGGAGCAAACTTGGCAAGCTATTGAGGTGGTTGTCGGGTACTTTGCAAGATGCCAAGCTACAGATTTTCCACTAGATTGGTGTGCTTCGGGTTCCATGAAGCAATCTCAACGGTTGTTAGAATGTTGAGATAAATGGAGCTTTATTACAAGTGAAGTATGTCCTAATGTCCTCAGAGGCGAAGAAGAGCAAATCTATTACAATTAAGGAGACACTTTTAGAACTGATGTAGAAGGAGGCTAAGCAAACAAAGAAAGGTTGATTTTGTCGAGAGGAAAGATATAGGGGAGTTGGTTTTGAGGCCACGGGAGCGGAAGGTCATTGGTTTCAAGTCGGTGTACAAGACGAAGTACAAATCAGATTGTTCATTGGACAAGCAAAAGGCTCACTTAATGGCCAAAGGCTTTTTAGAGCTCGATTGTGACGAGACCTTTGCATTGACTGCAAGTATGGTGACCGTACGGATAGTTTTTACTCTAGGAGCTCATCATCAATGGCCTGTGTTCTAAATGGATGTCCAATCAGCCTGTCTCAATCGTGACTTAAGAGGAGGACATGTAGGTGAAGCAATCTTCAGGTTTCTCAGTTCTAGGATCGAGCGACAAGGTTTATAGCTTGTAGAGGCTGTCTAATGCGTGAAGCCAACTCCTTCACTGTGGTACCCAAATATAGACGCTTTCTTCGTGTTTGGGACAATTCTTTGTAGACCCAGATTTATATCTTTTCAGGAAGACGAGATTGTTGACACTTGCTATCGTCTATGGATGTTCTTGTTATCATATGTGACAAGCAAATTCATTGTACGATGGAGACCCTGCCCAAGGAGTTTGAGTTGGAAGATCTCTGCGTGTTCCATTATTTTCCTAGAATTGAGATATGGCAGAGTGGGGGCCATCTTCCTCTCTCAATAGTGATATGTCACAAAGTGTTGATGTGTTAAGCCTCTGAAGAATAGAGCCAACCTTTAGATCATGGCCGAGGGGCCTAAACCCTAAGAGGCAGAAGCAGTTGAAGAAGAAGCCGAAGAAGTTTCCACCAACTTATGGGACCCCGTCCAAGTGACATAAAGGCATTAAAATAAAGCTGGACCCAACACACACACAAGCTTATTTGCGTGGAGCCCGATGATGTGGCAAGCCAATATAGAATTCCGGATTTTGCTATTAGCGTGTACGGATTTCCATGTTTCACATTGATTGTGTTGATGTGGCAGCTTGTACGGATTTCCGTTATTTACGTTGGTTGATTTTCAGTGCCAGCTTTTGGGCCAGTTGCTTTTGAGTTTCAAGCTTTTTATGTAAACTGCTTTTCAAAGGGCCTTTAAATAAGTGTAGAGGGCTCTGTCTCTGTAATGCTTCAGTGTGAAGGTGCAAAGCACGAGTACCGGCATTGTATAGAGCTCAAGTAATATAAAGAAATACCGGAAGGGGCGCCAGGGTTTGGGGCCAATACTCTCTAGGGTGGAACTTCGCCACTCCCTGTGTCGTCTCTCTCAGTTCAGTTGTTATTGAAGTGCTAAAAATCTGTTCAGTCTTGTAAGGTGCAGCGGAAGTGAATGTTGAACTTTGCTCAAGATGAGTGCTCCGAATTGGGCTCAAGGTTCCTTTTACTTACGGAAGGGAGAGCCTTCCGTACATGAGAGAGTGCAATGGACACAAACAAACTGGTGAACACTGTGAATGAAGGTGCTGAGACTGAGAGATAGAGAGAGAAGAATACGACACCAGAATGTTGTCAGACCCTCCTTCGAAGGCCCCACTGTCTATGGCGAGAGCGGTCTACTATTGATTGCACAAATCTCTACAATGCTTTGGACTTGCCAACAATGTCGACGACAATGAGATGGGCTGAAATCTGAAAACGCTCAGGGCTGAAATCTGCAAATCTTGTATGTGTTGAATTCTGACTCTATGTCGGTGACGACGATGCAACGATGACGTACGCAGATGCTGAAAGGGGTTGAGAGGTGCAAAAGAGAGACACCACCAACCTCAGTGGACACCACCTCAGAGCCGACGCCCTTCCAAGCGGGTATGGTGTCATAATAATCAATATCTAATTCTCCTAAATGATTTTCTCATGTTAAACTGATCATTTAATATGGGGAAGTGCCAAGGGAGAAAAAGCTAGAATATTGGTTAAGCTAGCAGACCGGGCACAGTAGGGATCCAAAGGAGGGAAAATAGGGATCCAAAGGGGGGGCCATCTGTAAAAGAGCCATGTGCAACAATGGGCTTAAAAGACCCTAAGGTTCAGCCCATTAAGACTTCCAAAATACTAAGGTTCCAAAATTCAAAGGTTGTGTCAAAAGGTCAAACATTGGGGGGAATTGGATGCTTTGTGTGTGACCCAAAAGTCTTTGGCAATCCCTACATAGGAGGGGGTGAGCCTTGCAAGTAGGGGATGAGAGAGAAACTCACACACACACACACACACAAACTCCCTTTACACAAAGGGAATGAGGGACGCATGTCAACTCTCTAGCCCAGATGCCCACAAGGTGTACCCAATTCCTATTGGATGGCCTTGGAGGTGGACCAATGAGAATTAGGCTAGAGTAAATCTGGTTTAATTAATTTAAAGACACTTAATAAAAGAACCAATAAGAATTAAGCTCTCTAGAAGACTATTGGACAGTCTCCCAAGGGGACCAATGAGCATTTAGCAGCCCAATGGCGTGCCTGATTCCTATTGCCCAGGAGGCAAAGGGGTCCAATGAGAAGTTTAGTTGAATTAAATAATTACCTAAAGCTCTCACAAAAGGGGAAAGGGGGACACATGTCAGAAGGCTATCACTTATGCTGCTTAATTACCATTGGCTAAGCCTGGGGAGGTCCAATACGATGCTAGCAAGAGCAAATAGCAAGAGGGGTCGACCAAGAGAGAGAGGGGGACTGATTTTTCAAAGGCATTATCACCTACACACTCACACTAACTCATGTGTGAAGTAAACAAGACTCTCTCTCCTTCTCAAGCTTTAATGGAAAGCTTATCACCTACTCCAAGCTTGTGAGAAGGAAGGCCTACACCAACAACTCTTGGCTTTGTGATGCAAATCCAACCAAGAGGCAAGCTTCAATGCATGCTCATCTCCTTTACCATGCTAATTACTAAGCTAAGCTATGCTAATATGAGTGATTATGTGAGGAGATGTACATCTTTCTCGTAAGAATACTCCTCCTTCCTCTCAATCTACTCTCATACCTCGCTAGCTCTCACCATCTTCGAAGGTGTGTGAGGTTTTGGGTCTGAGACCGTGAGGGAATTGATGTTGTTTTTGATAAGTGTTTTGCGTAGTGCATGAAGTTTCCATCTTCATTGCACTAGCTAGTATTGAAGGAACACAAGAAATTGTATTGTAAAATGTCTCTCTTGATGGGAGAACCATAATACAAAGCCTTTTGGAGGGGGGACCGGCTCCATGCAAATCCGGTCCTGAACTGTTGTCAATTGCTTAATTTCTCTCTCTTTTGAAGTATTGCTCATGCTATCTAACTAGGTGTTATGCTTTTTGTTGCTTTCTCCACCCAAGCACTCTTGTTAATCTCATTAGGAATCTATTCTAATGAAATGCTCACTATGTTCAAGCTATTTTCCGCTACACACAAGTTATTAGGCCATTAAATGTTATATATGGCATCTCCTAGGGGGAAACTGTCGGGTTACAAAGGCAGTTTAGTGAGGTGAGCGATAAGTTACCTAGAGGAGGCAACTCCAAAGGGAAGATTGAAGCAAGTCCCGCAGTATCTGGGTCTTTGAACAGAGGTACTTGGTTGTTGTCACGCCCATATCAAGTTAGTGAAATGGGTCTCTCAAGGGAATGGTCATGGCCCTAAGAATGTAGATAATTCTGGCGTCTCGTAGTCCAGAGGAAACTAGTGACAAAAGCGTCTGCCTTAGGATTCTCGGTGCATAGTCCTGGTCGTTCTTCTTGTGCACTTTTCCGGCGTATAAGGAGAGCGGCCGGGAGTGTCCTACCTGACTCCTAAAACAAAAGAAAGAAAGGTGAAAACGCAAATGCTGAAATCTGCGTTTTTTTGGTTGAAACTGCAAACGCTCGTTGGATCTGACCGTGCGGCAAGGATCTGTTGCGGGAAGGTGAGATCTGTGAGGTTTGGGGGTTCTACAGTGGAGTCTTGATGCTGAAAACTGAAAACGCTGATGCTATTCTAGGTTCTGTCGCGAAGAATTGCAAAACGTTGGGCTGTTGTGTTGCCCGCAAAACGCTAGGGCTGATCTGGTACCTGATGCAAAACCGCTATGGATCTGCTATGTCTGCTAATGCCGGGGCTGATTTGCAATGCAAAAACGCTAGCTGTGTTGATGCAGAAAACGCTAGGGGTCATCTGTTGCAAAAACGCTAGGTGTCTTTTTGGGGTCTTGCTGAGAAGGTGTCTGTTGAACAAAGTGTTCCTGCTGCCTCTTTTGCCAGAAAGTGGTAGCGCTAGGGTTTCTTATCTACTTGGCTTGCTAAATTGCCCTACCCAGTTTCCCAACAAAAGTCACTTAAAAATAATAAGTCAAAAATGTCTAAAATAGGGAAAATAAGTCTATGCACTATAAAAATGTTCCTGATGGGTTCTGACTGAAACCTGACGATCATGCTGTGTGCAACCAGAGGATATGCATCTACTCTAAGTGCCTGGACCTACACGGTTTGCGAATTGACTCACAAAACTGCCAGAACACTTCCTAAGCTAGACTGACTGAACTGAATCCAATCTTGTCATGAAGTAGCTTGTCCACGTACACATAGTGTTAGATGTGCACATGACAAGTTTGTTATTTGCTATTGGCACGTGGTGCGCGTATTGTGACAATGGTATCAGAGCATCAGGCGTGTGCTTTTCTGAAAGCATACCGGTCCTACAAAAGAGCAAACAGAGCAAACCAGCGCTTCCAAAGGCTACATGAATTTGATTGTGAAAGAATCTTCGTGCTGCGACCCCGGACTTATTAGCCACTCCCACCCTTCATCGCGCATCGGGTGCGCTCCCGTCTTCGCCGCTGTTTCTTATAGGACATATGCTATAAATATCACTTGCGAGAGAAGGATCCAAGATTTGTTTCGAGCTGTTGTTTTTCTCAGATGCAGTGCCATGCAAAAGTGGTGGTCTATAGCTAACAAGCCGCATGCTCCAAGGACTTGGCAAGCTTTCAAGAAAATTTTGGCCTGAAGTTATGGTTTTTGACATCCTCCTTCGGAATGCAACTTTTGGCAAAGTGGGGTATCCTGAAATGCTTGCCATGGAAACCCTAGCAGATTATAACTTGAAATTTCTCGACATCTCTTAGTAGGTATCTCTTCTCGGTGTGATTGCTATGTCTTGGGACTACCATCGTCGCCAGAGGAACATTGTCTGTTCAAGAGCTAATGGACCATGCTGTAGTCGGCTGCGACGTTATGGAAGGAATCTAACCCTAATTTTTGGTGCAGGTTTCAGGATGAATAGTCAATCGACTTTTTGAGCTCGATTGGTGTCGAGATTGCTTTTTAAATTTGAGTTTTGTTTGAACTTGTTTGGTAATTTTGTTTGGAATGGATAGGATCTGTTTTGAATCTGTCTTGGTGCTGATTTGAAATGTTTGACTTTGGTTTTAATACTGGTTTCAATGATTGATGATTTTAATCCCGGGTGGAGTAGTGAGAAATGCTGTTTTGGTATTGTTTGAACCTCAGAATGACGTAGACGGGATGTCTGGGGAGCGTTTTGTTGTATGCTTGAAAACTTCGGAACGATGCAGACGGGATGTCTGGGGAGCGTTTTGTTGTATGCTAGAAAACCTCCGAATGACGCAGGCAGGATGTCTGGGGAGTGTTTGGTTGTATGCTTGAACCTCTAAGCACCGCAGGCTGTAGTCTGGGGAGCGTTTGGTTGTACGAGTCCTCTAAACCCATGGCCCGGACCTTTTTAGGTTATTTGCGGAGAGAGTGATGAGGTAGTCGTTGAGTAGCTTCATACCGCAGATCGTTTGTCTCGGGGGAGTACTCAGCGGCGCTGTTAATTGTGTCTTGTAACATGCATATCTGAGCATTTGTGTTGCATTGTGACGTGCCAACCACTGAAGATTCCTAATTGGATGAGATTGCTTGGCTATATAATTTTAGTGCATCAAGACTCCCGTGGAAGCTCAGTGCGTTCTGGGTGTGATGGCTAATTTTACTACGCCGGAATATCAAGAATTTCAATCTGGATGAAAGGAGAAGCTAACTCCTTGACAAAAGAGCCGAAAGGAGAAGTCTGATTGTCCCTCATAATTTTTTTTTAGTTAACTTGAGTAATCGTAGACAATTCCTCTCTTTCAAGAAGGGGGGATGTCACAAACTATTGATGTGTCAAGTCTCTGAAGAACAAAGCCCAACCTTCAGATCATGGCCGAGGAGCGTAAACCCTAAGACGTAGAAGTAGTGGAAGGAGAAGAAGTGGAAGAAGTTCCCACCAATTTATGGGACTTTGTCCGATGGGGCCCAAGTGACATAAAGGCATCAAAATAAAGCTGGACCCAACATACACACACCGTGGAGCTTGGTGATGTGGCCGGCCAATATGGAATTTCGGATTTTGCACTGACTTGCTGACGTGGCAACCTGTACAGATTTCCGCTTTGATTGTGCTAACGTGGCAGCTTGTACGGATTTTTGTGATTTACGTTGGCTGATTTTCAGCGCCAGCTTTTGGGCCAATTGCTTTTGAGTTTCAGCTTTTCAAGGCCAAGGGCCTTTAAATAAGTGCAGAGGGCTCAGTCTCTCGCACGCTTCAGTGTGAAGGTGCAGAGCAGCGCGAGTACTGGCATTGTACTCCAATCTTTAGATCATGGTGTGTTGACGTGGCAGCCTGTACGGATTTTCGTGATTTGCGTTGGCTGATTTTCAACGCAAGCTTTTGGGCCAGTTGCTTTTGAGTTTCAAGCTTTTCATGTAAATTGCTTTTCAAGGCCAAGGGCCTTTAAATAAGTGCAGAGGGCTCAATCTCTAGCACGCTTCAGTGTGAAGATGCAGAGCGCGAGTACCGGCATTGTACTCCAACCTTTAGACCATGGCTGAGGGGCCTAAACCCTAAGAAGCAATAGCTGTCAAAGAAGAAGAAGCAGAAGAAGTTCCCACCAACTTATGGGACTCCGTCCGATGGGGCCCAAGTGACATAAAGGCATTAAAATAAAGCTGGACGCAACATACACACACACACATATGAGCTTATTGATGACGTGGTAGGCCAAATGGAATTCCGGATTTTGCGTTGACTTGTTGAAATGGCAGCTTGTACGGATTTTCGTGTTTCACGTTGATTGTGATGTGATAGCTTGTACGGATTTCCGTGATTTACGTTGGCTAATTTTCAGTGCTAGCTTTTGGGCTAGTTGCTTTTGAGTTTCAAGCTTTTCATGTAAACTGTTTCTCAAGGCCAAGGGCCTTAAATAAGTGCAGAGGGCTAAGTCTCTGGCACGCTTGAGTGGTTGAAGGTGCAGAGCGTGAGTACTGGCATTGTATTGAGCTCAAGTAATATAAAGAAATACCGAAAGGGGCACCAAGGTTTGGGGCGAATACTCTTTGGGGTGGAACTTCGCTACTCCGAGTGTCGTCTCTCTTTCAGTTTAGTTGTTATTGAAGTGCTAAAAGTTTGTTCTTTTCTGTTATTGGCACGTGGTGCCCGTCTGTTATTGGCACGTGGTGCTCGTCTTGTGACATGATATGTGCAACAATTGTTGGAGGCTTTTAGTATGACCTTGTGCAAGCCCAATCTCTAGTATGATGGATCCGTATTCTAAGTTGTTTCTGTATGACCCCTCGTATGTAGCTAATGCTACGAAGTATCAAAAATTGGTTGGCTTTGTTGTTTGGTTATTGAACACCCGTTTTGACATTCATTTGCGAGTGGGACTTCTCTGTTGATTTATGTAGAAGCCCATCAAGTCATATGTTCGAGAGGTTCTTTGGATCTTGTGGTATTTGAAGTTTGAAGCAACCAAAGTCATTAGGCATACAATATATTGTTGGAGGTACAAACTCGAAGATTACTCTTCAAGGATGAAGTGATTTTGATTGGGGTGGAGAGCTACATCCACAAGGATTGACTATAGGTTACACCTGCTCATTTGTATCAAGAGCGATTTTATGGAGCAATAAGTAGCCCTTTGAAAAAGCCCACTGTTGCCTTGTCGTCCATAGAGGTTGATTATCTTGCTGCTTGTAGTGCTACATGTTGGGAGTGTTTTGGTTACGTAGGTTGCTTTTAGGTGGTTTTACGTAGTAGATGATCATAAATTATTCCGACGTCGGGAGATGTATAGCTATCGTATTGGTGTTACACACTCGGACCAACCACATAGACACACAATATCATTTTGTTGGGAAAAGACCTTGTCACAAACTCCTGATGTGTCAAGCCACGGAAGAATAGAATCAACCTGTAGATCTCGGCCGAGGGGCCTAAACCCTAGAAGAAGCAACATAAGAAGTTTTACCAACTTATAAAGTCTTGCCGAGAGACGTATTTTAAAAGAGAAATTCCAGCCAACTTATGGGACCCCATTCGATGATGGGGCCCTAGTAACCCAAAGACAGTAAATAAAGCTGGATCCACTCTCTCTCTCTCTCTCTCTCTCTCTCTCTCCTCTCTCTCTCTCTCTCTCTCTCTCTCTCTCTCTCTCTCTCTCTCTTTCTCACACACACACACACACACACACACACACACACACACACACACACACACACACACACACGATGTAGCAGCTGATGACGTGGTAGATAGTACGGAATCCCACATTTTACATTGACATGCTGACGTGCCAACTATACGGATGCTTGGATCTCACGCTGACTGGTGTTGACATGGCAATGTATTGATTTTTGCGTTTTGCGTTGACATGTGTTGATGTGGCAGTGTATGAAATTCCTTACCGGTGTTGACATGGCAATGTTATGATCTCCGCGTTTTACGTTGACATGTGCTGACGTGGCAGTGTACGAAATACAGCTTTTGGCCAAGATGCTTTTGAACCGAATGCTTTTGAGTTTAACTGCTTTCCATAGGCCAAGGGCACTTTAAATAAGTGCAGAGGGCTCATTCTTTGGCACTCTTCCGGGTGAAGGTGTAGAGCGCGAGTAACGGCATTGTACCGAGTTCAAGCAATATAAAGAAATACCAAAAGGGGCGCCAAGGTTTGGGGCCAGTGTTCTCTTAGGATGGAACTCCGCCACGTGTCATGAATCAGTTTAGTATTATTTGAAGTGCTAAAAGTGTTCAATCTGTTCTTTTCCGTTGCCATGTGGTGCCCGTTCGTGACACTGGTATGAGAGCTCTGATGCTATTGCCACACGCGTCACACAGGACCACAAATGACTTCATGAGATCTAGTAGAATAATCACGGGATCTGAAGTCAACTTTTCCTTTAAGAGACTGAAAGCTGAAATCTCTCTTTGGGTCCATCTAAAAGTGACCTCTTACTTTGCAAAGCTATCTGTGCAAAATTCTTGATAAACCTTCTATAGTATGAATACAATCCCAAGAAGCTTCGAACATTGTGCACAATCTTTAAGTCTGGCCATGTCTTAATAGCTTCAATCTTTGCGGGATCCATTCGGACACCATCCTTTGACACTATGTGGCCAAGAAAGTGGATCTCTTCCAAGAAGAATTCACTTTTCTTAGGATTGACAAGTAACCTGTGACTGTGCAACTCTTCGAACACAATGGTCAAGTGACGCCTATGCTCCTCTTCATTCTTCGAGTAGACTATCATGTCGTCAAAGAATGTGCCAACAAGCTTTTGATGCGAGCGGAAAATCCGGTCTATCATTCTGTTGAACGTGGCAGGAGCATTTGTAAGACCAAATGGCATCACTAAGAACTCATAAAGACCAAATGTCGTTCTAACGTAGTCTTGTGCACATCCACTGGCCTTATACGAATCTGATGGTATCCACTCTTAAGGTCTTATCGTGCTGAAAATTGCAGCACCCTCTAAACTGTCAAGAGTATCATCAATCCTTGGGATATGTTCTTGATGGTATTCTTGTTCAGCGCAAGAAGTCAATACACTTGTGTCAAGAGCCATCCTTCTTTTGCATTAAAAGCACTGGGGAGCAGAAAGGTGAAGAACTAGGCTGAATCAGCCCCTTCTCTAAAAGCTGCTCTACCCGGCCATAATCTCTTTTTGTTACGCCGCACTAACCCTGTAGGGAGGTCTGTTTGGTGGGCTACACCTTGGCACCAAATCTATCGCATGGCCCTGAGGCCTCTCCGGCGGCAATTGCGACGGTAATGAATCAGAGTGTTCGTGTGCGTTGGGAAAGTCGCCTAGTACGTGGGGATAATGTCTGTGAAGTGTCCTAGTACAATTATGTTGCCAAAATCGGGCCAATTCAAGTCATTTTCAGCCTAGATTATGCGGGGCAGCTTGTAGGAAATCACAGGTTTTATTCCCTCTTTGAATACAATAAAGAAATACCGAACGGGGCGCCACTCTTGGGGCCAACAGGTGTCGGCGTTCTAGCTTTCAAGCCGTGTATGTTGAAGTGTTAATTCCCGTCATAGGTTTTATTTGCAAGCAAGCGTCTTTCCTAAAGTCTAGAGTAAAGTTTTCGGTGAAAGCCAAAGTCTACCGCTCTACGGGCTGGTTTCATGGTTCCATTGCTGCCCGAAACTTTACTCTAGACTTTAGGACATAGAGAAACTTGCAAATAAAACCTGTGACGGGAATTAACAACTCAACATACGCGGCTTGAAAGCTAGAGTACTACCAAGCAGACGCCGACATCTGTTGGTCCCAAAGACTGGCGCCCCGTTCGGTATTTCTTTATTGTATTCAAAGATGGAATAAAACCTATGATTTCCTACAAGCTGCCCCGCATAATCTGGGGTAAGAATGACCTGAATTGGCCCGATTTTGGCAGCATAAATGTACTAGGATGCTTCACAGACATTATCCCCACATAATAGGCGATTTTCCCAACGCATACGGACACTTTGCAAAACCTGGCGAGAATTTGCAGCACGCTGAATTCTCTGTTTTCTGGCATGAAAATGCTCCAGAACACATGCACAACGGTCCCCTCACGTCCTCGGACCTCTTGGGGTATTAAGGACCGTTTAGGACCGAAACCTCAAACCTGCAAAAATATACACAGCAGGTGTATTTCCCTCTTTGGGCTCCGTTTCGTGAGCCGTTCGCATCCGTAGCAAGTCCTCGAGCTCTCGCACCTATAGGGCTACTTGCCCTTTGAATCGAATGAGATTTCTCGTGTGAAATCTCTCCGAATTCACCTGTACCTGCGGGGGATTAGTAACTAGCTAATACAGTACCTGTGCAAGAGGCTCTTGCCTCGACAACCACGCATGAACCCACACAACTGTGCATAGGTCAAATGAAAAGCCCTCTTTTGGGGCATCACATAATTGCACGGAGGGGAGAGAGAGAACAATGAATGCTGTGCAAGGCTTTAGTTCGTGCACTTCACTATACATAGAGGGTAGGCAAGCACACAGTAGCTTTGGTACGTGCAACAATCCACCATACGGTTGAAAATGCAGCCCACGTTTTATTTTTAATGCTTCTCTCTCTTAAGTTGGAAAATGCCCAAAAATGTGTTAAGTGGCACTCATGCATTAATTCCTCGCTTTGGACGTTCTGGTCTAAAAATATCTCAACCGGTTGCTAAGTTGACTTAGCGGCAGAGTAATGAAATGTTCCTCGTCATTCTGGAGCTAATGACGCGAACAGATTTCGTGGCCCAAAATAGCAGTTCCCTAAATTTTAGGAGATGCTTCCATTGGACTCTCACTGGTCATCTGACCATCTTTCACCACTGGGACCACATCCAAAAATGCAATGTAGCTGTCACCAGGAGGTGTATTTTTCCTGGTGCCTTCCGTAAATAAGTATTAGATATATTTATTTTATTTTTACCTGTTTGTCCCAAAACCCTTGAAAAGGTGCAAGTGGACATTGCATGGCGAGTGTGAAATGGCTGCAGCCAAATGGGTTTTTCACATCGGGGATCTAGGTCGGTCAGACAGGGACTGCCCGGGCCAGTTAGCATTGAATTCTGATGAGTATGGAAGCTCGCGCGCCAAACTGGAATTTGGGCCACTCGTCAAGTCACAACAACTTTATAAGTTGAAAGGGGCCAGTAAATTAACCCACATTGTAGATGTTGGTCAAATGGTAGTCTTCAATGATGGTCAGGAGACTGGTAGGGACGCCATGGAAGCATCTCCTAAAATTTAGGGAACTGCTATTTTTGACTGGAAAATGTGTTCGCATCATTAGCTCTGGAATGACAAGGGGAACATTTTATTGCTCTGCTGCCAAGTCAACTGACGTACCAGATGAGATATTTTTAGCAGGGAAAGCCCAAACTCGGAAACTGGGCGACGTGTCAGCCTGTGAGCGATTCTGCCACTCTGGGAGGCAAAAACGAGCTGCATATCAACAAAGGGGGCGCCATTTTCAGCCTCAGGTGGATTGTAGCAGGTACAGAAGCTATGGAATGCTTACCTTGCCCTCTATGCACAGTATGGTGACGGGAGTGATGCCCCGCACGCTACATACTGCTCTCTTTCTCCCCTACGTACAGTATGTTATGCCCCACTAGTGGGCTTCTCATTTGACCGATGTACAGTTCTGGGGGTTTATGCGTGTTTGCCAAGGCAAGAGCCTTCTGAACAGGAACCGGATTAGCTAATTGCTAATCCCCCACAGGTACGCACAGTTCCATCACGAAAGATTGCGAGTTTGGAGAGTTTTCTCGTGTGAAAACTCGTCCAATTCACAGGGGAACTGTCCCATTGCGTGCGGGAGCCCTTGGGACACGCGTAGGCGTGTTCGCTCCGCTAAAAACGATCCGAAACAGGGAATTACAGCCTGCTGTGTTTTTCTGCAGTTTTAGGGTTTCGCACCTAAACTGCAAGGGAATATCGGGGGAGCCACGTGAGAGCCTTGGGATGCGTGTACAGGCTTTGGGGCTCCCGGCAGTAAAAACAGAGAATTACAGCCCGCTGAATTTCTGTGACAGCTCACCAGAAAGCTTCCAGATATCGAGGGAATCCGTCCTAGACAGGCGTTTTTGACCTATAGGGGTTTTTGCGCCGTTATGTTGTCGAAATCCGGTCGAAAACCTGCGTTTTCAGCCCTCGCCAGGTTTGGACAGCTTTGTGAAAGCTTGTGCTAAGTGGTCGGATCGTCTACCTTAAATTGAATAAAGAAATACCGAAAGGGGCGCCAGTCTTTGGGGCCTACACGGTGTCGGTCTCGTGTGCGCAGTGACATTATAGTCGTTGGACGCGACTGTGTTCTCTTCCCTTCTCAGTGCTCTGTGTAAAGTTAACAGGTAATTGAAATAGTATCGCCGTCTACGTTGTACGGGCCGGCTATATGGTTCCATCGGCGGGATAGTCACTTTTTCTTCAAAAAGTGCAGTGTGGATTGTTGTGGGTGAAAGCAACACAGAGCTTGTCGATATGGCAGAGAAGAGAGACCAAGTACCTGAAGAGGGATCTTCCTCACATGGCACAGAGAAAATTCCTTCAACTCTTCAAGAAGAGGACAGGTTGTTTAGAACTCAACTGCGTTGTTGCATGGACATGTTTCAGCAGTTGGCTAACAACCCAAGGATGCAGGATGCAGGAATTCTTACAGGCTTCGACATAGGGTTTTCAGCCTCCTACACAGGGCATGACTGAGCCGTTGCAAGAAAAGGAGATTTCCAATGCGCAGAGGACTCATGATGCTCGAGGGAAAGCCCATGTGGTTGAGCAACTAGCGGTGTCCAATGATCCAAAGCAACTTGCTTTAGCTGGACAGGAACCGTTTGTGAATGGTCAAGGGAGCAATGAACAGGCTATGTGTCAGACCCTTCCATTACCTAATACTTATCCTGGTTATTTTGGAGGTGGTTCAGTGTTTCAAGCTATGGCTGGACCTTCCACAGGTTATATGCCAGGGAATGTGTTCGGGACAATGCAAACAGGCATGGGTAACCTTGTGTACGCGAACATGGGTGTCCAACCAGGTTTTCGGGGTGCCTATGGCCAGTTTCGAGTGCCTGGAACACAATTTTGTATGGCTGGTTTTTCGCAGCCATACGTACAAAATGCAGATATGACTGGGAAAACAGGTGATGCGAGTGCTGGAATGAACACTCATGGAGCACCACTGTTACAGGCACCTGTTTATGATAATGTGGCTCCTTTGAGTCAGCTTAAGGATTACAAGGAAGGTGGGCAGGGAGTGAAGTTTGAAACTTTCAGAGGAACTGAGGACCAATTGAAGGCTTTGACCTTCATACAGCAGTTCGATGCAGCTTATGCTAGAGGCTACTTCACGGAATCTTCAAAGATACGCAAGGCTGCCACTTTCTTGAAAGGGAAAGCGCTTCATTGGTGGACCGCATTGTTGAACCAGGATCAAGCCCCAACAACGTGGGTCCAATTCAAACAACTTTTTGCGCCTGCATGGTTGACAAACACTTTTGAAGTGGATGTAATGACGGAATGGCACGAGTTGAATGCTAAACAGTGTGCGAATTTGGAAGAGTACAATAAACAGTTTTGGGCCACACTGTTGCCAGTCACCTCTTACAGGTTTGTGCCATTGTTAGAACAGATTGAGAAGTACTGTTGCGGATTGCCCAAGAAAATCAGGGACTACTGCACAAAGACTACTGTCATGAATATGTTTCAGTTGATAGAGAATGCAAGAGTGGCCAGCAATCTGTGGAAGGGAGATTCCGATGGATTTAATAGCCACAAGAAAGGGTCCCAGGGCAAACAGTTTTCGGCCAAGGGCAATGTTGCAGCAAAGCCTTCTGAGTCTCCTGCAAAGAAGCCCTCCACTCAAGAAGCTGATACGTCCAAGAAGCAGTCTAAATCTTCTTCGGAACGAGGACAAGGACAAAAAAGGCATTTTTCTGGCAAAACTTTTCAAGAAAGGAAAGCTCTTAGGGAGGCCAAGAAATGCTACATTTGTGAACAGGAAGGACACTTTGCAAATGAGTGCCCACAGAAGAAGTCACAGGATAAGGATGACAAGTCAGACCATAAAGGGAAGAAGCCAAAGCCGAGTGCAAGACTTGTTCCAGATTTGGTTGGAGATCAGCCAAACACAGATGCCACGGAGCTGTGCAGAGCTTGGGGCAAAGTTAGAGACCAGACAGTGCTGGTTTTCTTTGATCCAGGAGCCCGTGCAAATTTCATATCACCAGAATTGGTATCAAAGTTGGGCATTCGTGCAGAGGAGATGGGTATGACAGGGGAAGCAGGTTTGGCATGCCCAAGACATTCAGAGCTTGTTACTCCCATACTGGGAAAGCTTCATCTGCACATTCAGAGCTATGTGGATGCGGAAGAATTTCATATTATGCCGCTTGAGGGCTGTGATGTGTTATTGGGTATCCCATGGTGTTACAGGTTGCATGCTATGGTGGATACTTACAACAAAAAGATTACCCTTGTACATAGAGGAAAGACTCATGTCCTTGATGTAAAGCTTAAAGGCGAGTCTGTTCCAGTTGTTTCTGCTTCTGCTATTTCATCTGTAATAAAGAATCATCTTTCTGCGTACTTGATCTTTGCAAAAGAAGTACCTCAAGTTGTATCTAATTTGTCTACCTTAGATAAAGACAGGTCAACTTTTTTGAGTGGTTTCAGTGATTGTTTTTCGGACTCTTTGCCAGGGGAGTTACCTCCTTAGAGACCCGAGGATCATACTATAGATCTTGTGCCAGGTTCTAGTCCACCGAATAGACCACCATACAGGGTTAGTGCAGCCCAACAGAAAGAGATTATGGGTCAGGTCAACGAGCTTTTAGAGAAGGGGCTGATTCAGCCCAGTTCATCCCCTTTTTGTTCGCCTGTACTCTTAGTGCAGAAGAAGGATGGTTCATGGCGCATGTGCATTGACTATCGCGCCTTGAATAAGAATACTATCAAGAACAGTTTCCCCATACCGAGGATAGATGACATTCTTGATCGGCTTGAGGGAGCGTCATTGTTTACAAGAATAGACCTAAAGAGCGGGTATCATCAGATACGCATTAGACCAGAAGATGTCCATAAGACTGCGTTCATGACAACATTTGGTCTCTATGAGTTTCTTGTCATGCCATTTGGTCTCACAAATGCTCCTGCCACATTTAATAGAATGATGGACAGAATTTTTAGACCGCATAGAAACTTCGTGGGTACCTTCTTTGATGACATGATTGTCTACTCAAAAGTCTGAAGAGGAGCATAGGGATCACCTGACTGCAGTTTTCAATGAGTTACGTAAGAACAGGCTACTCATTCATGCGAAGAAAAGTGAGTTCTTTTTGCAAGAAATTCACTTCCTTGGGCACATTGTTTTAAAGGATGGGGTACACATGGATCCCGCTAAAGTGGAAGCAATTAGGTCATGGCCAGACTTGAAGTCCATACATGACATACGAAGCTTTCTAGGCTTATGTTCCTATTACAGGAGGTTCATCTGAAATTTTGCTGAGATTGCTTCTCCACTCCATGCACTGCAAGGAAAAGGAGTTACTTTCAAGTGGACAGCCAAGGAAATTTTAGCGTTCAAACACTTGAAAGAGAAGCTGACTTCAGATCCGGTAATTATTTTGCCAGATCTTTCTAAATCTTTTGTGGTTCAATGTGATGCGTGTGGCCATAGTCTTGGTGCAGTTTTAATGCAGAATGGTCGAGTAGTCGCATATGAGAGCAGAATTCTTTTGAAGACTGAAAGGAACTTGCAAGTCTATGAGAAAGAATTGCTGGCAGTAATTCATGCTCTCACTAGTTGGAAACACTATTTGCTAGGGGCTGATTTTGTTGTCCAAACGGATCATCAAACCTTGCGATATTTTCTTACACAGACGAAGTTGTCTGAGAAGCACATGCGATGGGCAAACATCTTGTCAATGTTCCATTTCAGATTGTGCATGTGCAAGGGAAAAAGAACGTGGTGGCTGATGCGTTGTCACGAAAGCCCCAAATTTTAGCAGTGTCAATTCTGTACCATTGTGAACTAGACGAAATGAAGACTCAATATGCTGAAGATTCAGATTTTGCAAGGATCTATGACCAGCTTGTTGATGGGCAACATCATGAGCACTATATGCTTAAGAACGACTTTCTCATGATGCATGGAAAGTTATGCGTTACTAAACAGTTACGGCCAAAGATTTTGATGGAAAGTCATGCTCCACCTTATGCTGGGCATCGTGGAATTGATGCGACGGTGAAAGGGATTGAGGCATTCTTCTATTGGCCAGCTTTGCGTCAAGATGTTGACACATTTGTAAGATCATGCTTAGTATGCCAAAAAGTCAAATTTGACAGACAAAAGCAATCGGGATTGTTGTAGCCATTGCCGATCCCTGATAGGCCACGGGAAAGTATAGCAATGGACTTTATCTTTGATCTTCCAAGGACGCAAACAGGAAATGATGGGATTTGGACTATCATTTGTAGGTTCAGTAAGCAGGCCCATTTCATTCCTGTTAGGAAGAAGATAAAGCCAGAACACATGGTCAAGATATTCATGAGCAATATCTTTAAATATCATGGGATGCCTCAGTCAATTGTTAGTGGCAGGGATCCACGTATAACGAGTCTTTTCTGGAAGGCATTGTTTGAGAACATGGGCACTACGCTCAAGTTCTCTTCTTCGTTTCATCCGCAAACTGATGGACAGTCAGAAGAGGCAAATTCTATTGTCTTGGACCTACTCAAATGTTATGTCTCAGAGCACAAGGCAACTTGGGAACACCATCTCCCATTGGTTGAATATGCTTACAATAACACTGTGCATACATCAACAGGTAAGGCACCATTTGAGATAGTGAAAGGAGGAAAGAAAGTTCCACCCATTTTGTAGACTAAGGACAAGATATTTGAGGCAGACAAGTATGTGCAAGATATGGATGAAACATACAGGAAGATAAAGATTGCTCTTGAGAAGACTCAGGCTAAGCAAAAGAAAGCTGTTGATCATCACCGTCGTGAACTTGTATTTTCACTTGGTGATGGGGTACTTTTACGCTTTGAAAAGGCCAGGTTAAGGAAAAGGAAAGGCAAGGAACGCTTGTTTCCTAAGCTCAGTATGCGATATTATGGTCCTTTTCAGATTTCAGAAAAGATCAGCGATGTAGCTTACAGGTTAAAGCTACCAGAAGGCTGGAAAATACATAATGCTTTTCATGTCAGCCTTCTAAGGCCCTTTGTTGGTGATGTGCCAAAGAATATGCTTGATGAGGAACAACCCGAAGTGGAAGAATTGGATGAAATCCTTGTTCCTGAACAGATATTGGCACATAAAGAAAGAAAGGTTAGAGGAAAGGTTGCAAGACGCTATTTGGTGAAGTTCAAGAACTATCCATCATTAGATGCCAAATGGATGGAAGAGTCTGAATTGCTTGATTCACCTCAGCTATTGCAATTGTATCTTGAAGCCTTTCAAATGGAACCCACAGTGACTTGATGCAGCCTTTTTGGAGCAAGGCAAGAGCATGGTTCATGATACTCAAGAGAGTAGTTAAGCGATTGTATCTACTCTTTCCATACAGAATTTAGCTAGAGAAGTTTGTGCTCAAGAGTACACTAGAAGACTTCTATGCTTGATATATGTGTCGTAGCCAGGTTGGTGGGATTGTTTAATCGTCCAACGCTACATTTCCGGAAGCATGTATATCTTGGATCCCCATCATAGAATATATGTGATATCAGGAGATATCTGCATGTATTATTGGCATGCAAGCGAGGTCGCTTGCAGTATTTCAAGGGTGGGGTGTGTCACCAGGAGGTGTATTTTTCCTGGTGCCTTCCGTTTGTCCCAAAACCCTTGAAAAGGTGCAAGTGGACATTGCATGGCGAGTGTGAAATGGCTGCAGCCAAATGGGTTTTTCACATCGGGGATCTAGGTCTGTCAGACAGGGACTGCCCGGGCCAGTTAGCATTGAATTCTGATGAGTATGGAAGCTCTTGTGCGCCAAACTGGAATTTGGGCCACTCGTCGAGTCACAACAACTTTATAAGTTGAAAGGGGCCAGTAAATTAACCCACATTGTAGATGTTGGTCAAATGGTAGTCTTCAATGATGGTCAGGAGACCGATAGGGACGCCATGGAAGCATCTCCTAAAATTTAGGGAACTGCTATTTTTGACTGGAAAATGTGTTCGCATCATTAGCTCTGGAATGACAAGGGGAACATTTTATTGCTCTGCTGCCAAGTCAACTGACGTACCAGATGAGATATTTTTAGCAGGGAAAGCCCAAACTCGGAAACTGGGCGACGTGTCAGCCTGTGAGCGATTCTGCCACTCTGGGAGGCAAAAACGAGTTGCATATCAACAAAGGGGGCGCCATTTTCAGCCTCAGGTGGATTGTAGCAGGTACAGAAGCTATGGAATGCTTACCTTGCCCTCTATGCACAGTATGGTGACGGGAGTGATGCCCCGTACGCTACATACTGCTCTCTTTCTCCCCTACGTACAGTATGTTATGCCCCACTAGTGGGCTTCTCATTTGACCTATGTACAGTTCTGGGGGTTTATGCGTGTTTGCCAAGGCAAGAGCCTTCTGAACAGGAACCGGATTAGCTAATTGCTAATCCCCCACAGGTACGCACAGTTCCATCACGAAAGATTGCGAGTTTGGAGAGTTTTCTCGTGTGAAAACTCGTCCAATTCACAGGGGAACTGTCCCATTGCGTGCGGGAGCCCTTGGGACACGCGTAGGCGTGTTCGCTCCGCTAAAAACGATCCGAAACAGGGAATTACAGCCTGCTGTGTTTTTCTGCAGGTTTAGGGTTTCGCACCTAAACTGCAAGGGAATATCGGGGGAGCCTCGTGAGAGCCTTGGGATGCGTGTACAGGCTTTTGGGCTCCCGGCAGTGAAAAACAGAGAATTACAGCCCGCTGAATTTCTGTGACAGCTCACCAGAAAGCTTCCAGATATCGAGGGAATCCGTCCTAGACAGGTGTTTTTGACCTACAGGGGTTTTTGCGCCGTTATGTTGTCGAAATCCGGTCGAAAACCTGCGTTTTCAGCCCTCGCCAGGTTTGGACAGCTTTGTGAAAGCTTGTGCTAAGTGGTCGGATCGTCTACCTTAAATTGAATAAAGAAATACCGAAAGGGGCGCCAGTCTTTGGGGCCTACAGGGTGTCGGTCTCGTGTGCGCAGTGACATTCTAGTCGTTGGACGCAACTGTGTTCTCTTCCCTTCTCAGTGCTCTATGTAAAGTTAACAGGTAATTGAAATAGTACCGCCCTCTACGTTGTACGGGCCGGTTATAGTAGCCCAGTTCTCGGGTGATTTTCTCTTGGGGACTTCACCTTGGCACTGTGCCTCCATTGAGTTAGTTTCCTAGTATCCACCAACTTATTAAGTGTGGCGAGGGGACCCAAATGACTTTCAACGGAGCCTTTTACTACCGGAATTTTAGTGCCGAACAACTTCCCGTCTGCGGGTGAAACTACAGTTTCACATTGTCCATATAATGTCCGGCTATTTGCAACTTCAAAAAGAGGGTCTCAAAAATTAAACGAAAATCATGGGAAAGAGACCAAGAACTAATGTTAGCAGTCGCCACGTCCTTGTGACACAAGGGGCAAACGGGACAGTTGGCAAACGAAGAGAAACGTGCAGGACACCTCAACAAGAGGGGGCGCCCAAATGAGGATTGGGGCTGTTTTGAAGCTCATTGTGACTTACAGTGTGTGTATGAGTAGTGGGTGTAGGTTTACAACTTTAATGGAAAGCTGGCCTTCAACTTTGTCTCATGTAGCGCGATGATTTGCTCTAGTGCATCTCTCTCTTTCTCCCCTTTGCACATATGGTAATGCTCCACTAGTTGGGCTACTCAGTTGGTTGTATAGTTCTGGGGGTTTTATGCGCGTTTGCCAAGGCAAGAGCCTTTTGAGAGGAACCCGATTAGCTACTTGCTAATCCCTCAAAGGTACGCACAGTTCTATCGCGAAGGATTGCGGATTTGTAGAGCTTTTTTGCATGAAAACTCGTCCAATTTACATGGAAACTATCCCATTGCATACGGGAGGCCTTGGGACACGTGCAGACGTGTTCGCTCCGCCAAAAACGATCCAAAGCAGAGAATTACAGCTTGCTATGTTGTTTTGCAGGTTTAGGGTTTCGCATTTAAACTGCAAGGAAACACATGGGGAGCCTTGCGATGCGTGTACAGGGTTTTGGGCACCCAACAATGGAAAGACAAAGAATTATAGCACACTGAAATTCTGTTACAGCTCACCAAAAAGCTTCTGAATTGCGAGGGAATCCGTCCTAGACAGGTACTTTTGACCTACAGGGTTTCTGGCACCATTATGTTACCGAAATCAGGTCGGTAACCTACGTTTTCAGCCCTCGCCAGGTTTGGACAGCTTTGTGAGAGTTTGATCTAAGTGTTCGGATCGTCGACTTTGAATTGAATAAAGAAATTTTGAAAGGGACGCCAATCTTTTGGGCCTACAGGGTGCGATCTTGTGTGCGCAGTGACATTCTAGTCGCTAGACGCATCTGTGTTCTCTTTTCTTCCGAGTGCTCTGTGTAAAGTTAACAGGTAATTGAAATAGTACCCCCCACTACTGTGTACAGTCCGGTTATAGAAGACACCCCACCAAGGTAGTTTTCGTTCAACGTACGGGATGTCTAGTACCGTTTGGTCGGACCCGTTCCGTTCAGTACGTTTAGTACGTTTTGTTCAATCGAAAATGTAGCCGTTTATGACCGTTGGCGGTAGTTTTTGAACGTTGACAGTGAACGTTAGTGGGCGTTTATGGAGCCGTTTTGGAGCATGTTTGCAACCATGTGGCATGTGCCAATGCCTATTGCCATGCTCTCCCTCTCACATGCATAATGCCCCATGCTCTCCCTCTCCCATGCTCTTTCTCTTCCTATAATTTATTTAAGCAACTCCTCCACCTTGTTCTCAACACAATTTACAAGCTACAAGCTCCAGCCTCTCAATGCTCTCATCATCCATGTGCTCCCATTGAAGCTCTCAAGTGACAAGGCTCAAGCTCTTCATCTTTTCTCCCTTGGGTCTCTCTCCCTCAAGCTCCCATTGAAGCTCTTGAGTCTCAAGTGACAAGCTCTCCATCGTCTCTCCCTTGGGTCTCTTCCTCTCAAGCTCTCATAATTGTAATCTGTACAAATGCAAGTTTCTTTAAGGCCTAAGCCTTAGGCTTAAGGATTATTGGATTATTTTGAACATACATAACGTCATCGTACATCATAAATTTTTTTAGTTCGTGTAGTACCGCACATCGTCGTACGTGTACAAAACGTACAGGACCGTACGAGACCACCCTGCGTGACCCCACAACTTGGTTTTATTCTGCTAAATCTCACCTACCAATGAGTTAATAACCCATTGATATGAGGTGCTTCATATGTAGATACTACTTAGGCTTGGATATTGATTCTAGACCATGCGAACACTTGCAATGCCTACGTCTAGCGGACACTGGTTGTGCTCATGTGCAATCAAGGTAAGCAACTACTCTGAAGTGCTTGGATATGCTCGTCCTGCGTATAGGCTCACTGAGGTGCCATAACGCCTCGTAGAAATAGGAGTTAGCTAACGTATATGTTTATTATATTTTTCACTTTTGCAATTCAACTTAAAAGAAGGGTTTGAAGGATGTCTGTGGTCCTTAAGAAAGCTTCTTTAAAATTAGCATCTTGCTCTAGGAACATTTCTGTGATCTCTTAGGGAATTTCATCGTGATTTTATAATCTCTTATGTAGATAAGTGCTCTAATAACTTTGTTTTACGTGCAAAAAGTTCTATTTAGAATGCTTGTTAGGTGACGTAAACGCTCAGACTTACAATGGTTGTGAGCTTTCGATGTAAGAGGTTATCTTGAAACATCTAGACTTTTGTAAGTCTTTTGGTTTCAAGTGTCAGCTTATTGTTTGGAAGTTCCACAAGAACCCTATAAAGCCTAAATTTATAGCTGCTTCTTGCAACACCTCTTTGAGCGAGGTTTCCAAATGGCTTAGTTATTGTCTCAAAGCCATTTTACCTAGTGTAAATGACTTGTGGAAAAATTTGCTAAAGGAAGCAAATGTACCTTTCGATTCAAATTGGATTTTAAATGATCCAGTAGGTGTGATTCTTGTTACAAAGTTTTTGAACTCTTCAAGAAGCCTTAAGGAGAAATCTTCTCCTTTATGTCTCCAAACTTTCGACTTTACAACACTATATACGAAGCTAAATTTGGAGGACCTTAAATTCAGAGTCAAGTCTCTTATTTCAAAAGTTTTTGCGTTTGTATCCGAAAGAGGGAATGGCATTTCATGCATGTTGCCATTCCCCGTTCCCCGTTCCGATTTTCCGTTGCGGGTAACTATGGTAAATTAAATAAAAGTGGGAAGCTTAAAAGCCACTTATTGTTTGACTTAGTAAAACCTTATTTTGTTATTTTGATCTCTAGCGCTTCTAGTATTTTTACTCTAGCTTGATAAATGCTAGCCTTTATCATGGCTGAGTATGTCCATCACCTCCGGAGGGTGATAGAAACTCAGCTCGTTGGTTTTGTAGAGTACGTTCAAAGCATGAATCACCTCTATACAAACGTGCACCTACTCTTCGGCACTGACGACGTGAGTAGGGATGTCATAGCTGTTGTCCAAGCTATGCATTATAAAGGTGATATATTATTCTTCGTGTTTGGACAAGTAGCGAAGTTGAGGTCACATATTGTCAAGTTTGGATCTTCGTACTTCTTTGGTTATTTATAGCCTCTTTTTCGTAGGTTTGTTGTAGTATTTATTTTCCGATTTCGTATTTAGCTTACGTTAGGACTTAAGAACTCGTTCCTTTAGAAGTTGTTGAGTGAAGCTCGATTTTTAGGATTAAGGTTTTAAGATGTCTTTTCCTTTTTTGTTTAAAGTTGAGTACTTGTTTTTAAGTTTTAGCCACATAAGCTTCGTCAACTTATTTTTCGTGTCTCTTTTCTAAAAACATTTTTACATTAATAATGTTCTGTTTTATCTAGTTTTGTTTCATAGCAAATAAAATGATTTTAAGTTGTTTTTTTTCCTCTTTTCTTTTCTTGTGTCCCTTGCTTTTATAGTTTATGAGTGCTTTATTCTCTCTTATAAATCGTGATTTCAGACTATTCTGAACTTATGAAGGTATATAAGGGTTTGTAAGGAACAACTAACATAGTAGAAACGATGAATTTGTTCCAAACCCTTGAAAGGACACTCTCATGTCCTGAGGAGTTTTCACTGTACGTTAATGTGGAAGAAGACAGGTTTACAGGTTCCATGCCGGCAATTCAATGTTGCCATGGGGAGACAGAATTGTCTCAATAGGATCTTGAGAGGTAGATTCAAGAGTCAGGTATTGGTTACAACATTTGGAGAACTTGTGAAGCAGGTTGATGGTAGTCTCTGTCATGTTGATTAGAAAGGGGGCTTTGGTGCTTTAGAAAATGCAGGGTGTCATGGGACGGGCACCACATGCCAACGAAAAAGAACAGATTGAACAACTTTAAGCACTTCAAATAACAATTAAATTGAAAGAGATGCACGACACACGAGACGGGGAGTGGCAGAATTCCACCCCAAGAGAGCATTGGCCTCAAACCTTGGCGCCTCTTTTGGTATTTCTTTATATTGCTTGGACTCAATAGAAGCCGGTACTCCACGCTCGGTACTCCACGCTTTGCACCTTCACTCGGAAGCGTGCTAGTGAATGAGCCCATGGCACATGTTTAAAGGCCCTTGGCCTATGAAAAGCAGCTACATGAAAAGCATCAAACTCAAAAGCATCTGGCCTCAAAAGCTGCCCAGTGTAAATTACGGAAATCCATACACCTGCCACGTCACCATGCTGCAATGCGAATTGCGGAAATCGGTACAGTTTGCCACGTCAGCAGTTTTTACGCTATGTTCTCTGTGTGTGGGTTCAGCTTTATTTATTGACTTTGTGTCACTTGGGCCCCATCGGACGGGGTCCCATAAGTTGGTGGGAACTCTTCTTCAAAAAGAGGCCACTTGGCAAGTCTTTGCAAGTTGGTAAAACTTCTTTTGCTGCTTTTGCTTAGGGTTTAGGCTTCTCGGCCGGGATTTGCAGGTTGGCTCCGTTTTCAGTGGCTTGACACATCAGCAGTTTGTGACAACAAGGAGTCCTTTTTGTATGGGGGCTCTTAACATCAGACTGGGAATCAGCATTTTTTCTTGACATACGAGATTAAAACTTGGTGTATTTGGTGCGTGAAATACGGAGTTGAAGATAATCAGATACATTGGCAATGCAGCCTTGTAATACAAGCAATGGTAGTTTTCTCTTAGAGGGAAGTCTGTCTTTTGTCTGGGCAATAGAAATCTTTTCCATTTATAGCAACAACCGTAAGGGCACAAACCCCATGGTCAAGTTCAAATATGAAGGTTTCAAATAGAGGAGTAAGGACATATACAGAAACCTTCCAAGCACTGGTGTTTGGATGCTATCTATGGATTTCACAAGCTCATACTTTTCAAAGGCTCGTGTATAATAACCCTTCCCATGCAGTGGCGATTTATTTCATCTTATACATTTGTTATGTCGTATGCATAAATTCTTTTTGTTTCAGAGGAAAAGCCATCTTTGAACTATTGGACTATTAGAGCTCAGCGTTTTATGCCTTTTGTTGCAGCAACCAGGACAAGCTCTGCAGACGCCTACATCAGACAGGAGTTGTCAGGTGTTGCCTGCTAGAGGTGTTGACTATCCTCACGCACAGGGGCAGTTCACAACTGGAGCAGGTTTAGGAAAGCCGACAGCAACCATTCTGCATGGGCAAACAATTTTCCCAGAAAGGCCAGGGCAGCCTGATTGTCACCACTACATGAAAACAGGTGACTGCAAGTTTGGATTGAACTGCAAGTATCATCACCCTAAAGACCGAGCTATGTCCCTGCCCTCTGGGTTAAATCCAATGGGGCTACCTCTTCGTGTTGTAAGTTTTTCTCCCTTTGTGACTGGCTTTTTGATCATGCTAGCTTGCACTTCCCTTTGAAGGTGAATCTGGGCTTATCCTGGATTCATCTAGGTATATTTTTGATCATATTACCTTTACAAAAATTTCTGGTTTTCTGAAGAAGTTCCGTGGCAATTTGACAGGGAAAGCAAGCCTGCCCGTATTATGTTAAACATGGTATTTGTAAGTTTGGACCGGTGTGTAAGTTCGACCACCCAGTAAATGTGCTGCCTTATAGTCCACCTTATAGCCCCTCACTTTCTTCTTTAAATGAGATGCCTGTGGCTCCCTATGTGCCTGAATCCTCCCCTTCAGTTAGTCCTGGCTCTACAGTGTCAGAAAGGCTTCAGAACACCGTTAAGGGCGACGAGTCGAATGCCAACAAAGAGCCGCTTACTCAGGCTTCAGGGGTAAACACAGCTAATTCCACCAGGCTTGTATGATGTACAAATTTACAAACATGAGCTTCCATTTCTCAGCCTTAGTGGCTTAAATTGACAAAGATGATGGTTAAGGCCGAGGTTCTTGGGGTTGAGAGAAACTTGAAACTTGAGCAAACTCAAACTGCTTTGACATGGTAATTGTGAGAAAGACTTGTTGGGGCCGCTCTTCATTTGAATTTAGCCAGTGGGCAGCTATTTTGTAAATAGGCCCACATTTTTGGGTGACTTGTCTAGCTGCTGATTGATCAAATAATTGCAGGTGCGTTTTGGTTCTAAATCTCTTAGTGCTGTCTTCATTTTAGCCATGGTGATGTGTTAAAAAGAGTGTTTTGGTGCCCACAGCCTCCTCCTGCCAATGGAGCATGGGAATACAGGAAAATAACATACTGGCTTGTAGTCGGTGAGCGAGCTCTGTAGCATTTGAAAACTTCACAAGAAGTCAAAAAGGTCACACAACATACTGTTGCACATTGTAGATACTAGTATGTAGGTGTTGCTTGTGGTGGCGACACCTCTCTCTCTCTCTCTCTCTCATTCAGGATTTCATAGTGGGAGCCAGGCCAGTGGGCATAGCAGTAGATCATCCTCTCTTGACACTGTCCGTTAAATTTCAGTATAGTACAACCCAGACACCAGGAGGCAGGTCACACACCCGCTATACATTTACACCAGAGATTGATTTTGTTTATACAGAGGATATATGGGACTGTCTATTGGAAGGCACAGCTGGCACAAATGGTATAGGCCTCTCAGTGGAGGAGTGCACCACTCTACTGACTGAGACATTGCATGGGGCTGCTGCATCAGTGGCATACCCACAAACTCAGCCGGGTAAGAGACGACATTTTGGGAGCATGCCCCGGAATAGTTGGAATGATGAGGAATGCAAAGAGATGAGAGCCCAGCTTCAGAGGGATCTTTTGTTAGGAGTCATCACTTACAGACAGTCTCCGATTGCTTTCCGACGCGTTGTGCGACGGAAGAAGTGAGCTTACCTAGCTCAGATGGAGCGAGACTTATATCAAATGTTCTTGAGTAGGGACTCAGGAGAGGCATGGGCGAGACTTCCATGAGCACTCCCCTCCCCCAGTGATTACTTCACCTGTTGTGTGGGGCCAATATGCGACATCATTGTATACGATTCATAGACAGGAACCCCTTCCAGACCCTACCAAGCCTTGCCCAGCTAGGAGCACTTTCTTTACACTTGAGATGGTACGAAGGGCCATCGACAGGAAGAGGACCGGGAAGGCATATGATCATGACGGTCTAGTAGCGGAGCACTTTATACATGCCGGGGATATGTTGATGGAGGTTCTCGCAGTGTTGTTCAATCATGCCATGTGTGAGGGATTACATTAGACTTGGAGGTTGTCTAATATTGTGCCCATCTTCAAGGCTGGTGACCCTACAGAGCATGGGAATTATCGCACTATTATGGTTGGACACACATTGGCACGGTTGTATGCATCTATTCTGGAGCAACACTTGAGTAGTTGGGCAGAGGGCGAAGGTGTACGAGCAAAGGGTCAGGTCGGCTTCAGGAGGGGTTTCTCCACTCTTGATCATATTCTGACACTCAGGGCCATCATTGAGGAGGGCAGAGCACATGGGAGACGGATCTATTGTAGCTTTGTGGATTTTCGCAAAGCATTTGACATGGTACCAAGAGCTCGATTGATGCGCAGACTGCAGGAGATTGGGGTGTCCATAGAGGTAATTTGGGGGATTATGGCTTTGTGCAGATCAGTGGTGGGATATGTACGCACTCCGGAAGGGGTATCTAATTTAGTTCACTCTACTATTGGAGTGAAACAGGGCTGCCCATTGTCTCCTACTCTATTTGGTATGTATGTTGATGAGGTGTCTGATTACATTGACAGAAAGGGTGACAGGGGTGCCCAGCTGGCAGGGACGTGGATCCCATTGTTGCTATATGCTGATGATATTGTGCTGATATCTGACTCACCAGAAGGTATGCAACGACATTTGGATGCACTACGCAGTTTTGCAGAGGATAGTGGACTGTGTGTAAACCTAGGTAAAACAAAGGTTATGGTGTTTGACACCACACCGCAATGGGTCAGGAGATCAGTACCTACTTTCAAATATGGTCATGAGATTGTGGAGTATACAGATGCATACACTTACCTGGGGGTAGTCTTTATTGGGCTGAGATTTTCTTTGAGAAGAGCAGCAGAGACTAGACTAATTAGAGTCGGTGCGGCTCTGGGAGGAATGGAGAGGATGTGTTCGTAGGTTCAGTTCCAGCAACCTAGGACAAAGTTATGGCTCTTTGATACTTTGGTTGTCTCTACTATGTTATATGGGGTGCAGGTTTGGGGACCTTCTATAGGCCAAGATGGTTGGAGGCGTATGGAGAAGCCCCTTGGAGGCGTATGGAAAATCCCCTGGTATCTATGATCTCTCGGCTGATTAGAGCCAAGGTTTTCGTACCGCATGATATCATTCGCGCGGAATTAGCTGCCCCCCATATGGAGATTGGGGCGCTCACCAGATCAGTCTCCTTTGTACACAGTCTGTGGGATACTACGAGAGACAAACAGAGACAGATATGCCAGGGTGGCTCGAGTCCTCCAAACAATTAGCTCTTAATGGGGATACATCATGCTGGTATGCACAGATGGCATCATGGTTTCAGACACATGGTTTTCACCATGGACAGGTTGCCTCCTTTTCAATACTCTCTACAGGCACCCTTGAGGTCTCTGACACGGGTAGAGATTAATAGACTCATCCGTCAGGATCTGATCCTGTTGGACACGAGGAGGACATGGATAGAGCCGTTACAAGAGTTGGGCACAAAGATGGCTTTCTATAGAGAGCATCTTCTCCACCTCACTGGGGATGGATTTGTGATTCGACCTAGCTATATGGACACGCATCTTTCGCATGGTTTGCGTTGTGCCATTGGCCAGATACGCACGTCCTCACATCAGCTCGAGATTGAGACTGGCAGATTCAGAGGGACACCAGTAGATAGCAGAATATGCCGCTTATGCCATCTAGAGCCAGAGACAGAAGTACATTACATATGTCATTGCACAGTGTACTCTGAGATACGAGGCCGTTTTCATTGTCTATTCAGAGAAGGTTTTGGGCCTCTATCTAAGGTCATGAGTTATGAGGATCAAAGATGTCTTGGGCTATATCTACTTGAGTTACACAGGCATGGAGAAACTTTACTGAGGAGAGCTGAAGAGAGACATCCCCAGAGACAGATCACAGATTTCTTTACACTAGATACTGTACACCTAGAAGAACAGACAGAGGAGCAGCCAATGGCGGTGGAGAGGTCTACCCGCACTACTGGCATTCTCATAGACCGAGCATTGGAGCTAGGGAGATCTAGACGACCTCGAGGGAGAAGAGGAGCTACACAATGTCGAAGGAGGCTACGACAAAGGATTCAAGCCATACTCTTTCGTCGTCCAGAGTGCAGATGAAGATGGATCTCTACTCCCCTCCCATATTGTCTTCACATTGTACTGCTTAGTTTAGGATCCCGCAGTATTTATATTTTGTTATCCTAGTTTAATTTATTTTGTTAATCTGACTTTGTATTAGATACACCTCCTTGTAACTTTCTGGTCTCATAGGTCACTTTGGCCTTTTGAAGACGTTAATATAACATTTCATTTCATTTCATTTCGTTTCTCTCTCTCTCTCTCTCTCTCTCTCTCTCTCTCTCTCTCTCTCTCTCCACGGGTTACCCATTGCCTTAGTGCAGATTGGGTGGACCTTGCAGAGGATGATTCGTGTGGGTTTTTTTTTCGGGGGGCGGATCAAAAATCCCTCCCCTCTCTATACATGGTATGTGTACATCAAAAGACGTACATGTAGAAAAAGGGGTAAATTATTTTCCGTGGGAAGAGAATTAATGGCATTCTCAAATTGATTAAAATGTGGCGAAAGTCTGTCTTCAAGTGGCCCATACTTGACATTTATCGAGAAGACTCCTTTTGAATTTGCATGTAGCATCTGGATTATCACAACCTAGTACTTGTAGCATCTTGGGCCATAAGCCATACTCTTTCGTCGTCCAGAGTCCAGAGTGTTGGACACAAGTGGCCCATACACCTCGATGTCTAGTCCATACTCATGGAACTCCTTGCTAAGCTTTTGTTGAGTTTCTTTATCACACACAACTCTTTGTGGTGTGCCATTCCTTTTCTTTGGATGCTTCCATAGGTAGCCATTCTGTAGAAACTATCATAAGCCTTCCTTCATATTCTTTTAAATTCTTGTTCAATCCAATCTTCTAGCTTTTCCAAGCGGTCAAATATCGTCCAATAAGAAATCGATTATTGGAATTAGGGTTGCAAAGAAACACACAGCTTGGAGAAGACGAAGGAAGCACAAAGCACACAACAAAGAGTGTATAACTTAGTGTGCATTGGAAAGATAGATAGCCTTAGAGTGATGGGAGTATATACAATGCACAGGGGAAAAATCCTTCTAGTGAGGAAAAAATATCCCGTTAGTCCTAAGTGTGTTCACACACATCACTACCACATGTATATGGTAACAAATTCGCCTTGGGAGTGATGCGGTGAACAAGAGCTGGCACATAGAGTATAGGGAAGTGCCATGTCCTGAGGACATGATCAATCCACAAAGGGGAGTAAGCCCAAAGCTTTGCGAAAAGCTTCGAACTTCTCACAAGACAATACCTTTATGAAAAGATTTGCAAGGTTGTCCTGTGTTGGCTCACAAGCCAAGCTGATCTCTCTTGTTGAGAGCCTCTCCCTAACATAGTGGTAATGCACCGCAATGTGCTTTCTGCGAGCATGAAAAATTGGGTTCCTCGCAACCACCAATGCGCTCTGACAATCAGAGTAGATAGTGTTGGCACTGTGTTGTCCCACACCCAAATCAACCATAAGGCATCTGAGCCATACACAATCAACCGTAGGTGTGAAGATTGCCTTGTACTCAGCCTCACAACTAGAAGTGACCACAATAGGTTGCTTCTTGCTTAACCATGAGATACAACTAGAAGTGACCACAATAGGTTGCTTCTTGCTTAACAACGTCAACCAAATGAGGAGCCTCAACCTATTCTCCGAAGATCTACAAGAGCAAGTAGACCTTCAGAAAGGTTTGTTCCTTCCTTCAACCATCTCTTGATCTCAGATTCTGGAGAGCCGGAATCATACGAAGAAGCTATGCAACATGAATCCAAAGAAGAATGGACGAAGAGCATGCAAGTGGAGATGGACTCACTACATCGCAACCAAACATGGGAGTTGGTTGAGTTGCCTAAAGGTAAGCGGACACTTCAAAACAAATGGGTGTACAAGCTGAAGGAAGAAGAAGGTGGGAAGAAAAGGTACAAGTCTAAGCTTGTGGTAAAAGGTTTTTCTCAAAAGAAAGGTATTGACTTCAATGAAATATTTTCTCTTGTTGTAAAAATGAACTCAATTAGGCTTGTCTTAAGCCTTGTGGCTGCTCATGATCTAAATCTCGAGCAAATGAATGTAAATACGGCATTCCCTCACGGTGACTTAGAGGAGGAAATCTACACGCTTCAACCAAAGGGGTATGAAGTAAAAGGTAAGGAGAAAATGGTTTGCAGATTAAAGAAGAGCTTGTATGGTTTAAAGCAAGCATCAAGACAATGGTACTTGAAATTTGATCCATGGATGTTGGATCATGGATTTACAAGATGCAACTCGGATCACTGCGTCTACACGAAGAATTTGGGAGATGGGAAATTCATCATCCTAATGTTGTATGTTGATGACATGTTGATTGCAAGTGCTAACATGCAGGATATCAAAGACCTAAAAGAGGAGTTGTCCAAATCTTTTTCAATGAAAGATTTAGGTGCTGCAAAGAGGATACTTGGTATGAAAATATCAAGGGACAGGACGAAGAAGACAATAAAGCTATCTCAAGAAGATTACATCAAGAAGGTACTATAAAGGTTTGCAATGCAAAATGCAAAGCCAGCAGCGGTAGGTTTTCTAATGTATGCTATGGTCTGGACAAGGCCAGACATTGCACATGCAGTGGGAGTTGTGAGTAGGTTCATGGACAAGCCAGGTAAAGAGCATTGGCAAGCTGTGAAGTGGATACTTAGGTATCTAAAAGGGACAACAACAAATACTTTGTATTTTGGAGGAACTGATATTTTTCTAGAAGGGTATGCTGATGCAGATATGACAGGTGACAAAGATAGTCGAAGGAGCACCACTGGCTATGTGTTCACGGTTGGAGGCACAACAGTAAGCTGGGCTTCAAAGCTGCAGAAAGTGGTTTCACTTTCTACCACGGAAGCAGAGTATGTAGCAATGACGGAGGTAAGCAAAGAAATTCTGTGGCTTCACAGATTCTTAGAAAAGCTTGGATTCAAACAAGACAATTGTGTCTTGTACAGTGATAGCCAAAGCGCTATCCATCTTGCAAAGAACTCAACCTTTCATTCAAGGACAAAGCACATTGAGGTGAGATATCACTTCATACGCACTCTTTTGGAAGATGGACAGCTAAAGCTAGGAAAGGTGCATACAAGTGAAAATCCTGCAGACATGTTTACAAAGGTGGTCAACAAGAAGAAGTTGAGCTTTTGCTCATCTTCAATCGGCATTCAAGGATAAGAAGCCAGAATGGAAAGCAGTCACAGGTTTGGTTTGGAGATCAATCTCCAAGTGGGAGATTGTTAAGTATGGAGCCTGATTTACCCTTGTAATTTTCTGTGGTAAAAGCGCACATTTGTAAGGCCCCCATTATGAGGAGAAGCCATCGTGCGTGAAGGAAAATCACTTACCGGAAACCAAAATTTTCACGGACAAGAACCAAATTTTTTTCCGTCGGAATATTCCTTTTCACTTGAATATTATGGTCGGACGGCGGCCGGAAAGAGGTCGGAAAACAACCGGTCGGTTGGCCGGTGGTCGGTAGTCAATGGCCGATGGCTGTTGGTCGGAAGTCAATGGCCGGTGGCCGAATTCAAAAGCGGACTTGTCTTCTCAAGGGCGGCCACACATGGGCGGATTGGAGGGTCTGATTTGGACTAATTCGCACAAGGGCGGCTACACATGGCTGTCTCTCATAAGAGAGGGCAGCCCTTTTGGCCTATAAAAGGAGGCCATTTCTACACACATTTCATAGTGTGAAGTTGATGCAACAAGGTGAGTGTGAGGTGGTTAGAGTGAAGCAAGGCGGGAGCTCTATCAAGGGTTTAATCCCTTTGTAAACTACTTCTTCTTTTGAAGTGCTAAAGCCATTGAGTGGCTGCTTTCCCGTGGACGTAGCCCACATTGGGTGAACCACGTATATCGTGTGTACTCTCTCTCTCTCTCTCTCTCTCCTCTATAATCTATTGTGTGTGAAATCTATCTCTCTCCATTAAGTAATCTACTCAAAAATCTATTTAGCTACGTCTTATTTCCTAACACTATGAAAGTGCAAATTGAATATCCAGCCTTGTGTTGCATACATAAATATGGCAACGAACAACAATTTGGTAAAGAGTGACATTGGCAGAATCACCAACATCATGAAGACTCAATTTCAAACCTGTTTCCATGGGAGTGGTAATAGGTTTGCAATCCTTAAGTCCAAACTTACATAGCAATGTCTCTATGTAACTTGTCTGGCACAAGGCAATACCACCATCACACTGCTTAAACTGTATACCCAAGTAATAATGCAACAACCCCAAATCTTTCATCTTGAAAGTAGCATTCAAATGAACAATATGTCTCGCATTTGGTCCAACGATCAGCAAATCATCCACATAGAGACTGACAATGAGAAGTACATCACCCTCACGCTTTACATACAATGTGCTTTTTGTTGGACTGTTAGGAAAGCCTCATTTGACCAAATGAGTATCAACTTTCTCATACCAAGGACGAGGAGATTGCTTCAACCTATACAAAGATTTCTTACATTTGCACACTTTATCCTCTTGTCCTTTCTTGACAAAACCACGGGGTTGCATTACATAAACTTCCTCAAATATGTCACCATTCAAGAAAGTAGTAACAATGTATGATCGATGTATATCCCAACTAAAATGAGATGTGAATGCACATAGAAAACGCATAGTAGTCATATGACAAGTGGGAGTAAAGTCTCTTCATAATGTGGCCCTTTTGTTGTGCATAACCCTTTGCAACAAGTCGAGCCTTATAGCGATCAATCTCACCATCCGGCTTGTGTTTCAACTTGTAAACCCACTTTGTACCAATGGCCTTTTTTACAACAGAAAAATCACATAAAGTCAATGTGTCCTGTAAGTGCATCATATTTGATTACATGGTAGCCATCCAAATTTTGAATTCTATGCTTTAGCAAAAGACAGAGGTTCCTCAACATCACATAAACTAGATACAACCAAAGCATAACAATCTGATGCATAAGATACATGGTGAGAACTTGAACGAGTACGATTAGAGAAAGGTGCATCCAATTTACTGTCACGCAAAGTATGCACCAACATGTCAGGACAAGGGTCCTACGGGGCAAGGCCCAACCTAGGGGGTCAGGGACCTAGGCCAAGGGCCTGGACTGGACCAGTGTGGACTGGGGATCCGCTTAGGGCAAGAGCTAGGAGCTAAGCCTATATAAAGGGCGGTAGGGAGGAGGATCCGATGTCTTAGTCTCCTAGGTCTTACACTGGTATCAGAGCTCAGAGGAGGGGAGAGCTATGGAAGAGGGGGGAAAGACCTTGCATGATGGCTGCATGGTGGCTGCATGAGCTCTCTCTCTCTCTCTCTCTCTCTCTCTCTCTCTCTCTCTCTCTCTCTCTCTCTCTCTCTCTCTCTCTCTCTCTCGTTTTCCAGGAGGACGTGCAAGTAGGAGCCAGCCGAGGGTGGACCTGTAGGATTAACCCCTTATATGGGGATCTACATGATGGGCTCAAGCACCCGACACAGAGCGTGGTGTTCAAGCCGGCTAAGCAAGAGGATCATGGGGTCGAAGGCTGTGTGCATGGCCGCTAGTGCCAAGGACGAGGGCAAGATTGAGGTGCACAAAAGAGGATGGAGGCGGGCTCGTTAGGGTTGCGAGGCACCAAGCAATCGTTTTCAACACAGGGACGAGCCCTGGTTCGCAACAGGATGCTCTCTGCGTGTGTTTTTCTCCCTCGCGCAGTCTTTGTCGCCCGCCATGGTTGGGGTTGGGGTTCTTCGTTTTCCATTTGGGGGGCCGCCCACCGTCAAAGGGTGGCCACCCTTCAAAGATTTCAAGGGGCGTACCCCCCCCCATTTAAAGAGGCGATGCTTTATTAACAAGACCCATTGAACTTAAAAGTGGCCGGTACAACTCTCATGGTGGACGGAGTTTGCAAAAAAGTTGGATTTCAGTTCAACTTTGGATTTTCTTATGCAAGTTGGGATGCCGAAATTGCCATCAAAGCAATTGGATTGGCGAACCAGTCCGGCAAGGCTGCATAAACTGGTATGCAAGACATGCAAATATCACGGAGAATTCGATTGTCCTTCAAAGTAAATCGGAGAGTCTGATTATGGAACAAGAGTTCGTAATCTCTCACGTGATGTCGATCAATTGCTTGTTGCCTTTGGAGGAGGCATAAAGTGTCAGGACATCATGTAGCGAGGAGTAAGGTTCCAAGCCAATGCGACGACAAATTTTCAGATATGAGGTTGGCAATCTCCAAGCCAAAGAGACGACAAATTACCCAATACAAGGTTGGCATTGTTAACGGTTGCAATCCAGGTACGCTTTGCTTATATGCTTGCATTAGATATGGATTGTTGAAATTATATGCTTTCAATATGGCGTCCTAATCGATGAGGTGGTGGATCAACGCGGTCAAGTTTCTTCAAATTTTGTTTCGACCTTGAACATGAACACACAGATCAGGGTTGTTATTAGACACGCGTGCAAGCATGGCTTGTTCAAGGCATAAAAACCTAGCACGACTGGATCTTACCAAGGTTTATGTTTAGCAAACCTTGTCTATCCAAATACCAATGATTGGTTTTACGACGAAAATCAAGCACGGCTTGAGTATAAAACGGTTACGATGTTTTCCAATGGTTAATGTTTGCATTTATTGATACGCAATTGTTGCCTCATTTCTCCATAAGCAAGTACGACTTGGTGTTGTGACAGTAGGGTTGTGCATTGCTTATGAAGCGTATTCTTGAGATGGAGAAAGTATCCCCTCTATTCCATCGCTATAGCATGCATCAGAGGATAGTACACTTTAGACACTCCAAACACAAGCATGGCTTGTGATAGTTATCATATGCATTCAAATTTTTCTGCATATAAAATTGGCAAGCAACAATTATTAGTTTGCAAACCCAAATCAAGCACGGCTTGAGTGAGTACTGCTCTCGTTTACAAGCCAGGCTTCTTGCATGGCAAAGGTCAGGGCATGGCAATGCTTGCAAATCTCATGATGGTTGGCACAGCCTGTTTGCAGGTCTTGTTAACGGTGGCACAAGTGCTCGGAAAGGTTGACCCTTACGTGCAATACCAAGATGCTATGAAGCACATTCAAGAGCTTGGCTTCTAGGCAAGCTGTTTTCCCATGATGCATCGATACATGGATATGATCCACCCATTCTCGGCACGCATGATCTGACGAGCTTTTCAAGACATACGTGGAGCATGGCTCCGTCTAAGTAATCCAGTCAAGCAGATATGACACATGGTACAACGCGACAAGGTCGATTCTTTTTGAATGCTCGCCAAGGTCGATGTTCTCTTGTTATGCCATTGTAAATTGGCAAGAGTATGTATTTGCTATGAGCACACTCCTTTGGGGAATTTCTTCATATGCCTGCAGGATATTTTAGGTCAATTTTTTCTCGCGCAACACAAATGGTTATGCTCTACATTTGAGCAAGCTTTTGACATCTTCAGACAACTGGTTTCAGCAGGATGACCAGTTCTTTGACAATTTTACATGAAGCAAGGCTTCTCCCTTGTGCCAAGGTACTGCCCAATGATTTGGAATCATGGGCAGTGGCACACAAGTTGAAAAAATTGGCAAAATAGGGAATATCACCTCACATAAGCCCTACCAGTCTAAACTGTGCAAGGCACTTATGGTTTTGGTTCTCACGGTTGAGGCCATCGCTCTTCGCACGGGCTTACAATTCTGCATGCAAGGCATGCTAGTAGGTGGATTCAATTCTACCACTTCATGCATTACGTTTCCGCTATCACAATCGCAACTCTGTCAAGGACGGACTAAGGATGGTCGGGCGGGCAAAGTGCCAATGCTAAGTCGTCCTCATACAATCACGACCCCTGTATGGTAGGTGGATCACAATGAGTTTTCTGTTCTTTGGTTACCTCTCTCGATGACAGAGTCATAGTGGAAAACTGTGGAATGCTTATACGATAAGCTGCCATTTAGACATAAGATGCGTAAGAGCACATAGCTTGGGTACACACTCTAAAATCTTAAGGAAAGTTCCTCAACCGAGCATGCTCTTATTCTCTTCCTCTCTCTCTTTAAGGGAATAATGAAAATCTTCTAAGAAGCTTTTGCTACATGTTTCACTAGTGAGTTCTCCTGAGCCAAGATGCTCTAACTCTCAGCTAGAAATTGGGCAAGATGCTATCCACATTAGTCTTCATCGGTTCGACGATTGAACACTAATTGCCATGAGGGCTATGAGCCACACACACTGGCTAAGAGCCATTGTTAAATCTAGGGTAAGGCCCAATTGTTGGTTAAATCTAGGGTAAGGAATAGCTCTACCCAGCGGAGTACACATTGACGTTAATTGACAAGGAAGAGTCCTGTCATTACGGATGTTTAGAGTATCATTTTGCAATGCATGTTTTGAGTGCGGTGCTCGAGTTGAGTTTTTGATAACCTTAAACTCCCATCAGCTGATCTCCACCATGGAGTATAGACGCAGCAATAGGTGGAGATAGCATGGCTGTCCATAAGAGCTAGCCATTTCACTTGTGTGGATATCCGGCTCCCTCTATAGCACTACAGATTACCTATGGACATACTGTTTTGGGGTAAGACCCGCCGGGTAATTGCTACATCTCCCCATAGGCATTGAGGATCATAGTTTGATCTATTCTCGTTATACTTTCAAGGAAAGAATTGCATAATCTACCACGCGGTAGCGAAAAGATTCAACTTTTCAAGTTGATTCTCATCATTCTTTACACGGTTAACTAGGCTGGTTATCATTATCTGCTAATTGAGTAGTTTCTACAAAGGGTCTTACCAAGGGGTTTGACTACGTAGATTCTACCCAACGGGTTTGGATTGCGAAGGCAACACCCAGGGTTTCTAGTGCATTGTTGCTTGGTTTTTTCACCAGGGGGGAGTACAATACGGGTAACTGACCTTTTAGTTCAATCCCCACGGCCATGCCAAGGGCATGTCAAAACAAGTATTTTGGGCTGTAGTGTCCAAAGTACATTACGCTGTTATGAATCCACTTATAGGATTCGATTTGGCACATGTTGTCACATGGAATACATCATGGTCTAAGAACTCAAGGAGTTCGGTTTAGCCAGTGTGGAGCAATGAATGAGGGTCCCTCTCATTCTTGTCGTAAAGTGTTTAGAGCTACCTCCACACACAAGTACATCTTGTACTTGTAGGATGTTCTTTTTCATACATCCTTAGTTGAGACATATTCCACATGTGGCAAATATGAGTCTCTGGGACTAACACTGGCGCCCCCTATTTCAAATATGTGTCACGACAAAGTCCCTAAGTGCTGGTCAAATCTGTTTTCTAGACCATTTTTAGCACGACGTATCTGGAGCAATTTCAATGGCAAAAAATTATCGGATACTTACAATGACTTGTTCAGCTGCAAGTATTGCTAAACAACATTACAGAGGGTTGTTTATACATATAGCAAGGCTATAAGTTGTTAATGAAAAAGTTTCATTGTCTGTACCTAGAAGTGATCAATCTTTCACCTTCTATTGTGATTCAGACATTTCAGCAAGGCTTGCAAAAGATTGCAACTAAAAGTATTTAGTTTCTTTTCAGAACTATTTACATTCCTTTTAATGCGTGCTAGGCGCATCACATTTGCTATAAGTATTGGCAAGGATCATTATGGATATACAGGTTCGGGTTTGTTTTTGCTAAATGCATGCACACTAGGTGTTATGGGCCCTAGTGTTTCGCAAAGGGTGATTTGGAACGGCATGCATATTCCTTAAGTTGTTGCTCATGAAGCATTTTGCACTCTAAGTGCAATATCTCTAGGAGATTACTTTTGGGTCTACTAATCACCAATAGAGGTCATGGATCGGTTTGGGCGTTTGTGGATTTTTTCAAGTTAACCACGATGGTTATTTTGGACATTGTTGATTCCTCACCAATGTTATACACTACAGTGATTCCCCGTTTACCAGTCATCTGGGACGACTTTCTGTAAACCGTGAGGAAAACACACCTTAGTAATGTCAGTTATCCAAGGGGATAGACAGATTACAAAGAGTAATTTTGTGCTGAAGGATAAGCAAAGTGCGTACGTTAGCACCATGCGATCCAATTAGTAAGCATTTATTGCTCTTCTTGGAGTTTACTTACTATTAGTTAATGCATGTTGCGACTCCTCTTCATGTAAAAGTCAGGTTCTCAATCTTGACACTTGTTAGGGTGGGGTTGTTACTGATGAAATTTGCGAACAAGTCAAGGACTTACACTTGGCTGATAAGTTAGGTCAGCAATTTACTTTCACAGAAAGTGAAAAGCGGTACTCTTTAGGAGTCTATACACTAGATGATTGCAAATGGACAACAATGTGGAAAATCAAGATATTACTCTTGGTTTCATTGAACCTCCTGCGGAACTGTGTTCCGGGCAACCAAACAACTAGATCCATGAGGGATGCCACTTGGGAAAACATTAGTGTTCTTAAGAAGAAGTTCTCCACTTTTGTTTTCGAGGACGAAAACTCTTCTTAAGGGGGGAGTAATGTCAAGACAAGGGTCCTACGGGGCAAGGCCCAACCTAGGGGGTCAGGGGCCTAGGCCAAGGGCCTTGACTGGACCAGTGTGGACTGGGGATCCGCTTAGGGCAAGAGCTAGGAGCTAAGCCTATATAAAGGGCGGTAGGGAGGAGGATCCGATGTCCTAGTCTCCTAGGTCTTACACAACCATTTAGGCATACCTCTAGCCTGCTCATTCTCAACCCTTTTCTTAACACTATAACCAACAAAAATCCATTTGACAGTCTTATCATCCAATTTTCTTCACTGCATCTGTGGCACCAAAGCAAATACCAAACATCCAAAAATACGCATGTGCTCAATAGAAGGCTTTCTATCATGCCGTGCTTCATAAGGAGTCATAGACTGCAAATCTTTGGTAAGAAACCTGTTAAGGCAAAGGTTGACTTTTGACCATACATCGTGCCATTTTTGGAAGGGACATGTTTTTCCTCTCATTAATATCATTTTACTGAGGTGTATACGGAACTGTACTTGGTGTTTTATCCCACGACTAGCCAGAAATGCATTAAATTCATGAGACATATACTCCCCTACCTCGATTGGAACGAAGGGTGCCCATAGTACATGTCGAGGGGTTTTCAACCATAGGCAGAAGTTGTTTGAAGCACATAAATACTTTGGACTTTGCTTTAAGCGGATACACCCATGCATGCTTGGAGTAATCATCAATGAAAGTCACGAAGTTACCCACAAACATCAATATGCACAAGCTATAGCCTGCCTGTGGCCCTAACTGAACCATCATTTGGAAAATTCGAACGTTGCATCTTACCCAAAATACAGCCTTCACAAACATGTTTGACAGGTGCTTCAAGAGGCAGCAAAGAAGCAACCATATCAGATTTTTGCAAACGCAATAAACTGGCAAAATTCAGATGCCCAAAACGTGCATGCAAAAGTTTTGCATTTGAAATAGCCTTAAAATCCACAGCTGCATTTGCAAAATTCTGCCCACACTTGTCATACAAAGTGAGCTTATACAGCCCACGTCATAAAATGTCAGATGCAACATTTTTATCATAAAAAATGAGATTATGTACTGAAGATATGTCATCCTCAAAATTTGACTACAAGACCAAGTCTAGCAACAAGTGCAAATATAGAAAAAAGATTCTTTTTTATTCCAGGTACATACAATGCATCAACAAGTGTAAAAGAATTGCCATTTGCAGCAGTAAGCACGATCTTTCACTCCCTTGACCGGATGAGAGGCATTGTTGGCACAAGTGACTGAATTCCCATGAGGGAAATCCATGAGAGAGATAAACAAGTCACAATGAGAGGTAATGTGATTTGCATCACCACTGTCAAAGTACCTCACACGAGCAGCTGCAACAGCTGACAAACATGCATCATGGACAAAAGGATCATGAATGTAATTTGCACTTAAGGCCCATTCTGCATCAACAATAGCATCACAATCTCCTTTCATAGAAGACTCAACAATAGCTGCATTTGTAGTGGAACCAGCCTCTTTCTTTTTAGTCTCTTTTGCCTTCAACTTAGGACCCTGCTTGATCATGTGATCATTAGCTTTACAATAATGGCAACGTATCTTCTTTTGCCCCTTATAACTAGAATTCCCAAACAAATTTCTTCCAACAGAAGCATTAGGAGTATGTGTTTTACCACTCACAAAATAACCATGAGAAGTAATTACATTGCTGTTACCACCTTTTCTTTGAGCAACAATAAAGGCCTGTTCAACTGCATGCTATCAAGTCTTGTTTTTTTTCTGTAAAGTGACTCTTGCAACAGCAATGTGCATAATGCATGAAACTTGACAACTTCTGGATTTCCTTGGGTCATAAGTCTCAAAGTACTAGCAAAAGTGTTGTAAGAATTTGGCAAAGCATCAAGAACAGTCTGCACAAGGAAACTGTCGAAAATGACTTCGCTTGTAGAAATAAGTTTCTCATTGATATTTTTGACACCAGCAAGGAAAGTTTCCATATCATCTGCCTCATGTATAATCTTTGACTCCATCTCTTTATGCAACAATGCAATTTTAGCCTCATTGCAACTTGCATAAAGCCGAGCCAGAATATCCCAAGCCTGTTTTGCAGATTTTGCTAAACGAATGTGAGGAGTAATAGTGCTCTTCACAGACAACGCAATCAATGCATGAGCCTGCACATCTTTAATATCCCAATGAGCTTCTTCAGTCGTAGGTAAAACAACTCTAACAACAATCCTGCCACCAAAACTTGCACTATCCTCAACATCGGCTGCATGCTCAGATGCAAGACGTACATCGATGACCTTCACAATATTCTAGATACCTTTTGACACAAGGACATGTTGCATCATATAAGCCCACATAGGGTAGTTGTCCCCATCCAATCTATCCTTAGGTAAACATCTTGAACGCATCTGTGTTGTTGTCAGCCATGGCAAATGCTGCACTTGATGTGAAAACTGCTCGAAAAGAGGAGAACGAAGCGGGAACAATACGTGCTATATACACGAACCATTAAAGACTATATGGGACCTATTATTCAAAAAATGGCACTGACAAAAATTCTGCACAAATTTACGAAATTGCCTACACAATGCTGTCTATAGTGGAAACGAAGGCAAAAATGAGCCCGAATCAAATGAGCCCCAAAATATGTGTCTACATGTAGACACTCGCCAAAGCTCATAGAAACTAGAGAAAGTAAGTAGGCGCATGCTGGAGTTGCCCTCGGGAGGACGCAATTTGCTCTGATACCAATTACTGGAATTAGGGTTGCAGCAAAACACACACAGCTTGGAGAAGATGAAGTAAGCACAAGGCACACAACAAAGAGTGTATTATTTAGTGTGCAATGGAAAGATAGATAGCCCTAGAGTGATGGGTGTATATAGAATGAAAAAGGGAAAAAACCTCCTAGTGAGGGAAAAATGCCTCGGCGGTCCTAAGTGTCTTCACACACCCTATTACCACATGTATATGGTAATACCAATCGCCTTCAACATCTCTTTTGAAAAAGACATTTGTCAAACACATATCATTAATTCTTGCATGTGCAACGGTATAAAACTTTGTACCTACCTCATCTCCCTCAATGACCATGTTCTCTTTGTCTTCATACCTTGCTCTAGATAGCATATCTGCCATTGAATTGTCCTTCCTTGCTATATGCTTGAATACTAGATTCAAGGATTGCATGTAAGATATGCATCGCATCATTGCAATGTCAAGACTTGAGAAATTTGTGATCAGAGGCAAGAAATCAGTTTCTACTACCACAAATGTCCCTATCAAGTACTCCTTGTCGCATTTCAATGTTGTGACTACTCCCATAATCTTTTTTTAACTTGTGCATAGTCTCGTCGGTGAGAACTTAGAACCTTAGCCCCAAATCTCACCACATACTTGTTTCCTTCTTCATCATCTTGTCTTATTGCCCATCCAATTCCTGTAGAACTTGTATCTACTGTCACAATCACTTGTTTTCCAAATGTATAGTCAATTTTTCTCAAGTTTGGTGATGGAAGAAGTAGCTTTTCTAACTTTATTATGGTTTTTGTATGCTCCTTTTCTATTAAAACTTTTGATTATTTCTCATTAACTGATAGAGAGAATTTGATACATGTGCATAATGTAACAAGATAGAAGACGCATGCACCCAAAGATCTTTGCGTTATTGTTTTGCATGTCTTTTGATTATTTTTGATTGCATCCACCTTCGTAGGACAAGGCCTTCTACCATAAGGACCGCACATATGCCCCACAATCAACATTTCATTGACTCTAAATACACACTTTTGCCTTGACATGGTAAGATTGAACTCTTCCAACAAAATCTTCTCACAATCTTCAATATGGTCTGCAACAAATTTACGACACTCCTTTTAATCTATCTATAGCTTCATATTTGTCTTTCTCTTCACATCGTTTGATATGCAACATCATTAAGAAACGACATTGTGATTTGAGGTGTGAAGTCACGTAGAACGTTATTGATCCCGTTCATCATATGTGTAACTGAATAAGTTGCTCCTTGAGGTAAGGTACACATCCTTACCAATCTCAAAGGTGTTTTCATTGTTGTGAAATCTCTACTTCCAATAAGTAGCTAAAATTGATCAGAATTTGAATAGAGGTCTTCCATTGAATAAATTGCCCTTCCTACAAATGCCTTTGTAAATTCATCCACAATTGGTCCTCTATCCACCTTCTTGATAGTAACCCTATTTATAGGTCGAATGAAATGCAAGGCTCCATTCATTTTAGGCACAATGAACTACCTGTTTGAATATGGTGCACAAGAAGGCTCCAAAATACCCATGCTAATCTTCTCATTGAGTAACTCTATCAACTTTGACAAATGTGCTTTTGTGATCGGAATTGGATGTAAGTTCCAAGGTACATGGGGGATAGTGAAGATCACGATAGGTGCAACAACATTAGGACGTCTTCTCTTCTTGTGTCAAAAACTCCTCACAACCAACCTTCAATTCTTTTAGATATTTCATTGTGAACTTGTGTCATGTTCTTTTTGGATCCCTAAGATTTGGCTACAAAAAGTCTTCTAGCTTTTCCATGGAATTTGATGTAAAGGCAAGGCCATTGATCTTACTTTATTTGCCACAATTTTGTACTTTGGTCTCTACTCGCACTTCCAATCTTTCGTTGACATTAAGTGCTTTCTCATTTTCAAAAGCCTCAATCAATTCATACATTTTCAGAGTGCACATTTCCTCAACATGGCTTCCATATGGCAACTTAGAATTCATTGTAGCCTCAAGCTCATACATAGTATCAACGTAAGAAACCTTCTCAGAGAAAGGTGAAATACATTCACTATCCTCTATAAAACCCATTTTTTTCCTCTTATTTTGTACATTATATGCATGTTGACGTCTAGCTCTCTTCCTATTTTCAAGATTCATGAAACATACTGACCCATGCTCTGTTATCCCTTGAAAACCTGTGGAGAAGATTCTTCTTCATTTGGGTTAGACGAGATCCCTTTTCTTTCTAAACCATTGCAATCCACTCTAAAATGGTACATGGTCAAAACCCCTCATTTCCCTAAAGTCGAACTCTTTGTTTGCTCCGGTAGAGGATACTCCCAAAGGCCATCAATGTTCCTCTCACGATTCACACATACTATCAAAGACTGGATAGCTTGCTTTCCATCTCTACTCTTTATCTTGGCATAAGTAGAACCATCATCTAAGACCTTTGTTTCCATTAGACCTGTTGTGATGTTTGACTGCCCAACGATAAGTAGGCATCTCTTGCACGAAGAAGTTTTGCTCGTCTTTGACATTGCCAATGGTCACCTTCACATTTGGAAATGCCCCATAGAGATCTCTTGATGAGTTGTTGAGATCTCTTTGAGTTTTTGGTAGCTCTAATAATCTAACCATGGTCGATGTCTATTGGCCACGTGGCCTTCATGTAAAGACTCATGGACATAAGATTAATTTCGAAGCCATGATCTATCAATGCAACATGCGGCTCCTCAAGATCACCCACCTTTACCAAAGTTTCTATCGTAGCTCTCGCTCAATGACTTTTAGAGTAGTGGATTTTATGTAAGGATTCATCTTCATCATTGTCATCCACAAATCTAACACACATATATTTTCCAAAAGACTTGTAGCATCCTACAACACTGTCATCACATTCCTTGTCTTGTATCTTTATTCCAATGGCTCTTCTTCACCCTTGGAGGAGTAGACTCAATAAGAGTGCACATTTCTTTTTATAATATCTATAATCTTCTCATGGATCTCATGCTTAGCTATGCCAAGGACTTTAGCTAAAATAAACTCAACTTTACTATTCAAAATCCTGTCATCCAATACTTGCTTCAAATAAGTAGCAACTTCAATGCCAGATTGTAACTTGTAAGCAGGGCCTTTTGCTTTTGTTTTTCCCTACTCTTTCTTCTTTCCCATAGACACCTCCTCCATTGAAACCTCAAGAGTGGGAGGAACCTGCGGTGATGCCTCATGAGAAGGTTTTGGATCAGCGGGTCCTTCATCCCCATTCTCATGCCTCCGCTTCTCTTCCACAATTGCTTCATTGGTATATCATTTTGCAAGATAAGCATGCACCGACAAAGAGTCCACAAGATCATGCCAACCTGTTGTGAGATGTATGCAATCACTAGCTTCATGCAACACCTATATTTAGTTACCTTCCCTTTATTAGCTGATGCCACTAGATATGGCCACAAGCGATCAACTTCCTCCAAAGTATTTTGAGAAGGCTTTGAACCTTTATTTGGAATGGGCTCTCTCTTTGCCCCATAGGTAGCGGCCTGTACTACAATGATGGCATAACTAGTCACCATATCCTCTAGTAATTTCCCCCTTTTCCAAAGTTAGTGCCTAACGACATACTTGTCTCTCGCAAGTGGATATTCCCATTCTTGACAAACACAAGATCCCTTAAATAAATGAAGCTATCACAATCTCTTCTGCCATGGCATGTGCTATCACATAATGTACATCTGTGCACAAACCCCTTTTTTACTTTGGGATTTCTATTCAAAAGATTGCCCTTTCTCTTAAAGCCTAGCCAACTTCAATTCATCTCATGCAAGCCCTTGAAAAGCTCATCAAGCATAGAATTATCACCTTTTTGAGTCATAATAGTAGGCTTTGTTAATATCTCTAGCATGCTAGAGGTAGAAGAAGCACCATCCACCACCATCTTGTCTCTATGTCGTTGACTCTTAGCATGTAATGAGATTGGATCCTCAACCTCTTTCCACTCTACCTTTAAACGCTATTCTGTGGCCTAGTCTTCTAACAATAGCTCTAACTTTTCTTGAAGTTCGTGTCCTACAGATTGAAGAACAATTCAGTCTTTTCACTATCCAAAGTATCTCGCTGACAGTTGAGAATAGCGTTGCTCAAACTCCCTCAGTAATTCAGTGATAGAAAGCCCTTCTTTCAGCTTTGAAATCTAAGAAATTTTGTTTGGTAGCCCTCTCAGAGTCTTCCTTGAAGTATTCTTCCTTTAAGACCAATTTGAATTGGCCCAATCTCTTCCATGCTGCTCCTTGATTCCCCTTACATGCTCTCTAATCTCAGGTACCACAACAAGCTCAAAACTTTTGACATCTCTACCTTTGACAATCGTTGTAACTCCATATCTTTCACATAACCATGAAGATGTTTTGTGTAATCTTTCCATTCAAATTGATCCATTTTATTCACAATAGACTAAAGCTCTTTGGCTATTGACATCTCTCTTCTTTCTACAGCTTTGCTATTGCATAAACGTAGGAAATGCTTGAACATTTGCACTGTACCTTGGTCAAAAAGCATCCTCTAATGTTAAAATCCCTAAACTTGTGAATTTTTTTTCAAAGTCCAATTTTCATTTTAAAATTTATTTTGTTTCTTTTTATGAATTTTGGACATGTTTCCCACAGTCCATGCGACTTGCTATTTTTTGGACATTTTCGCTCGCATCAAACTGTCTAGGTAACACGAGTGCTCAACCACGTTGCATTAGGTCCATCATTATTCCCAAAGTATATTAAGAATCATTTACATCAGAAAACATTTATGGCATTGCATCCAAGGCCATAACTCCTGGTTAAAGTATGTACACGACGACAACCATTCCCACACATAACACACTATATACATGATGGAAATTGTTCTCATTGATCCGAAAGGCATAGAAAGTGAGTTTTGAAGACATTTTCACATTATATGCATGCCATGTCAGGACACTGTGAGAAAAGCAAAGTATAAGTCCAAGAAGTACAAATTCTAACTCCTACGAGCAACCGTAGAAACCTGTCATCCAATGCTAGCATGATTCGTAAGGTGCACAAAGATTTCTTGTGCATAAGCCTTGTGTCAAAAGAACCATCCACTTTCTTTATGCTCTTTTGCTGCAGGTAAATCACGAGCCACGAATGCTTTAAATTTGTTTAGTAAACCATGAACTGTGTGACTAAATCCCAAGTATCTTTGATCTTTTGTAGAGGTACATCTCAACTTGTAATAAGCAGCCAAATATAAGCTAATGATAGATTTTTTTGTTATGCTTGGTACTTACGTACATCCCAAGTTTGACTTAAAAACCATTGCAAGGCCTTGGCAATGCCTCTTAACAAGATCTTACATAATATTAGTATGCTACCTTGTAGTGCCCACCTAGAGAGTCTCACATCTTTCATAGAAAGTAGTTATGCAATGTGAAATGAAAGTAGCCTACCCTTAACCCGTACACGGGTGTTTTTCTTGCACGCTTCACCGTTTCGAGCAAAATTGGGTGCAAATGGTAGCGATGATCAGCAGTTACTTGCATCATAAGCGATTTCATGCGCGACAGTCCAACGACAGAGATAAATACTAGACTCTACATTCGCTTGTTAAAAAAAGGGGTTCCACTTGCACAACAACACATGGCCAGTTTTAAGCCGAAGCTTCCAGCTAAGATCGAGCCTGCGTCGAGCTGCCAGGATTTAGCCTCAGCTGAGGTAGCCGCTGGATACTAGGCTTGCTGATGCCTCCTAGACGGATCTTACATATGATATTTTGAAAGGACCAACGAGTTCTTCAAATGGAACCCATCCCATTAATGCCACCCTTTACCCTAATGCATAACACTTTGCATTGATAATGCAACATTATCATAATAAGGGTTCTAAAGAAAAGATCATACATCAAGGGGCATAACAAGAGACTAGATTTACATCATGTGATACATGTGTACACAAAATCCATAGAACACACCCTAAGAAGCATGCCTCCCTACAACCTGCTTTGTCTATGCCCTACAACCTTGAATAGTTTCTTGTGAGCTGGCTCTTTTCGCCTTTATTTTAGCGTGAGCTTCCTTCTTCGTTGCTTCCTCTCTCATGCCCTTGACATTGCTCTAGAGTCCTCAAGTCTGCTCTGTTCAATTGGGTATTCTATCTCCTTAATGGTTTTTGGGATTGCTTCGCCATCCGCTTCGGCTTGTGCAACCATCCCCCTTCTATTGTGTGGACATTAGTTGGATACTGTGGTCACATATTCCCTCCTCACCTCACTTTTTTCCTTCTTGGTTTTGTTCGGATGTGGCTTTCATATCTCCTTCAACCCGTGCTTGCTACTTTGTAAGGCTTTGGGATTTTTTTTTTTTTTTTTTTGGTGTACTTACGTTTACCTTGTAGTTATGTCAATTTCCCAAACGGGATGCTACTATTTCACCCATCATAGAAGTTGGATGGTTCAAAGTTTGTAGTTTGGAAGATTGAAAATTCATGGTCAGTCTTAGGGCGACCAACTTCTGGGACTGGCCGATGGATCGGAACAATGCCAATTGTCCTACTATTTTGCTTCCTCAACTATTGTCATAAAATCTAATATCTAACCAACCCAAATGATTTTCTCATATTAAACTGATCATTTAATGTGGGAGCATAAACGGGAACAAGGGTTAAGATATAGATAAATGCTTATAGATTTATTTCAACACGGGGCCAATGGTAAAGGGGCCCAAATCAGAAATGGTCTATCAAAGAGCAAGGCTAACCAATGGAGCATAAGACCTTAGGGTTAGCTTCATTAAAGACCTCCAATAATGTGTGTAAAAGTCCTTTGACCTTAGGTAATAAGCTAGGGCTGAGCTTGAGGTGGGAACCGGATCCAACTCGAGGTGCTTGTCTTGCTTGAGGTGCTTATCATGCTTAAGGTACTTGTCGTGCTTGATTAAGGTGCTTGAGGTGCTTGTCCTGCTGGGTGATTAAGGTGCTTGAGGTGCTTTGTTGTGCTTGCTTGAGAAGCTTGTGAGAACACCCCCAAGCTAGAAGTGCTTTGTCATGCATGATGAGTAAGGTGCTTGATCACCTAAAGTCAAAAGGAGCCCTACATAAGAGGAGGCGAGTCCATATTGTAGGGGCTAGTGAGAGAACACACACACACAAACACACTCAAGGTAACCCCAAGCCTTAAGAGGCAGCAAGGACACATGTCAAGCTCCTACCCATGCTACCTTCATGAGGTGCTTGAATTCTATTGGCCAGGCTTAAAGGGGTCCAATGATAAATCACTTGAATTATCTAATTGTTTTTTCATTGTCAAGTCCTCTCTCTCAAAGGGGAAGGGGACACTTGTCCCAAGGCTACCCTTGTTACTTGTAATGCCTCCCGCTTATGATTGGCTAGGCTTGGAGGAGTCCAATGAGCTTCAAACATGACCTACAAGGGGGGGTCGACCAAAGAAAGCTAGGGGGTTGCTTAGGGGGTATCCTCACCCACACACACTCACACACACTCTCATTGTGTGCTATGCAAAGTGAAGGAGCTCCATCTCCTTCTCCAAGCTCCTTGAGAAGTTGAGAGCCTACACCAACACTCTTAGCTATGGAGTGCAAATCCAACCAAGAGCCATGCTTCAATGCTTAAGCTTGCCATCTTCTCCTTCTTCATTACTATGCTATTATGTATGCTAGCAAGAAGAGTTATGATAAGTGAGGAGTTAATTCTTTCTCCTATGAAATGTTTCTTCTTTCTCTTCCCTACCCTCATTCCCTGCTAGCTCTCTCCACCTTCGAAGGTGTTTGAGGTCTTGGGATAGTTAAAGCTTTCTTCAAAGTTTATGTTATGCTTGTGATGCATGAAGCTTTCCATCTTCATTGCATCACCTAGGTCACAAGGAACACAAAGATTGTATAGTAACAAGTCTCTCTTAATGGGAGAAATCATAATACAAATGCCTATTGGAGGGGGGGCCGGATCCACATAAATGCCGTCCTCAACTGTTGTCACGTTCTCTAAATTCTCTCTATTGCGAAAGTATTGTTCATGCCAAGTTAACTAATTGCTATGTCTATGTTGTTATCTTCAATCATGTTCACCTGCTATGCTCACAAAGTAATTTTTCAAAAGTACTCTCATTAATTTTTGCTTCTTCAATTATGTTCACCCGCTATGCTCACAAAGTAACTTTTCAAAAGTACTCTCATTAATTTTTGCTACTCTCAAGTTAATAGGCCAATCCCATTACAACTATTGCTTCCATCTTGGCAGCTCCTACCTCCTCCATCGACTTATTTTTTATTGGTATTGGGACGTCATCATTGGTTGTTACATAAGCATGGGCTGATACATGGTTGTCCTTTGCATCAGCTATGCAAATCATGTGATTTTACTTCTTACTTCCTTTCAATCAACAACAATCGACTATATGAGATGATATCCGTAGTGCCCTTGTCTTAAGACTCGTATTTCTCGTATGTAGTAGCTTAGAGACGAGCTTTATGTTTGTGGCAAGGTGATCACTATGGAGGACATGGCTACTCAATTTTTGGCCAAGCTTCCTCACAGTATGACTATTCATACCAATTCCTTGTTTCCTTTGCTCATGCTACCACTTGGAAGAATCTTCTACCTGCCTTGTTATGGATTTCTTAGCATCTTCACTATCAAGATTCCTTGATGCTATTGCGGTTGACACCAATTTAGCAGTCCGTGCTAGTGGAGCTCATAAAGAAGGACAACCCGCCACTACTCCCTAGCAAAATTGACCCGATGTTACCTATACCTATTATGGAAGACATGGACATACAACAACTAGATGCTACTGGGATGCTACTGGAGATGGCATGAATGCCGTAGAGATGCAGATGATCATGGTTCACTTGGGACATGTATAGTTTCTACCCCTGTTGCTCCCAATGCCTTAGCCAAGGTACTAGCTACTACTGGCATTGGCATTTAGGCACTTTAGTTTCTATTTGCCCTAATCCTATGCTTGTTCCTTTGGACTTGGAGTGTTGCCAGTCTCTTCTCTCGATGTCATAAGCCTTTCTCCTTTGGTTAGAGGGTTTTGTCTTAGGGGGATACCACTTCTCCACCTCTCTCTACCTACTTCATAATTGGCTGATGGGTTGGTATTTGGCACGCCCATCCCATTTTCTTCTGTGACTTGTTCTTCTTTTTTGGCCATTAATTTTAGCTTCCATGTTAACATGATGAGTGCAACCTCCACTATGGTCATATTCACTTGGTATTGGACGGTTCTTCATTTCTTTGCTTGGTGCTCCTTTTCTATCTCCAAATTTTGTAAGAATTTTTCCTCTGCAACTTCTTAAGTTTAGGGGCGTTATTAGAGCTTTTTGGTCACTTGTATCATTCTCCTTCCGAATGCTTTCACTCATGCTTATGAATTTTCTCACATGCACTCACGCCTTTGGTTGTGGGTTGGCCACTCTCCCATCCTCCTAGTCCCTGGATCTGGGCACATAGAAGGCCTAGGCCGCACATGCATTTTCTTTGTTTTATATTTTACTCCTTGATTTATGGATTTTCAGTGTTGGGTATGTTGAGACGTTTTGTCCATGACCTAGAGTTGGCTCAGTATGTTAGTGTATCCCTAGGAGACTCACTAGTCATCTTGTATCAATATGCCTTTGGAGTTATTGAGTTGCCAACTGAGTATTTCTCTCTCTCTCTCTCTCTCTCTCTCTCTCTCTCTCTCTCTCTCTCTCGTTCTTGCATTCGCATGTCCATGTATTGTATTCTATTGTTCACTCATGGTTATGTTTCTTATGCTAGGACAATATAGACAAAAATTCTTTAAAACTTGATTAGATTTCACCTCTCATAGGGATGTGAGAAAGGAAAGATGCTAGATTTTGCTAAGGCCACTTCTTACTAGAAATGGCCAAAACGTTTCTTGGGTTGCAAAAAGGAGTACAGATGTCGCCTTGATGTTTTTTAGAGAGAGAGAGAGAGAGAGAGAGAGAGAGAGAGAGAGAGAGAGAGAGAGAGAGAGAGAGAGAGAGAGAGTCTCTATGCGTCAGAATGAGCAAAGGACACACAACAATTGATGAGGACGAGCTGAGGTCGCAGGAGTTGAAGTAGGCCTGCCACAAGCTGATGAACGTCTGCAGCTAAGCAAGCTGTCGACGGAAGAGCGCCATGTCTGATTTCATAGGGAGGATGCAAGCGAGGCACGGTTGAGACAATACGCTCTCTCTCTCTCTCTCTCTCTGCGCAATCCAAGTCTCTTTCTTCTCCCTGTGTGTCTCTCTACCGTGGTGCGGACGGGCATTTCATTTGTTGTCGGCATTCTTTGCATCTTGTCGGTGTGCTGCGTCTAAGCTGTCGTGATTGTGTGGTGAAGGGTAGGATTGCCCCACGACGAATGGCAAAGGGAGGAGCAAATACACATGGTGCTGATCCACGATGGTGCAGAGGGACGGGGTACCTGCTGTTCTGCTCTCCATCGCCATGCCCTGGTCTTGTCTCCATCGCATGCAGGGTGGCATGCAGGGTCAAGACAGAAAGGCGGCGCTAAGGTCAGGCGAGAAAGAAGACGAGGAGGGCACGGAATGGTGGGGGGAGAGAGAGAGAGAGAGAGAGAGAGAGAGAGAGAGAGAGAGAGAGAGAGAGAGAGAGAGAGAGAGAGAGAGAGAGAGAGAGAGAGAGAGAGAGAGAGATGCCGTCTGTCCTGGGGCCAAGGCGAACACAGGAAGTTTTTTTTGGCTACTATGATTGTGACGGGGCCCATGCTCCACGTCTTGTTAGCAATAGACTGTGTGCTTTGAGAGCGAGACAAGCAAACCCATGGCGGGTCTGAGAGCAGGGCCAAAGAGAGAGAGAGAGAGAGAGAGAGAGAGAGAGAGAGAGAGAGAGAGAGAGAGAGAGAGAGAGAGAGATGCGAGGCTAAGCTCTGCATGCAGGATGAGGGGAAGGGGGAAACTGGAAAGCTATTTCTTTATTTCCTTTGGTATTGAAAGATTCTGACAGACAAATTAATGAGTTTGGCAATTCTGGACCCATTAGCAACATTCTAAGTAAGCCGATCCATCCTGAGGCATGTACAACTTGTATATTTATATATCAATTCAACATTGAGATTGGCCACTTTATTTTGAATTTTATGCGAAAGCATCTCAAGTTTATTTGGTAGTTGTGATTGTGTTTACACGAAGCAAACCATCCAACATTTTACATGTTATTCTCCCAATTTTTGTTTTTGTTTTTGAGGGGCAAAACTCACAATTGTTAGATTGTATTAGAATGACACCAAGAAATATACAAAACCGATTCAAACCTTGAGGGCAAGTGGTTATATCACACCCTAAAAATATCTAGAATCAAAAGCCCAATCCTTTACACAGCAAGGCTTGACTAGATGGCAAGAGTCGTCCTAAGCCAATCCTCTGAGTTTTGCCTTTTACTTACCACAAATATTAACTCCTTACTTTCTTGTACAATCTCTAAAAATCTAGCCACAGAGAGGTCGCTATTGAAGACCCGGGAGTCCCTGGCCTTCTAGATCTTACTAAAGAAACAAAATCTGACAATTTGAGTACAGCTATGTAGTGCAGGACTTCAAAACTGTTTCACACCAAGGCACATATCCTTCTTGAAAAACCCTATCTTCCATGTTCTTTTTATCCATTCGCACACCTTTCCTACCAAGCCTCTGCATGATTTTATTAAAATTATCCCAAAGCTTACTACAAACGTCTTACATCTGTCATATAGCAAGCACTTGACCAAGAACAAGAACAACTAAAACTTTTACCATTCACTTTATCTTCATTAGGGCTTGATAGAGCATGGCCACTACAAATACCTCGTTCATTCATGCCACATAAATCGAAAGAAAGACACAATAATGACATTATGTTATGGCAAAACATACGATGTTACGAGATTGGGCACCCTCCTGAGTGCATGATGATTTGTAGAGTTGGAATTTTGGGAGTTGACGAGGAGACACCGGCAAATAATAATCCTTTCGGTCATTTTATTCTTGCACAATATTTTAGATCTTTTATCAATAAGCCACCATGGCTGCTTTGTAAATAGGACAGTGAGAACTCACCCTAAGAGGGTCATGTAATAAGTAAGGTGTTCCATAACTAAAGTGGCACTAAAGTGTAAAAGAGGGGCCTCTAATTTTTGGCACCAACAATAATATCAAATATCAAATACCAAACTCCACAAGAGGTGCGATGGAGTTCAATTGCAATCTTTTAGCCTTTCTTGTGTGGATGCCCTAAATTTTCCCTTTCCTCTCTCATATACTATGCCGTGTTACTCTGTGTACCCTATGATTATGTTACTCTTACAATTCCCCTGACACTCTTTTACACTCTTTCCTTGTCAATCTATTCTTTTGTGTGTGTACGTGTGTGTGCGCGTGTTGTCATAGTCTATGTGTGTGTGAGTACTTGGTAATTGGAAGGGATGGTGAAAGGTTGATAGAGAAGTGTGCAGGCAAGCTTGGGAATTGGAAGCAACCGTTCTCCCCATTTCCCTTCCAACAATGGTACTAGAGCCTCTGGTTTGAGGAAAATCGACAGCCGAATTCAAATTCTAAGGAGAAAACTACAAATCTACAACATTGAGTTCGCCAATCGAGACTAATAGACTATTAATCGAGAAATCGACAAATTAAATTTGATCATCGACATCGAGATTCGGCATGGACAATTTAAATTTCAATTGATAGCTAACTTTTAGCAATTGTGAAGGCGAGAGAGAGCAAGAGTTGAAGAAACAGAAGGGCTTGAAGATTTTGAAGAACTTGTATTAACTCGGTGATTTAAACTCAACATTGGAAAGGCTTAGAAGGAGTTTGGGAGGAAGCGGGGACTAAGAATTTTTTTTGGCACTGGAATGTTTTGAAGGAAGAGGCGAACAAGGCAACGAATTCGAGAGAGCTTTGAAGGAGTTTCAAAAGTGTTGTACACAACTTCATTAATCGGGTCGCATTGATACTCCCTAGTTGGAAGCTGCGAGTTGCGACACCTTGTGTGCAAAGCACTAAGCATATGACACAAAAGAGATGAATCTGAGAGACAAATACTGCCGTGGGAGTCCTCCCTTGTGGGCAAGGAACATCACCATCAACCACAACAAATTCGTGCGAAGCCGGTAGGAAACTAATCGCTTTGGCATGAGTAATGCTTTCTCCTTCTTGCGGGAGGGCCAAAGCATGTCCTGCAGTTCGTGAGCTCACCGACATGCTCTGCAAGCAATCATTTTTGCTACCTGCAAGCTTGACCACGTTTTCCCCCCTACACTTTTGCCTAAAAAAAGGTGTGCTTACCTTAACTTTCAAATGGTCGGCCGCCCATTGAAAGCCTGACCTTCACTTAACTTCAAGTTGAAGCTAGCAACCCTTCACTCCTTTGCCTTACCCTCTTGATCGACCGCCCAACGGCAATTCCCACTAATCCCCCCAATAACCCTTATTGCAAACTCTTTGATTGGTCACCATATTCAAGAAGTCACCAATTATTAACAACATTGGCCGCCCATTATTTCCGTCGATTGACCTCTCCACCGAACCATAACCAAGTCACATTCAAATTTTAAAACATCGCCCACTCATTTTAAGAACTTTAAATTTACATCAAAAACGTGAAGTCGATGGCAATCAATTGATGATCATTAAAGATGAATCCCATTAATGATTGTTATCCACAGAGGAAGCGAGTTGGACGTGAAAATTTCCAATTTCTTGCACATGGCTCTATTCAATTGGGCATCAATTGCACATGGCTCTATTCAATTGGGCATCAATTTTTGATCTTGCCATCGTACTTCCACAATTTGGATTGGACGGCATCATCAATCTACGAGCTAAGTACCCTTATTCTGTTATTTACTTTATTTTTCTCATCTATTCCACATACCAAGCATACATTTACTATTACATAGTCATTTTCTTTTATATATATGTATAAATGAATAAATAAATAAATATATACATAAAAAGATAAAATATATTAAAAAATAAAAATAAAATAAAGAGAAAAAATATAAAAAAGAAAGAAAGAAAGAAAGAAAGAAAAGCATGCAATCATGGCACACCTTCCACAGGCACCCACAGTTGTCGAGCAGCTTGTCAATCTGAAACAATCTCTCACTTATGAACGCATGCGAAGGCAAGAGCTTAAGGATAAATTGTTGCATTCTGCACGCATAGAATCTGCACCGACATCCAAGCAAAACAAAATTAGCAAAAAAGCCTTCACTTTCAAGGATTTTGATGGCACTAAAGATGCTAGCAGAGTTCTAGCATGGGTTAGTCAATTAGATGACTATTTTCATGATGAAGACTATCCCGAATGTGAAATGGTAAAGTGTGCATCAAATCATCTTACCAGTAGCATTGCATTGTGGTAAAACGGCACCAAACAACATGGTAAAAGACCACGTACCTGGCATGCATTCAAAAAGTTGTTTTTACCTCAAATTTTGCCCACACAGTATAATGCTAAAGCACGATGCCTGTGGGATTTCATTTGTCATGGTTGAAATGAAGATGTATAGGGCTACACATATTGTTTTTGGAACTATTTAATTCAATTGCAAGCTATTGAACACGTCTGTCGTAGGAAATTGAAGCTTAAGTATATATCTGGCTTAGCATTACAAATTGGTGTTGAGGTAGGTATGTTTGAACCGGATTCACTGCCAAAGACTATTAATTTGGTCCTTAATGCGGAGAAGAAGAAAGGCGGAAAACCTTCTCACACTGAACAAACTGCTAACACTAACCATAACAAGAGAGCTTCTTTGTCTCAGAACTTTGACAGGAATAAACATCAAAGCCGTACCTTTTTCAAGAGACACAAATTTAACAATTTTGCTACAATTTCTCAACCTTATGGCAACAACAATGGCAACACACATCAGCGAGGCAATCAAAATTCTTACAGCCAGCGTCCGGCTCAAAACTCTAATGGTAATGAAAAGGTTAAGTGTTTCAAATATTTTCAGTATGGTCACTATGCAGATAAGTGCCCAAAAGGTCGTGCTAAGAGCAATAGCCAACCCAATGGCCAACCCAATGGAGTCATTTGAAATCCAAACCAACGACCCTTCAACAACAATCGCCCCAATGATGCTCGAAGATGCTAATCCCAACAACAATGAAGTGTAAGCTAATTACAGTGAGGGATATGATCCCGCGTATGATCAAGATGACAACCCATCTTTAGGTACTCCTATATCTCCTCACACCTAGTTTAAAGTGCAAGGCACATTCAAGGGTGAAAGTGTCACCATACAATAGCCATGATTTTATTTCTGCATGGCTGGCACAACAAATTTCTCTCTCTAAAAGTTCTTCACCTTACAAAGTTAAAATTGTTTTTAATAATCATTATTTTAATTACAAACCCAAGTTACTGTTGAAGTTTGCATTGGTGAATTTACACAAGTACGTACATTTTTGGTAGCACCATTTCATGGTCTGGTGTGATTCTAAGAATGCCATTTTGTCATGAATTTGATCCATTGAATAATTATAAAACACATACCATGTCTCTTACTCATAATAATCAAAATTTGTCCATCCAAGCAACACTAGAACATAAAAAATTTCCACTTCTCTCTCACACTCATGCCAAAAGAGCAATTTGAAAACAAGGAAAAACATATCTGGTGCTGGTAAATCAAATCTCCAATGAAACTAAAACCTCACTTAATTCCTCAATGATGATTTTCTCTCACAATTTAAGAATTGATTCATGCATGATCTACCACTTGGATTTCCACCTTCACGCCCAGAAGACCACAAAATAGATATTATATCGAGTAGTGAACCTCCTTGTAAAGCACCTTATCGTGTAAATCCGACTGCACACAGGGAGATACAAACTTAATTCACTGACTTGTTTAAGCAAGGACTTATAAGACCTAGTAGTTCGCCATACAGAGCTCTAGTACTTCTTGTTAAGAAGAAAAATGAAACTTTTTATATGTGTATTGACTACAACGCTTTAAACAAGATCACTATCAAGAATATGTTTCCTATTCCTAGAGTGGATGATCTGTTAGACAACCTGAAAGGGGCAAACATCTTTAGCAAAATTGACCTCAAATCAGGGTACCACCAAGTCAAAACGTTTGACCAAGATGTATACAAAAAGTGCTTTTAGAACACAAACGAAACATAATGAATTTCTTGTCATGCCATTTGATCTAACAAATGCATCAGCCACATTCACACGCATGATGAATAAATATTTTCATTCACCATCAAGATTTTGTGATTGTATTCTTTAAGAACATTTTTTTATTTAGTAAATTAGGACAAGGACATAAAGAGCACTTAACACATGTATTTGAATTGATTTCACACAACCACTTGCATCTGAATCCTGGAAAGAGTTCATTTTTTCAATCTAAAATTGAATATTTGGGACACATTGTATTAGGCAAAGGAATACATGTAGACCCCCATTCAATCATGGCCTAGATCCAAAAATGTACATGAACTTCGTTCTTTTATTGGTCTATGCACTTATTACAAGAAGTTTATATGTAATTTTGCTTACAAATCTCATTACCTCACTCTCTCGTTGAAAAGAAATTCTCCTTATATATGGTCTGATTTGCAAGAAAGTTCCTTTAATGCACACAAGAATGCTTTCATAAACGCACCAGTACTACAATTGCCTAGTTTTAGTAGACCATTCTTTGTCGTAGTCACTGATGCTAGTGGAAAAGGTATCGGTGCAATCCTTATGCAAGATAGCCATCCACTCACATTTGAAAGTCGTAAGTTTAAACCGTTTGAAGTAAAATTTAGTACACATGACAAAGGTTGATTGCTGTTGTACATGCTTTGAAAATTTGGAAACACTATTTAATGGGTGCTGATTTAATCATCAAAATTGATCATCAAAGTATCAAATACTTACTGTCTCAACCCTTAATAGATGATAGACATATTAAGTGGACTGCCTTCATTCAAAATTTTCAACCCAACATTCAATACCAACATGGTAAGGAGAATGTTGTAGTTGATACTTTGAGTCAAAGACCCTCTCTTAATAATCTATCAACCATTATGGGTACTTCATTTGATTCAATGCCTGACACTTATGCACAAAATGATGATTTCAAAAAACCACATGGTTGCATATGATTGAGAATTCTGTGTATGCATTTTTGGAATACACTATTCAAGAAGAATTTCTTTATTTCAAACAGATGTTGTTTGTAAGTAAAACTTTTTGTACATTTATCATTGAAGAGTTGCACAAACCACCCTATGTTGAACATAGAGGATTTGCTGCTACTTTTCAAAACTTATGTCGTGATTTCAATTGGCCTACTATGAAAACTTATGTTAAATAGTATTTTTCAACTTGTTTGATTTTTCAAAAGGTCAAAGCAAAAATAGGTAAGAAATTAGGACTTTTACATCCTCTTCCTATTTCTGAAAAACCTTGGGAACATATTTCAATGGATTTTGTTGCTGGATTTCCACTCACTGTTCATAAGCATGAAATGATTTGGACTGTAATTGACCATGTTTCTAAACAAGCATACTTCATTCCTTGTAAGAAAACACTCATATCATATCAAGCTTCACTTTTATTTCTTAAAGCTGTCTTTCCACTCATGGTTTGCCTAAAGTTATAATATTTGACCGAGATTCCAAATTTTGTAGTGCTTTTTAGACTAGCGTTTTTAAAAACTTGGAACAACACTTGATTTTACTTCTGCATTCCATCCTAAATCTAATGGTCAAACCAAAGTCACTAATTGCACTACAATTGACTTGCTAAAAGGTTATGTTTCTTCTCAACCCAAGAAATGGGATGATTACCTGCATATTCTATAGTTTGCATATAACAACACCACTCACACTGCCACATGTAAATCTCCATTTGAAAATTGTGTATGGTCATTCTTTGCCTACTCCTGGTTCACGTCTTTCTAATGTTGTGCTTGCGGCTAATGATTTTACTGCTAATTTTTATGATGTTTATGGAAGTGTGCATTTTGTCATTAAACACTCACAAGAACTTTACACTAAGCATGCTAACAAGCACCACAAGGCACACCAATTTAAGGAAAGTGATTATGTTATGCTTTGCATTGAAAAACAAAGGATCAAAAGTATCGATACTGATGTTTTTGTTAAACTTGCTCCTCATTTTTATGGCCCATTCAAAATTGCTGCTGTCATCAATGATGTCTCGTTTTGTTTAGACTTACCTTCACATTGGCACATACACAATGCATTCCACATTAGTCTTTTAAGACCTTTCACAGAACCCCTACCTACACATCACATTTATGAGAATCCACCTTCACTTGTGGACCAAGAACAACAACTCATCCTTGCACAAATAGTTGATAATGAGACCACCACCACATACACTAGCATGGTTTATAACCGTTATCTTTTGACCTTTAAAGGCCACCCTACAAAAGATGCCAAAGGATGCTTGAATTTTTCATTCGCAACTTCTGAGACCTTGTCCACACTTTCCATCACTCATGGTTCAATTGATTCTTTAGTGAGTAACTGAGATCAATTGTTATCCCTGATGTTACGAGACTGGGCACCCTCCTGTTGCATGTGGTTAGCTGCAACTGGAATAGCTGGTTTAATGGTTAATTATGTGTTGTTTATTTGATTTTACTAACAAGGAGTGCATGATGATTTGTAGATTGAAATTCTGGGAGTTGATGAGGAGACGCCAACAAATAATAATCCTCTCGGTCATTTTATTATTGCACAATAGTTTAGATATTTTATCAATAAGCCACTATGGTTGCTTTGTAAATAGGACAGTGAGAACTCACCCTAAGAGAGTCATGCAATAAGTAATGTGTTCCACTCATAACTAAAGTGGGACTAGGACGTAAAAGAGGGGCCTCCAATTTTTGGTACCAACAATAATATCAAATATCAAATACCAAACTCCAAAAGCAGTACCGTGGAGTGGAGTTTGGAGCTGCAATCTTTAGACCTTTCTTGTGTAGATGTCCTAAATTTTTTCTTTCCTCTCTCATATACTATGCTGTGTTACTCTGTGCACTCTATGATTATGTCTACATCTCTTACAATTTCTCTTACACTCTTTCCTTGTCAATCTATTCTTTTGTGTGTGCGTGTGCGCTATCATAGTCTGTGTGTGTGTGTGAGGACTTGGTAATTGGAAGGGATGGTGAAAGGTTGACAAAGAAGTGTGCAAGCAAGCTTGGGAATTGGAAGCAACCTTTCTCCCTATCTCGCTTCCAACATACAAAACCAATATTTCTTGCATTAAATGATCAAATTTATGCTTTGCTTACATAAACACAAGGTTGCATTTATACATGCCACGTGTAGGGACTACACACATGAGGATTATTTTGGAATGGACCCTGTCTATGTTTGTTCTCATGTGGTGGAGACCTTGAAGGAAAAACTAATGCACAAGAAGTTTTTGACAAATTCTCACAATAATTCCCACATTGTGACTTACCTCAACATCATGAGCTTCTATGAGGGAGGCACCGCATACCTAGCTAGGTACGATTGGGGGCAGGGGACCAATCCGGTTTGGAGGGGAGGGGGAGATGCAAGGAGAACATGAGCTACATTTCACCGTATCACCACATTGTCTTAATCAAAGTCACTCCTATATACCAACTTCTTTGAGTGTTTATAGTGTGAATTTCTTGTAGTCGAGCTTTATTTACACCTTTTTGATTGAGTGAGTGTAACACTCTCTTGTTCTTATTCTTCTCATTTTAGCATAGCCTCATTGAACGTAAGCTTTGAGAAAAAAGAAATATAAGTTGACAAGTAGTTCAAGGTTAGAGCTTCCCCATCTTCTTGCTTGGGAAACTTGGAGCAACACATAATTTGTCCAAATGGAAACTACGACCAATGTTGCAAATGTGCCGGAGCTAGTTTTTTGATAGGAAAGTCAACAATATTGGTAGAAAAATAAGTATATGCAATGATAATATTTTTAACAAGGTTGCTAATTATTTTAAGGTTTAAGAGGAAATTAAGACCAAGAGGTTTTAGGAGAAAAGAAATCACTAGTGTGTATTGTATTGTAGACACATTGATTTTTTGACACTATCAATTAAAGCAACGAACAACAAACCCAAGGCAGACCATTGATAGGAAATGCTCTAAAGCTAACCATGCTAGCACATAATGCATGGGCTTGTGGATGGTGTCTTGGAAAACGTTGAAGATGTCGAGAATGTAGAGTTTGTAGCACGAGAGTGTGGACATAGTGCAACGTAAGATGAATTCTAACATTGGAGAATCTCCTCTAAGACATGGTGGAGTCAAGGAAGAAGTGCCAAAAGATTTTGGGTGGCAAGGGGTTAATTTTAGGCCACCATGTTTATTGTACATGATGTTTAATTTAGCTTCTTATAGCCAAAGCTAGCAAGAAGGCAAGGACGACTACAAAACATGTAGACAAAACAAAAATCTAAAAAACTGCCCAATTTCCTAAACTGCCAAATCTTGTTTGTCCACTTATTTTTAACGTGTTCATGTTTGTACTTATTATATTTGTAAATGTAGGTGGGAACTTTTATTGATTAGATCAGGCTGAATGAATTCTTGCTTGTATCTAGTTTTTCTACGACACTTAGTTTGCTATTTTTATGGGCCATATTTTGTCAGAGGATTAGATTTTGACCATTGGAAAAGTATGAAGGCCAATTTTTGTAGAATGAACAAATAGGTGGCCAAAACGTTTCTTGGGTTGCAATAGGCAGAATCCTTGGAGATACCGCTTTGGAAAAGGCAAGGGTGGGCAAAGGAAAGCAAAAAGGAGTACAGATGTCGCCTTGATGTTTTTTTTTTGTAGAGAGAGAGAGAGAGAGAGAGAGAGAGAGAGAGAGGCTCTCTATGCGTCAGAATGAGCAAAGGACGCACAACAATTGATGAGGATGAGCTAAGGTCGCAGGAGTTGAAGCAGGCCTGCCACAAGGTCATGAACGTCTGCAACTAAGCAAGTTGTCGACGGAAGAGCACCATGTCCGATTTCATAGGGAGTATGCAAGCGAGGCACGGGTGAGACAATGCGCTCTCTCTCTCTCTCTCTCTCTCTCTCTCTCTCTCTCCGTGCAATCCAAGTCTCTTTCTTCTCCCTGTGTGTCTCTCTACTACGTGTGCGGACGAGCATTTCATTTATTGTCGGCATTCTTCGCATCTTGTCGGTGTGCTGCGTTTAAGCTGTCGTGATTGTGTGGTGAAGGGTAGGATTTCCCGACGCCGAATGGCAAAGGGAGGAGCAAATACACATGGTGCTGATGCGATGGTGTAGAGGGACGGGGGACCTGCTGTTCTGCTCTCCATCGCCATGCCCTGGTCTTGTCTCCATCGCATGCAGGGTCGCATGCAGGGTCAAGACAAAAAGGCGGCGCTGAGGTCAGGCGAGAAAGAAGACGAGGAGGGCAGGGAATGGTGGAGAGAGAGAGAGAGAGAGAGAGAGAGAGAGAGAGAGAGAGAGAGAGAGGGCCAAGGCGAACACAAGAAGTTTTTTTTGGCTACTGTGATTGTGACGGGGCCCATGCTCCAATCCTGTTAGCAATAGACTGTGTGCTTTGAGAGCGAGACAAGCGAACCCATGGCGGGTCTGAGAGCAGGGCCAGAGAGAGAGAGAGAGAGAGAGAGAGAGAGAGAGAGAGAGAGATGCGAGGCTAAGCTCTGCGTGCAAGATGAGGGAAAGGGGGGAACTGGAAAGCTATTTCTTTTTTTCCTTTGGTATTGAAAGATTCGATTCAAATCTGACAGACAAATTAACGAGTTTGACAATTCTAGACCCAGAAAGTAGCAACATGTTGAACAATTAAGTGTTCAACATGTTGTTGACTTCTGTCTACCTATGTGCTTTTTTTTGCTAAATCTCCCGCATGGAAATACATATTTTGATTTTGAGTTCGACTATGCATTGCTAAGTTAAAGCTCTATGATCAACATAAGTCACTTGCCATATTTTAGCGTTTTGGGTGTGGCACTTCAAATGCTATTTTCAGTCATAACTTGTGATTTAAGCATCTATTTGTGATTCCAAGCGCAGCTATGGATAGAGCTTGACATTACAAAGCTATAGGTTCTATAGATCTAAGGCCAAAATCAACTTGGTTAAATTTAGGCCTACTATTCAGTATCATTTTTGCATCTTGATGAACTTGAGGCCTTATGCTTGAGTATGGCATGTGATTGTAGATTAGCTTTTATCGAATTGGGTTTTGCTTGAGGTCAACAAGAGCTCAAGCTTGATGGTGGTGCTTGCTTTGATGCTTAGCGAAGCCTCTTTTCCGCTAGCGAGAACTTTTCCTTATATATAGCTTGGACCTTTGGTGAGTTGAGCTGAACAGGGTTCTCGTGAGAGAGAGCTACAAGTTGGTTCATGGCAGTGTGAACCCCCCCCCCCCCCCCCCCCCCCCCCCCTTTGAGAGACTTTGATTTGAAGGACTAAATCTTAGTGGGAACGGTGCTTTAGTGAATTTTTTTATTTTATTTGCATATTAAATCTTTTAATGCTAAAAAAAAACAAAAAGGGGATGCTGACTTGTAGGCGAGGGCGATGGTGGGAGAATGCCCCAAGATCAAGGGCGGTGAGCTGTTTTGAAAAGGTCATGCAGGTGTTGGTGAGGCTCGCATTTTGATGAAGCATAGTGTGGACTTTGCAACATTTTGTTGCAACATTGCAAGTCGGCAGGTCGGTGCCTTTTAAGCTCGCCTCCCAGTTGATGCTAAGGATGATGAGATTTAGCCCTGTGCAACTCGATGCTCTATCATTCCCCCCTTTTGGCTTGATGATGGCTTCTATTTGCAAGTCATTCTCTATGCACTGTGGTAGGCCTCCTTGATCAGCTTGTCCAACCTCCTTGCTCACCCCAGCCTTCGTGCTCAACTCGTTCAGGTTGTATCTTCTTTCACATTTTTGTGTGTATCATTTGCACCTTTAGATTCCAAAACGTTTTGCTTCTTGCTACATTCACATTGTGGCAAGCCAAGCACTTTACAACATACAAGTCTCGTAGCTCTGATACGTCTTGGAATCACACACACAACAATAGGAAATGGCTCAGCTTGAAAGTGATTTTACAAAGCAATGCACACACATGGATTAAGTTATGATATGCACACATTAATGACAACATAAGTGCTCCTTGAGTGACTTATTAACAATGAGCACATATAAAATTATTAAATGATGCTCAAATTATTGTGCTTATTGATGAGCAAAGAACCACAACTAAGAGTGAATAGAGGAGTGATTAAGCTAAGAGTACTAGACTCCAAAGCACCCTAATCAAAGCTCTGATACCACTTGATGGGAATGGGATCATGCTAGCAAGGGTGGATGAAAGAGGAATATTACACACACAAGTGAGTGTGGGTAGGTTAGATAATCACTCAAGCAAATTAGGTTCCAAGATCAATTAACTTGGACTCATAAACACGGTCTTGAGTATTTGCTAGTCCATCACAAGCTCACCATAAACAAAGGAGATGTAATGCAAAATAGAGCGGTGTTTATTTATTCATAGAACGAGCTTTAAGTAGCTCTACAGCCTTGCACCACAACATGTGGGATAATTCCACCTTTCCTCTCCTTGACTCATACTCTAGGATTCTAGGACAAAGCTCACACCTTACATTTTTGTCATTTTTCACATCTTGTATATTTTTTAGGCTTTCATAGGATTAGGGTAAGTAGGATACTTTACTGAAGGTGTTAACAAACCCAAAAATCATTCAAAATCCACATCTATTGAATTTGAGAGACTTTCTTGAAAAGTGGCATTTAGACAAATAAAAGGATTGTTAGCAGCAAGCTCACACGGATACCATTTTTCAAAGTTCTCATTATAAAACAATTATTATTTTGATAAATCGAAAATATTGTAACTCCTATTTTCTCGGATAAAATCTATAATTAATGAGCCAGGGCTACAAGCTTCCAGATTGTATCAACCTATCATTATCCATCTTTGGTAGAACTTCCAGATTATTAGTTTTGACCACCAAAAACCTTGGCTAAGGTATAAAAGCCAATTTTTGTAAGTTATTTTTCAAGTTTTGGATAATGAAATACACAAGGTTGCAACCGCAAGTAAGAGCTCTACGCATTGACGTAAACACATCACAGTAATTCGTAGTTTTTGGCGTCGCCGACCGCGGCCTAATTTCATCATAACTAGAGATTTACACTTTAAAATAAAAAATTAAGTTAGGGCGGGATATTGGGGTATCATTGCTAAGCATTTAGATGCATTATGGGTCGAAAAAGACTAGGTCAAAAATCCATTGCTGTTAATAATCGCGATTTTGGAACTTGACCTAAAGTGGGGTTTGAAACCATAGGCATGTGTGCTTAGGTCTTATCAACATGTCTTAGAAGTTTCATTACGTTTGGATGTATTTGATGCTGTAAAGGATATGATTTGTTTGTCGATGAGTGATTGGCTTTTGGTGATTTCAGTCACTTGAGTGTAGCTTGAGTTAGATGCAAGTTGTTTGTTGTTTTTCAAGAGATTGACAACCTCTTGTAGCCTCTATACACTAGTGGAGTCAGCTTCATCCCATGGATTGACAATTTAATCGTGGTTCTCGCTAATACTGCAATAAGATAGGATGGTGAGGTTAGACATGCATCCTACATTTGGCACCGCTGCCGGGGATTGAAGAGACCTAAACTAGGAAAAAACACGAGCGTCTTGTGAAGTTATCCTTTAACTTCCTTAGGATTGCATAGAGTTTAAAACTTTCTTTTAGAAACCGCATAGCTTCAGATTGTTGTCTTTTGATGTGTAGAGGTAGCTTGGAAGTAATCGTACTAGCTGAGTGCCTTTAGGATTGTAGGATTTTATAAATAGATTAGGATTTTGAGGATGATTGGTAGACGAAACAAGTCCTAAGATCAATGCTCAAAAAACCATAAAAGACAAGAAAACGAGTGTTTGTGGACACTTTCCACAACCCCATTGCATGGGAATCTAGGAGTAGGGTAAGGAGGATCCAAGGTGGATTTCAGAACATTGCTCTCTCTCAAAGAGTCAAGTGTGAGTTGTTATTGGAAGTTGCAGAATTTCGGGCCTATGACTAGAAATAGCACGAAAAGACTTGAAACCACTCAATCCAATTAGAGAGTAAGCTTAAAAGTTGTCTGAATCAATCGGTAAGATCAAGGACACTTCAAGGTAAAAATTTCAAGAGTTGGCCAAAACTCAGATTATTTACTTTTTCTTGATATTTTAGGCCAAATTAAGTTTTGACTTGATTCGTAGGCTTAAAATAGCTCATGTAAAGACTGTCTTTGAAAAAATTACAAAAAGGTGTTCATTTCAAGCCTGAAGTTAATAATCACGATTATTAACTTTTAGCTCATATTTGACCAAGGTTCATGTCGTTGACTCATTGCATGTGTACAACTAACTTTTGTAGAGGTCCAAAAGATTTGGATCACCAAACTGGCCAAAAACTGGGTAAAAACTAAAGTTTGTACTGACTTTTTGAATCTTGAGTGTAAATTGGAGAAAAATTATCCAAACTTGATGAAATTTGACTCATAGGCTTATATTGATGTGATAAACATGTGTACCTGCTCAGTTGACCAAGAAGATGCAAAAAGTTACCAGTTGTAAATAATCACGATTATTTACATATGTCCCATTTTTTAACTCTTTTGACCAAGTAAGCATACCACAAGTTTTACCATGTTGTAATAAGCACACAATCCAAATTTAGTAAGATTTGGATCACTGGATTGAAAATTGTGGCCAAATTTGCAAAGTTAGTCTGCGGACAGAAAATTGATGACCATTTGACCAAAAACTGTCCAAACTTGATGAAACTTGGCTAGTAACCTTAACTTGAGGTGCTTAACAGATATGTGTTAGAGTTGAGACAAAAATTTACAAAGATATAGCTGGAGTAAATAATCGCGATTATTTACATCTACTTCAAAACTTGAAAATTTTGCACATTTGAGTATACAACAAGATCAAACATATCAAGTAGACCTCACAAATCAATTTTGGTGAAATTTGGATCACAAAAGTGAAACTTAAGCCAGATTCTTGAAATCAGAGTCTGCGGACACAAAACAGTTGATAAACTTGATCGGATTCTGTCCAAACTTGTTGAAACTTGTCCACGGACTTTAACAGGTTGTATATTTGCCAAACCAATCCAAAAAGTGCAAAAACCTAGCAAAAGTAAATAATCGTGATTATTTACTACTGCTACCCAGGGACATCAATTTTAACTTTTGAACTTGTAAAGTGTTAGACCAGCATAATACAAAGCCACCGGGAAATTTTGGGTTCAATCGGATCCGAATTGGTACATGCTCACTCAGTTTCTAGATGGTAGATTAAACCTTTGATTTTTTGCTAAAGTCGAATCTGAAAGTGAATTTTTGACTCCCATAGCTCGATTTGAAGTGATACACATAGACCAATCATGACGGTTAGCAAAAACTCTATTGTCTTTATAGAAGAATAGCTAACTTGATTAAATTTGTACAGGAATCAAGTTCCAGACGAAGAATCAGTAGCTTGACAGAAAGTTGCAATCGAATCAAGTGGGAATTGACGACAGATCAATCCAAAGGTAAGTACTCTAAGCAGGGCTTCATAAGTCTATATGAACCTTCGATCTGGTCGTGTACAAGGAAATCAAGGCATACTCGAAGAAACCTCCAGTAGAGTATCCATCGAAGAAAGCGTGAATGAAGGCAATTCCTTGCACACAATTCTTGAAGAAATCTCGAACACTTTTTAAGATTCAACATACAAGGATGGAAGTGACTTATGCTCCACCAAAGCTTGCACCAATGTATTATGTAGCTAATCAAGGTGTTAGACCTCCCATGGTAAAACCCATGATTAAGCCAAGAACGGGAAACTGCCACAAATGTGGTGCTGATGATCATTGAAAAAATGAATGTCCAGAGCCTGACAAAAACCTCAAGCCAGTTGAAGCCTATTGCATACAATGTTGCAAAAAGGGAGGACACTTTCCGAAAGATTGTCCCAAAAATCCTTTAAACAAGGGTAAAACAGTAGTAAACGTAGTCCAAGTGATACCTAGTAGCTCATCAGAGAGTGAACCGATTGTTCCAATAAAGGTAATCACTAGAGCCCAGGCCAAGAAAAAGAAACACAACTCCTCTGATGATTTGGAAAAAATAAAAGTTTCCTCTCAAAGGATCAAAAGAAGCAGAAGCAAAAGATATCAGATGTGAAAACAAAAACAACGGGTTTGAAGGACTAAATCTTAGTGGGAACGGTGCTTTAGTGAATTTTTTTATTTTATTTGCATATTAAATCTTTTAATGCTAAAAAAAAACAAAAAAGGGGATGCTGACTTGTAGGCGAGGGCGATGGTGGGAGAATGCCCCAAGATCAAGGGCGGTGAGCTGTTTTGAAAAGGTCATGCAGGTGTTGGTGAGGCTCGCATTTTGATGAAGCATAGTGTGGACTTTGCAACATTTTGTTGCAACATTGCAAGTCGGCAGGTCGGTGCCTTTTAAGCTCGCCTCCCAGTTGATGCTAAGGATGATGAGATTTAGCCCTGTGCAACTCGATGCTCTATCATTCCCCCCTTTTGGCTTGATGATGGCTTCTATTTGCAAGTCATTCTCTATGCACTGTGGTAGGCCTCCTTGATCAGCTTGTCCAACCTCCTTGCTCACCCCAGCCTTCGTGCTCAACTCGTTCAGGTTGTATCTTCTTTTACATTTTTGTGTGTATCATTTGCACCTTTAGATTCCAAAACGTTTTGCTTCTTGCTACATTCACATTGTGGCAAGCCAAGCACTTTACAACATACAAGTCTCGTAGCTCTGATACGTCTTGGAATCACACACACAACAATAGGAAATGGCTCAGCTTGAAAGTGATTTTACAAAGCAATGCACACACATGGATTAAGTTATGATATGCACACATTAATGACAACATAAGTGCTCCTTGAGTGACTTATTAACAATGAGCACATATAAAATTATTAAATGATGCTCAAATTATTGTGCTTATTGATGAGCAAAGAACCACAACTAAGAGTTAATAGAGGAGTGATTAAGCTAAGAGTACTAGACTCCAAAGCACCCTAATCAAAGCTCTGATACCACTTGATGGGAATGGGATCATGCTAGCAAGGGTGGATGAAAGAGGAATATCACACACACAAGTGAGTGTGGGTAGGTTAGATAATCACTCAAGCGAATTAGGTTCCAAGATCAATTAACTTGGACTCATAAACACGGTCTTGAGTATTTGCTAGCCCATCACAAGCTCACCATAAACAAAGGAGATGTAATGCAAAATAGAGCGGTGTTTATTTATTCATAGAACGAGCTTTAAGTAGCTCTACAGCCTTGCACCACAACATGTGGGATAATTCCACCTTTCCTCTCCTTGACTCATACTCTAGGATTCTAGGACAAAGCTCACACCTTACATTTTTGTCATTTTTCACATCTTGTATATTTTTTAGGCTTTCATAGGATTAGGGTAAGTAGGATACTTTACTGAAGGTGTTAACAAACCCAAAAATCATTCAAAATCTACATCAATTGAATTTGAGAGACTTTCTTGAAAAGTGGCATTTAGACAAATAAAAGGATTGTTAGCAGCAAGCTAACAGGGATACCATTTTTTGAAGTTCTCATTATAAAACACTTATTATTTTGATAAATCGAGAATATTGTAACTCCTATTTTCTCGGATAAAATCTATAATTAATGAGCCAGGGCTACAAGCTTACAGATTGTATCAACCTGTCATTACCCATCTTTGGTAGAACTCCCAGATTATTAGTTTTGACGATGAAAAACCTTGGCTAAGGTATAAAAGCCAATTTTTGTAAGTTATTTTTCAAGTTTTGGATAATGAAATACACGAGGTTGCAACCGCAGGTAAGAGCTCTACGCATTGACGTAAACACATCACAGTAATTCGTAGTTTTTGGCGTTGCCGACCGCGGCCTAATTTCATCATAATTAGGGATTTACACTTTCAAATAAAAATTAAGCATAGGCGGGATATTGGGGTATCATTGCTAAGCATTTAGATGCATTCTAGGTCAAAAAGGACTAGGTCAAAAATTCACTGTTGTTAATAATCGCGATTTTGGAACTTGACCTAAAGTGGGGTTTGAGACCATAAGCATGTGTGCTTAGGTCTTATCAACATGTCCTAGAAGTTTCATTACGTTTGGATGTCATTTGATGCTGTAACAGATATGATTTGTTTGTCGATGAGCGATTGGCTTTTCGTGATTTCAGTCACTTGAGTGTAGCTTGAGTTAGATGCAAGTTGTTAGTTGTTTTTCAAGAGATTGACAACCTCTTGTAGCCTCTATACACTAGTGGAGTCAGCTTCATCCCATGGATTGACAATTTAATTATGGTTCTCGCTAATACTGCAATAAGATAGGATGGTGAGGTTAGACATGTGTCCCACATTTGGCACCGCTGTCGCGGATTGAAGAGACCTAAACTAGGGAAAAACGCGAGCGTCTTGTGAAGTTATCCTTTAGTTTCCTGTAGGATTGCATAGAGTTCAAAACTTTCTTTTAGAAACCGCATAGCTTAAGATTGTTGTCTTTTGCTGTGTAGAGGTAGCTTGGAAGTAATCGTACTTGCTGAGTGCCTTTAGGATTCTAGGATTCTAGAAATAGATTAGGATTTTGAGGATGATTGGTAGACGAAACAAGTCCTAAGATCACTGCTCAAAAAACCATAAAAGACAAGAAAACGAGTGTTTGTGGACACTTTCCACAACCCCATTGCATGACACATATAACTTTTAGCTCAGATTTGACCAAGGTTCGTGTCGTTGACTCATTGCATATGTACAAACAACTTTTGTAAAGGTCCAAAATATTTGGATCACCAAATTGGGTAAAAACTAAAGTTTGTACTGACTTTTTGAATCTTGAGTGTAAATTGGAGAAAAATTGTCCAAACTTGATGAAATTTGATTCATAGGCTTATATTGATGTGATAAACATGTGTACCTGCTCAATTGACCAAGAAGATGCAAAAAGTTACCAGTTGTAAATAATCACGATTATTTACATATGTCCCATTTTTAAACTTTTTTGACGAAGTCAGCATACCACTAGTTTTACCATGTTGTAATAAGCCCACAAACCAAATTTGGTAAGATTTGGATCATTGGATTGAAAGTTGTGGTCAAATTTGCAAAGTTAGTCTGCGGGACAGAAAATTGATGACCATTTGACCAGAAATTATCCAAACTTGATGAAACTTGGCTAGTGACCTTAACTTGAGGTGCTTAACAGATATGTGTTAGAGTTGAGACAAAAATTTACAAAAATATAGCTGGAGTAAATAATCGCGATTATTTACATCTACTTCAAAACTTGAAAATTTTGCACATTTGAGTATACCACAACATCAAGCATATCAAGTAGACCTCACAAATCAATTTTGGTGAAATTTGGATCACAAAAGTGAAACTTAAGCCAGAGATTCTTGAAATCAGAGTGTGCGGACACAAAATAGTTGATAAACTTGATCGGATTTTGTCCAAACTTGTTGAAACTTGTCCAGGGACTTTAACAGGTTGTACTACTTACCAAACCAATCCAAAAAGTGCAAAAAACTAGCAAAAGTAAATAATTGTGACTATTTACTACTGCTACCCAGGGACATCAATTTTAACTTTTGAACTTGTAAAGTGTTAGACTAGCATAATACAAAGCCACCGGGCAACTTTGGGTTCAATCGGATCCGAATTGGTACATGTTCACTCAATTTCTAGGTTGTAGATTAAACCTTTGATTTTTTGCTAAAGTCGAATCTGAAAGTGAATTTTTGACTCCCATAGCTCGATTTGAAGTGATACACATAGACCAATCACGACAGTTAGCAAAAACTCTATTGTCTTTATAGAAGAATAGCTAACTTGATTAAATTTGTACAGGAATCAAGTTGCAGACGGGGAATCAGTAGCTTGACAGAAAGTTGCAATTGAATCAAGTGGAAATTGACGACAGGTCAATCCAAAGGTAAGTACTCTAAGCAGGGCTTCATAAGTCTATATGAACCTTAGATCTGGTTGTGTACAAGGAAATCAAGGCATACTCGAAGAAACCTCCAGTAGAGTATCCATCGAAGAAAGCGTGAATCAAGGCAATTCCTTGCACACAATTCTTGAAGAAATCTCAGAAACTTTTTTAGATTCAACATCTGAAATGTCTTCTTACGCGACTCACTTGAAAACTGGAACGACAATGCGCTATAAGCATATACTCTTTTTTTACAAGACTAACCGCCATGGAGGCCAGGTTTACCTGGACCCTAACAAGGAGTATGCTATTCGCATTGATGACCATGGTATTGAGTTCAAAGAAACAATTAGGGCAAACAAACAAGGAAAAATGTACATGGACAGAAGTGGAACTCAGTATGTACAAGTCAAAAACCCTGATGTGATAGACAAATGGGGGTTAGAAGTAAACACCATAATCCTAGATATGTCAGCAAAAGAAGGACCACCAACTTTAGAATTTGAGGGATACAATCAAGTAGTTTGAAGCCTTTGAAACGGCTTAGTACGGATAATCCTAGGATCGGAGTCTATTGTTGGGAGGATAGAAACATAAAATATCTTCTTTGGACTTCCGATGCCAAATCAGGACAACTAATGGCCATGAAGATCATCTATATCTTTAAGATCAAAGATAAGGGATCAACAGAACTACCAACCTACCTGTTTAGGGATTGTTATAACAACAACTTTGTTATGATGACTCATGAGGAGGTAGAACAAACCAAATACCAAGGGTATTCCATAAGGGATTGGATATTGGGACAAGGACCAACAACTATTTCAAGAGATGAACACTGTGAGAGATTATCTGAGAGTAATGTTAAGAAACCAGAAACCACCTCATCACGTAGAAAACTGGGTGACACTAAGGCCAGTCCAGGGCTACATGAGTCACTATTTCCAAGAGACTGGTTTGAAGGACTCGGAACAGGACCAACTGCTAGGAGACCGGGAATTGAACCAAACACACGCGTCAGACCAGCTGATTTTCAGAAATGGGTCAAAAAATACCAATGGAAGAAACAATGACTTATGCTCCACCAGAGCTTGCACCAATGTATTATGTAGCTAATCAAGGTGTTAGACCTCCCATGAAAAGACCCATGATTAAGCCAAGAACGAGAAACTGTCACAAATGTGGTGCTGATGATCATTGGAAAAACGAATGTCCAGAGCCGGCGGACAAAAACCTCAAGACAGTTGAAGCCTATTGCATACAATGTTGCAAAAAGGGAGGACACTTTCCAAAAGATTGTCCTAAAAATCCTTTAAACAAGGGTAAAACAGTAGTAAACGTAGTCCAAGTGATACCTAGTAGCTCATCAGAGAGTGAACCGATTGTTCCAATCAAGGTAATCACTAGAGGCCAGGCCAAGAAAAAGAAACACAACTCCTCTGATGATTAGGAAAATATCAAAGTTTTCTCTCAAAGGATCAAAAAAAGCAGAAGCAAAAGATATCAGATGCGAAAACAAAAACAACGGGTTGAAATCGAGGAGAAAGCAAAAAAACTATTCCAAGAAAAGTTGAAAGAAACTGGAAGTGAAATGAAGGAAATAACCTTGAAATTTGGAGGATCCATTCTGGTTGATAAAATTTTTGAATCTATTAATGCCGCCTTGGAAGCCTACCAAGTAGGACCTAGAGCCGGCCAAAACATGAAAAAAAAAAGAAAAAACTATCCTTTTCTAGACATGGAAGCAGCTAAGCTGGAAGATTATCAAAATTTGGTAAAAATCACGCAAGAAATGTTGGAAAAACAAAAACCCAAGCTTGAAAGTATCGCAAAACCTGAAGAGCTTGTGGTATGAGAAATTAAAGAAAAACCCTATGTCGTGGCAGATTCCCACCTTGAAACAAAAGAACTAGAACTTATAGTGTTGGAAAACGAAGATGCCTTAGACGAAATTCCATTTGTAGAGGAAGATTGGCCAGGACACTTATGGGAAAAGTTAGAGAGATCAATGATGGGAGCCTAACTCTAAAGTTAGCTCCTATAGAGGAAGTTTGGTTGGATAACCTACCTTCTGATATGAATATGGATGTACAATCCTTGTACGGGGATTGCGGATCTGAAGCTTTAGGAATGTCGAAACCATTGCCTTGAAAACATTACCTTCTTACTTGGGAGATAACAAAGATGAACCCATAGTGTGTAAGACCACTCAAGTAAAAAGAGCCGAACAGACCTTAGAAGTAGACAACATTCATTCAATCATGTCTACACCCATCCAATGCACTCTTACTTTGGGAGAACTGTTAAAACTCAGACCATACTTATGGAATGATCTACAGAAAATCCTAGAGAAGGTGGGGATAACAGGGTTAATCTCGAAAAATTTGAAAAAATTAAAAAACGAAATGGACAACAAAGAGATTCGATCTGTTCCCATGAACAAAGTTGGAGAATATTACGAAAGGGAAGAAGAAAACACCACCCTTCCCGTGAAATATAATGACATTGAAACCATGGCAATACTGGATAGTGGAGCAGGCATAGCCATAGCCATGAAAGGAGTATGGGAACCCTGGGGGCAACCAGCCAATAGACAAACTTGAATGAAATTGCAATTGGCTGACAGACACATTGAGAGACCATTAGGGCTGCTTGAAAAGGTGATAGTCAATTCCTGTGGAATGAAATATCAACACACTTTTGCCTTAGTAGACTTTGGGAAAAAACTTAATTATGAAATCATATTGGGAAGACCTTTCATGCGATAGGTACAACTTATCCAAGATTGGGGAAACAATTATCTGTACTTGAAGCAAGTGGATCTATACCAAGAGTAAATCTAAAAAATCACACTTATAGAGATGTCTTGAAAACACCCATACAAGAGTTTGATTCAATCTCTTTGGCTGAAACTAATCTTCTATCCTGGTTAAACAAAGACACTCCTATTTCGATGTGTGGAGATTCAAAAAACGGAAGCTTAAAACGAGAAGAATGTATTCTAGAAAGAGAATGCACAGGCAAAGCCTACGTACCTGAACCGTTTGGAGAGCATTTGTTTGAGCCATTCGAGTGGACTCAAACTTCAGCGACCATGGATGTATGTGTAAATACGTCTATGCCTACTCAATTTTTCAATGAGGATGGCTACGACATAATTCCCATCCAAATGATTTTAACCCTCAACATTGAAGACAAAGATGAGGAACTCAAGGACTTGATGAAAGCTCAACAAATTATTTCAGACCTCTATTACGATGCAACAGATGAGTTAGATGAACACTCAGCTACCTCAGAAGGTTCAGAGTCAGAAAAAGAACATGTGAGAGCTAAGCTACTCTTGAAAGGAGGGAAGGAAAAGTTTTTTGACTTTCCCAACCAGAAATCGAGAAGATAAAAATGGTATAGACGAAAAAGAGACACCAAAAACGTGAAGACACGACCTATGCCACCAGTCTCCAGTTTAACACAATTCCTGATGCAGATAGATGCAAATGATTGTGTCAAGGACAAAATCACTGGAAGATATCCTTCAAACAAAAATTCAAAAATGTCTAAAACGTCGAGAAAATCAAGGAAGGATACTCAAGCAAACCCATAGGATAAGAAACCACTCATGACCTGAGTCGAGCGGAAAAAGAAATATCAAGAGTTGAAAAAAGCTCTTAAGGAGATATATACAACCGAAATGGAAACCACGGAAGAGGATGGTAAGGATGTAATGAGTGTTCCATCCCATTACAAAAAGTATACTCTCCAAGATTGAAAAATCATAGTCAAACAACCTGTTAGGGAATTACGAAAATAGGGCAAGTCCTACGAAGGGCCTGAAACGCTAAAAAGATAGACCTGGCTAAACCAGGAGAAGATCCTAGACCTGTTTACATTGCGAATGACCTAACAAAAGAAGAAGAAGAGATCTTACTGAGCTTGCTAAATGAATACCAAGATATCTTTGCTTGGTCTTGCAAGGATCTCAAGGGTGTTGATCCAGAAATCTATCAACATACCATACCCATGAGAGATGATGAGAAACCAAGTAGACAAGGCCATACACGTATAATGAAACATTTTCCAGGAAGATAAAAGAAGAGATTGAAAAACTAAAGGAAGCCAAATTTATTTATGAAATTGAACACACAGATTGGGTGTCTCCAATTGTGGTAGTACCCAAGAAGAATGGAAAATTACGAGTGTGTGTTAATCTCAAAAATGTGAATGCAGCTACCATTAGAGACAACTTTCCTCTTCCAATCATTGAGCATGTTTTAGAACGAGTTGCAGGAAAAGAAGGTTACAGCTTCTTAGATGGCTTTTCGAGATACAATCAACTTTTGGTTGACCCAAAAGATCAACATAAAACTGCTTTTGCAACAGAATGGGGTATTTTTGCCTATCGGGTTATGCCATTTGGGTTAACTAATGCTCCAGCCACATTTCAAACGTTGATGAGCCATGCTTTTACAGAATATTTAGGAAAGTCTTAGAAGTATATATGGATGATCTATGCGTACATTCATCAATCCGGGGTGATAATTTTGAGCACCTCCAAAAGGTATTCGAAAAATGTAGACTTTATAAGATTTGCTTAAATCTTGAAAAGTGCACATTCATGGGTAGACAAGGAAAAATTCTTGGACATATAGTGTATAAAAATGGCATACCTACTGATATTGAAAAAATTCATGTCATTGCTGATTTTCTTAGACCGATAATAGTCAAGGGGATACAAGCCTTCATGTGGCATTGTGGATATTACAGACGGTTCATCTACATGTACGCTATAATTGCAAAACCCATGTATAGCTCGATGACACACTTTGAGTGGACCGAGCCATTGAAGAATTAGATTGGAATAAGATATTCCACATACATGTAGATGCTTCCAATTTTGCTATCGGTTGTATACTAGCTCAACCAGGACGAGAAAATTGACTTTCCTATTTCTTATGCTAACTGACAGTTGAACATGGCGGAAAGGGAAGGATTTGGAATGATCTATGCCGTTAAACCACCACCGAAAGGGAAGGATTTGGAATGATCTATGCCGTTAAAAAGTATAGACATTACCTATTAGCCAACAAGTTTGTGATCTTTGTAGACCACCAAGCTTTGTTGTACTTGGTCAACAAGCCATGCAGCACAGGAAGAATATTGAGATGGTTCATCATTCTTCTGGAATTTGAATTCACTGTGGTTGTAAAAAAGGGCACTATAGATGAACGAGTAGATCATTTTTCAAGGATTGTTTCAGGAGAATCACCTAAAGGGATAGACGATGATCTATCAGATGCCTATTTGTTCTCCGTGGAAATGATACCTCGATGGTCGAAAAACATGGTGTCATTGATGACAATAACTCAAGTGGATTCACAAATACCACTTTCTATTACGATTGAATTAATCGAGCAATTGGCTATGTATCAATTACTAGCTGGTAGGCTATACAAAAGAAATCGAGATGGAATATTGCTCTTATGCATTAATCATGAAGAAAAAAAATAGTACCTAAGTCAAGCACATGTTACCATAGTAGGACTTCACTTTGCGAAAGACCAAACTATGCAACAAATTTTGAGACTTGAAGTATTTTGGCCGACTATGAGGAGTGATGCTCGATCTTTTGTAAAGGATTGTCCTCAATGTCAAAAACAAACACCCATACCTCATGTAACATTGTTTCAAATGTCACCTATTCCTAAGTGGAGTCACTATCTGTTTACTTACTTATCAAGCTGAACATTTCTTGAGGATATGAGTAAACGTTGTCAAAGTGCAATTGAAACTGAAGCAAGAGACTATGCTCTTAATGGGAACCAATTGTATCGGAGAGGTAAAGATCAACATTTGCGTCTTTGTGCAAATGAAGACGAGTATATTCCGATTATAGAACAAGCACATGCAGGATTAACTGGAGTTCACTTTTCTAGTGAGACCACCGCAAGAGCAATCTTGATGGCAAGCATATGGTGGCCAACACTTTTTGCAGATGCTAAAGAATATGTTCAAAGGTGTGATGCTTGTCAACGAGAAAAATTTCCAACACTTGTAGATAGCATGCCCTTAAGACCAATGATGGGGGCTAGAGCTTTCGCAAAATGGGGTATAGATTTTGTTGGGCCAATACAGCCACCAGCTTATAGAACCCAAGCTCAATATATCATTGTAGCTACGAACTATTTGACCAAGTGAGCCAAGGCTAAAACAACTCAAAGAATGATGCCAGAGCCATTGCTGCATTCTTATATGAGTATGTATTCACGAGATATGGACTGCCCAATAGAAATTGTCAGTGATCGGGGAACTCATTTCCTCAATGAGGTAATCGAGTATTTGCTTAATGAGTTTATGGCCATCCATAACAAATCAGCTCCCTATCACCCACAAGCAAACGGACAAGCTGAGCATACGAACAAAATTCTTAGCTCGATGTGGTTAGTTCAGGAAGGACAAATTGGGAAATGAATCTCCATGGTGCTCTATAGACTTATCGAATTTCATTCAAAACAGCTTTAAATGCTACACCCTTTAACCTTGTTTATGGTCTTGATGCCATACTACCAATAGAATTTCTATTGCCGACATTAAGGGAAGCACAGAATCTTGAGTGGACTGGACATGAATTGTCAGAAAGACTTAAAGATTTAGAAAAGCTAGATGAGCAAAGGCTAATTGTTGTAGCTCACATCTATACACAAAAGCGGAAACAAAAACAATTTTTTGATTCCCACTTAATGACAAAAATCTTCAAGAAAGGGGACTTAGTTTTAGTCTATTCCCTTAAGTAACACATTACCAAGTTTAAGAAAAAGGAAAATGGATCGTTTATCATTGAATATGTATCTCCAAGTGGAGCAGTAAAATTGTCTACCCTAGATGGGGAACCAATGGCTAATTGGTCTAGTGAATGTCGTTTAAAGAAATACAATTTTCCAGTAACCAATGAATTGAAAGAAAGAATGCATGCAGCCACGCAAAGGAGGATTGAACGACAACAGGTTATTGATGAAGCCCAAGAGGAAGCTCGACTTTGGGTACTCAAATGAAAGCTGCTCTCAGGAATCAACAGATACCGATTCCCATCAACACTCTGGAAATAGATGACTGAAAATGGGAATTACCTAAAGATGCAGTTTCAACAGATGATGACTGGTTAGACGGAATGGACTTGCACATCAAAGTACAACTCAACAATCATAGCACTAATACTTTGGGTGACACAGGAGCTAGAGTCAATGCAGTCAGTTATTCCACATACAAGAAGGCAACAAGTCAAACATTGATAGCAGGAATAGCGACAATCAAAGGATGCAATAAGAACCCAACCCCAACATTGGGAGTAGTCAACTTGAACGTGGTAGTACATGGATGTTCATGTCACATGATAGTACATGGATGTTCATGTCCTCATCAGTTTGTATGCTTATCACATGAGCACATGAATGAGATGATGATTCTTGGAATTCCCTATATGCGAACATACAAAGCAATACTAGATTGGGATACAAATCAGCTAAAGCTATCACCTAAAGGCCAACAACTCATTGTTCCAATTGCACCGAGCAAGGAGGAATGGAAAGGAAGCAATCAGTAGACCAAACCACGAAGTTATCAATCTTCTCCATCCCCTCAAAAAGCAAATGCTACAAGTAGCATGTAAGGAGTCAAGAAAATTTGAGTACCAAAAGCACAGCTTAAGGATAAACTGATTGAAATCTGGGTATCCAAAACTTCACTGGCAAAACAAAAGAAGGTTCCAAGGGTAAAAACACAGAGACGAGCATCTTCAAGCAAGGAACCTAACTTGAAATGGAATTGGAAGAAAAAGGAGCACTTATCTTCTCCACAAACTGTAAAACCAATCAAGCAATGGCGAGTTAAGTCTCAAAAGACTCCACCATACCATACAGCACCAAGCAGACCAAGCTACCAATGGCGAGAAAAAGCTCGACAATAGTCAAAAGTACTACCAACAACTCAAACAATCAGCGTGCTGAAGCATCTTGATGGTACAATCAAACAGAGAGCACACAAGCTACAAGATTTTCTTTGTGGAGGACATCAGCAACAAACCTCAACATCAGAAACCCTTGAGTTAATTACTCAAGACCCAGCTCTTGCACAGTATAGTGGTTTGAATTGCATTGATCTTCAAAGCATGGTACAGCCAACCATGGCTATGCATACATATGATTGTTCAACCCATGCACATAGTCGTCTTGGAGTACGCCATCTAGGAGGGGTGGAAGGGTACTAAGTACTAAGTAATTAAGGGCAATGTTTGAAGAGGGAGGAAAAAGTTCGATATTAACGTGTGATTTTTTGCAAAATTACGTAATAATGCCCTTATAGTTCATCATTAAGGAAAAATTCATTGATAATATCTTCCCAATGAGTGTAAATAGTGTATATACTATCAGAAAATCATAAAAAAATAGTCCTTTTTGGATATTTTTTATCTTTTTTATTGATAATGAGATTTAAAAATAGAAAAATTCAACAAAAAATAATAAAGTTGTGTTTTTCAATGGATTTTCGTAATTATTGGATTTTCACTTTACTTTTTTTTTAGAGCATTTTGTTATTTTCCTTGATTTTTTCAATAAAGATGTTTAAAATTAATATTAAATAGCAAGGAAGCTCAGATGAAAAAACAAAAGACACGAAAGTGATCAGAAAGATAAGGCGGACAAGCACAAAATTTTTCAATGAAATCAAAAGATGGAAATGGGAAGCGTAAATTAGGCGGCCAGGCTTGCTTTTGCAAAATTCTTGCAGAATGAGCTACATGAATCCGATCAAGAAAAATTTTGAGTCTAACATAGATTTCATGGCCTAGTAGGACTAGCGTGAGAATCTGAGGAAAATTGGTTCCGGAAGTCCGGGTATAGATATTCAAGGTAGGCTAAAACCACCTCATTTCCACTTGTGGCCTTTGCAGAGAGAGCTTTTTGACCTCTTTCGCGCATCTTTTCCGGAGTCTACAGTTGCCCATTTTCAGTGCCGTCTCACACGAGACATGAGGGATAAGTTCTTTACTCGTCAATGATCCATTTTGTATGGCCGGTAGCTAGTCTAAACCCTAGAAAAAACCCTGGAAATCGAGCAGTGCACGAAGACCTACGACCAAAAACTGACAGTAGCGGCCTGTCAACTCGACCAAATCAGATGGGATTTGAAGTGTAGCACATTAGGAGAAATATAGACCTTGCATGGGCCTTGTAAGGAATCCTAATTTTTAGGGATTAAGGTTAATGTTGTGTAGGGTTAAGGAGACAAGGGCATTCAAGAAGTTAGTTTTGAGTAGGCTTTTCTAGCCTTTTTTTTAGACACATGTAGGATGTGGACCTAGGAGGTCACCTTCTCTCTCTAGCTTTTTGAAAGTGAAGGGAGTAAAGAGGTGTGGCCACATCAGCAAAAACGTGGGTCACTAAGAGCCAAAATTTGACTTTTTTTCAAAAAAAAGATTTTTACTTCTTTTTTACTTAAAACTTCCCCCCAACATATATGCATATCAAAAAATTATTTTTTGACCTTTTTTAAAACCTACAAGCACTAAAAGTTCAATTTTTTTTAAAAAAAAGCCCCCAAAAAAAAAAAACCTTTGTTCTCTCTTCTTCCTCCCTCCTTTCTCCCTCCCAGCTCCCTTCTCTCCTCCTCTTCCCCTCTCTCTCCCCCTCTCCCCCACTGCCCCCTTCTCTCCTCCCATGTTCCTCCCTCTCCCTCCCTATCCCCTTCTCTCCTTCTCCTCCCCTCTCTCTCCCTCTCCCCCACTGCCCCCTTCTCTCCTCCCATATTCCTTCGTCTCCCTCCCCCCTCTTTCTTTTCATCTTTTGCTTTCTCACGCAACAGCTGTCATGGTGCTCACGGACATTAGAAATCGTATGCATACATGTTTTCTTGTCCGTGGCGTTTGCACCGAAGGCCACACTTAAGGGTGAGCAGAGGTCATCCCAAGAACGTCGTACCGTCAGTGAGATGAATGTTGATGGTTCTTCAATATCTTGCCAATACTATCACATATTTGAATAAAACACCCCTTTGTGCAAGGTAACAATATACTTCTTTCTTTTGGTTGTGTTCTTCTTATTATAAACTTTGAAGTATAATGTGTTGCCTCTACTTGTTTTGTAGTGCTTGGCACAAAGGTTTCTTTTGTTCACAAATAGTGAAAAGCTGCAGGTTAGAGAGACCAAGTGTCACCACTTTTCCTCTAAAACAGTCTTCTTTATTACATCTTGCAGTTAGGTGCTTCAAATCCATGATTATTAGAGGTGGGTAATCTCATCATAATGTATATTTTAGGATTGTTTATTCCCAGTTGGATGAAAATACTTGCACATTTGTACAACTTATACTTAACAAGTGTCTTTATTATACAGCTTGCAAATGTTGAATTCATACATGTTTTTGTTACAAGGGACCTCTTAATATGCTAGTTGAGTGGTGTTGTTTGCAAGAATGGCTCAAGAAACTGGCATAATATGAAGCTTTTACGGTGGCACAAAGCTCTCCTCAACGGCAATGTGGCTCCCACTACACCAAAAATCATTATGCTAACATGGAGAGATCCCTAGGAGGACAATGCAATTTCTTTTCATCAGCAGCAACACACCCTTTTCTAACATGAGGGCACTCCTACCAAAGATATTTTTATGTGATAGGTCACCCCATACCATGCCATATCATGGAATGGATGTAAGAACTATGACCGCACTACTCCTTGGAAGTTGTTCACAAATGTATGTTTATCAAAGTTAATGAGAAGAAATTTGGACTTTTTTGTTTGTTAATGTGAAAGAGCACTCTAGGTCTACCATATTTTAGATTGTTTGATAAGTTAAATAAGATTTGTAGTCATTTAAAGTGTAAATTTGTTTTTGTTTGGTTAGATTGTACATGAGAAGACATGATAAAGTAGAAGAGATCTTGACGGAATAAACCTCGATACCACATCTCTCCTTAAACCCTTTGATTTCTATCGTTGTGGGAAGTTCAAGGGAAGTCTATTTTAAAATTTTTAGTAATAACTTTTTTTGAATGAAATTTTGGTTATTTTAAAGTTTGTACAGAGTTTAGGAGTTCATTCTGATTATTTTCCTTCAGTTTCAAATTTTGACCGAGGGCACTCCTTAGAAGCCACTTTTGAAGGTGTTAGGGTGGGATTTTGGGAAAGTTTTGTATGTAGGAAATACAGTCCTTAACACAATAAAAAACATTGGTTCTTTGAGTATTTTCAAATTTCATGGTTTTAATGCTCGTTGAGCCCGCAGATTAAGAAAAAAGTAAGAAATGTCTGTTTTATATTAGTTTTTAAGAGATTGCCAATTTGCACGTTGTTTTTTAGAGAATCAGAGCAAGGTATGTTTTTTTTTTTTTTTTGCATCAAAGTCTACAAGTTCAACACTAAAAAAAAAAAAAAAAAAAAGTGGCCACAAGAGCGCGCGAAATGGCCATCCGGGACTTTTGGATGGCCATTTTGCGCGCCTTTGTGGCCACTCTTGTTGAGGGCCCTGTAAGCTTTTACATGGCAAAAATTTACAAAATTATTGTGTATAAGTATGAGATAAGGCTGTAAATTAGATGTGTAGAGAGCAAGAGCTTACCCCTTGGGGCCTTTGAAGGTGTTAGAGCAAGATTTTGAGAAAGTATTGTATGTAGGAAATACAGTCCTTAACACAATAAAAAACATTAGTTTTTTGAGTATTTTTAGATTCCATGGTTTTAATGTTCGTTGGAGCCCGCAGATTAAGGAAAAAGTAATGCTTTACATTAGTTTTTAAGAGATTGTCAACTTGCACGTTGTTTTATAGAGAATCCAAACAAGGTATGTTTTTTTTTGCATCAAAATCTACAAGTTCAACACTTAAAAAAAAAAAAAAAAAGTGGCTACAAGGGTGCGCGAAATGGCCATTCGGGACTTTTGGATGGCCATTTTGCGCGCCCTTGTGGCTACTCTTGTTGAGAGCCCTGGGAGTCTTTACATGAGAAAATTTTGTAACACTATTGTTATAAGTATGAGAAAAGGATGTAAGATAGATGTACAGAGAGCAAGAGCTCCCCCCTTGGGGTCTTATACTGACAAATAGGAGCTTTTTTAATACATAGCCATGAGATAGAGGTGTAGTGTTTGATGTAATCAGAGCACCCCCTCCGGTTCCTTTTTCTATGTGTTCAAAGGTCTGGAACATTCACTATGTAAAATTTTCCTATATCATGTGCGTTCACTAGAATGGATTAAAAGTACCCCTTATAGACCTTATCTACACATGTTTCTGTAACTTTACAAGAATACAAAATCCCTTATGTTGAACACGTGTGCTATGTTACATATACTTTAGTGAACTCCACAGGTCAAAGGCCTCACAAATCCTGTGCACTAAACATTCACACTAGAAATTGACCAAACAAGGAGCCAATTTTTACTTCCTTGTGTCCATCTCGTGTTCTTGGGAATGTTTTGGTTAAACCATTTCTTTGGTATTTGAAACCACATGTGACCCCTATTGTTATAGTATCCAACCAAAGGTTTCTTGATTAGCAGTTTACATAGGCTCGATTGGTACATATCTTCTATGTTAATAATGCATGTATCTAAAATTGATGTTACACTTTCTCTATCCAAATGAGCTACATAGTAAAAATCAAATCCACAATTTAACAGTTAAGTTCACAAGGTAATAGCTATTGGTATCATCTTTAGCAATACCAAAGAAATAGCTACCAGTAGTTCATGAATAGGGATATTTCAGAAGATTTGATACCAAAAACTTGTCACCACTACTCAAAAAGGTGGAAACTCAAAGGCTTTACAATATATGTATGATGAAACATGAGTCAATAATAAGTCACCCTTATACATCGACACCTTCATCTCAAGTTGTCATTTCTCGAAGTCAAGCTTGGCATAGGCATAGTATGGAAACAATAACATGTTGGAAAGCAAGAATTTAGCTTTCTCAACTTGTGAAACGTTGTTAATGATATATATTCAGCATCCCCAAATGAGGACATCTTGAAAAAGGTTATGATCCACTTTAATAAGAATAACCATTAATGATTAAACTGAAATCAAAATATTTCTTGAATTTTTGATTAAGACTTGAGACATGAAACATCTTACAGGCAAATAAAAATATCCATAAAGTTCAACAATAATTCTCAAATCTGTATGAAACTCCAGTAATCTAAATTAAATACTCTCACTCAATGCGATGCCATTTAACAAAAAAACACATTTATATTGCATTTATAGAAGACTCCAGCCTCATGAAAATAATTACAAATGGAGACAATGTTGTTATTAGGCTTCTCTTACAAGTATTTGTCTTCCTCATCTAGAGATTCATATACACTTGAGTATTTGTGTGTCTATGACACTAGGGAAGATAGTAGTACTATATGGATGGCTTTTCTAAGAGCTCTTAGAGAGTACCTATTGGTTCAAGATTCTACAAAAATTCTACTATTCTTATCAAAATCCTTTAACATCGTACTGAAAGGTTCCTCATGGAACAAAAATAGAGTGATTTCCATCTCTGCACATATTTGCTTGCTCATGTCCTCTGAAAAGAAGTTGACTCTGTAAGTAAACAACAGATTATGTGAGCACAAAGTTATAAAGTAGAAAATGATAATCTAATGACAACTATACAAAGAATAAATTATAAGAAAAATCTTTGATGACTCTCTATAGATAACACAACTTACTTGCATTGTGAGACTCAATCACATGCTACACAACTATAGATGGCGTGCCAAAGCCATCAACAAAATAGCACCACCCAGTGTTATGAGGTATGAAGCCTAAACATTGAAAGCCATAAAGAGGTTTATTCTCTCCAGCATGATAAACTTAAAGATGGAGATGATGTTAAGCTCTGAATGTAAGCTACAAGGGTAGTTTTCTTACCATTTTATCTTTATGTTGGAGATCAACCCTTGCAAAGCCCACACACTATTCACACCTCCTATTGTTGTGGTATTCAAGTCATGTGAGCTCATATTTTTTCCATCTTCGGGAGTAGAGGTTTTCATGTAGTGTGAGTGAATAGAATTAGAAGGAGTAGAATCTTGTTTCATGGTGTAATGGAGGTGAGAGAAGGAAGAGGAGCTAGCTTGGTGTGAAACTATGTGGTGGCCAAGGGAAAGAGATGGGGGAGGAGCTTGCTTGGTGCTACAATGGAGGTGGGAGAAAGCTAGTAGAGAGATAGTGTTACACTATAGGGGGTGCATGTGGTTGTTGCAGCAATGGAGAGCTTAGAAAAGAGTTTGTAGAGAGAGAAAATCACTTTTTAGCTATAGAATAGGTTTGGAAAGACTTTGGAGGGTGGAAAATGATGTTTTGAACTTTTTTGAAAAATTTCAAATTTTTGTATTTTTAGTGCACGTTTTTGACTTTTGGAGGTCAAAAATACTTTTTTGACCATGAAATAAGTTTGGGGACCTTTTAAAGAGGGAAAATTTGAAATTTGAAATTTTTTAAAAATTTGAAATTTTTAGTGTATTTTTAAATTCGGACCAAAAAGTGGGGGAAAAAAAAGTCAAAGTGGTCCCCCCCCTCCCCTCCCCCTTTCCCCTAGCCACCTCCCTTACCTTCTCACTAGGTAAGAGGGCCATAAAGAGGTGTAAAGCTACTTTGTCCCCCTACTTTTTTGAGGGTATAGAGTGTGTCCACCACCCTCTTCCTATTGGCTGGCCTCTAATTAACCTTAATCCCAAAGGGCCCCTAGAGGGTTCATATTTTTCCTAATGATGCTCTAACAAAATAGAACCTTTCTATATCATCAGTTGACCATTCGGCAAGGGTCGAGGGGGTCCCCAGTAGAAAAGTTAGGTTTTTGGCAAATGCCAGAATTCTGATCTGACTCCACAGACAGCTTGCTTATGAGGTTCATATACAATGTATATAATTAGTTTAGTGAAATCAATCAAGAAAAGTCCTCAAAAAGCAGAAAATGGCTTGAAGGCTACAAAGCGTCAAATTCGACATACGGGGTCAAACTGACTCCAAATGAGCCATAATTGGATGAGTTGCTTCACGACTATGTTGCGGATAAGTCCAAAGCCTCAAAATTGACTGACCAACTCAACAGGCAGTGTAGTCACAGAAATCGACGATTTCAAAGTCGACAAAGCACAAAGTGATGCTGGCATGACCAAACTTGACCAAATTCAATTTAGGACTTGTTTTAGGTGTATAGAATGTGTTTAGGTCAAAATTTATAAGTTTTGCAAAAAATTTGTGACTGCTGTAAATAATCGTGATTATTTAGTTTTGCACTATTTTTGCTTGGAAATTGTATCATCACCTCACCTATCATGTGTACACACCTATTACATGCCAAAAATCAAGTATGAGCCAAAATGAGCACCTGTAACTTGGAAAATTGCCAGAAAATGCAAAGAAGTCTTTGCAAGTTAATTTTTGGGTTATGGACAACATTTTTTGATCCAAATCACCTCATATTTCATACATAGAGTCTATACAATGCGTAGAACCAATTTGTACAAAAAAATGTTGATTTTGGTAGAAATGTTAATAATCGCGATTATTTACTTTCTAGCCAAAATGAGGGAATTTTGATATTTTGCCATCATACATCCAAAGTACATGATGCGTTAAGCCCATTAGCCTAGTTTGAACCAATTTGGAGCTCAAAATCTCAAATTCCCATAATATCTACTGTTTCAGAGACCTAAAGCCAAAATCTGGTACCGTTTTCATCCTATGCATCCAAATGAGCCCATATTTCACTCAGAGTATGTATCTGGTATATACTTCAAGCCTGTGATGCCAAGTTTGCAAAATGTTGAAAAAAATACTCAGCTGCTGTAAATAATTGCGATTATTTACTTTGGTTGCAAAATTTTGTTTGGACTTTACAATTTTGTTCCTTGCATGTTTTTATGCATCTATGCTTGTTTCAAAAATTGATTTGAAGCAAATTGGACCAAAGTTATCAGCATTTCAGACTCAAGGACATTTTAGAGAAAAATCTGACAAATCTGCTAACTTTGACACTCTATTCACTAAACAGGAGCCATGCAAGCAGCAGAGAGGGCCAAGAAGAAACTCAACCAGAAAGAAAAGTTGCAGGAGCTTCCCGCATACCAATTGGATCCAGATTCAGTCAAAGCCGCCAAGGCAGCCTATCTTTCAAAAGAACAGCTAGAATAGCATCACACCACAGTGTTCACCGATAGATTCAAGAGTGAGGAGGCACATCAGGTAGAGTTGCAAATCCTACTCCAAGAAGTGTATGATGTTGCCGTGAAGCCCGAGACCAAAGAAGCCAACCACACGCTAGGGCTCATAGATTTCTATGAACAGGAGTCGTTCTGTGTGGATTTCCAAAAAACTTACGAGCTTTTATCCACGATTAAAGAAGATGGAACTACCCAGATTTTTGACCCTCAGGGGAATAAAGTCAAAGTGGTAATAACCAAGGAAATAGTGGCAGAAGCACTCAGACTGCCCACAGAAGGAATGATGATGAGGGCAAGGGACAGGAAAACAGCAGGTACTTTCACCAAAGAAACCACCGTAGCCACCTTTGCAGATCTAATTCACAAGCATATGGAAGAGCCAGCCGGGTTATACCACTAGCATTTCCACTTCCTGGCTAAAAGGCCACCAAGGTATACCACACCAAATCATGCGGTTGCCACCACTTTGACGCAAGTCCTCAAGTCAACAACCAGGAAACCGATGGACCACGGACACAATATGTCTTGACCACTCTAAAAGGCATAAAGAAAGAAGCAAAGATTACTTACGTGGGTGCACCAGAGGTATTGACAAGGATTGCGTACCATGCCATCAGCATGGCCGACAACCTACCACCTGCCCCAGACCAAAACACTTGGATACTGTCAACACAACCATCTCCTCAAGCTACAAGATTAGCCAAGAGATCTTACAAATCTGATGAAGAGTCAGCTGAAAGCTCGCCAGAAAGACACAACAATGAAAGCTTAGATAATGAGGAAAAGAGAGCACGAAGAGAGGAGATGAAGAGAAAAGCCGTGGCCGCACACCAAGAAGAGCCCGTGCAAAAGCAAGCCCGGTTTGAAAGAAAAAAATGTGCACACCAACGCAACCGACAAGCACAAGGAAAGGACCTAGAAAAATGGGTGCCTAGTGGGTTTAAGGGACCAAGGACAAAGCATCACATTAGGAAAGAGGCTGAAGATCCAATAGAATCCTTGGAAAAAATGTATCAAGAAGCAGAAGCCTTGAAGCTGAAAGAAGCCCAAGAAGAGGCAAGGAAAGAAAAAGAGGCGGAGGACCAGAGACAAGCCGAGAAAACGGCAAGGGAAGAGGCATAAGATGACCAAGATCATGAGTCTCCCCGACCCACTTCACCGCCTACGGAACAGCAGGATAAACCCTATTCCAAGCCCACCACCATCACCAGCAACGAAAGCCACAGAAGATGAGCCCACCAATGAGATAGAATCTGAATCAAAAGAAGCAGAAGAATCTGCACAAGAGGCTACTGCTACACAAGAGAAACAAAAAGGGAAAGAACTCGAGCCAGAAAAGGAAGCGAGTCATGCACTAGAGGAGATCACAAAGTTTGAGCAAACACAGGAACATGGAACAGAGGAAACACCTTCCACCTCCACACAACATGAAACGGCCGAGGCATCCACAAAGCCTCAGGATGACAAAGCAGAAGAAGGCTAGCCACAACCTCAAGGGCAAGAAGAACCAGCCGCCACGACACAGCCGAGACACACACAAGAGGCTGCAAAAACATCAACCGAGTTGGCACGACATGAAGACTGGCAATCAAATGATGAGGTAATCTTGCAAGTCAACAAGTATGCAAGGCAAATGCAGGATATGACGAAAAGACTCCGATTAGCAGTACTTAGCCGCAACACAAAGGCTAAAGAACTAGAGATGGTGATTGACGCTCTCCAAGGAGAGTTAGAAGACATATTAAATGTCATCACCGATCTTCAGAGGCAAGTGCAGGAAATGAAAGCTGAATCTGAACAACATCAGCAAACAAGAGGTAAACAACAGAAAGAGATGGAGGAGTTAGGTGACCTACTTACAAAACTATCAGATGCATGTAAAGCCAAGGATGTAAAGCCAAGCGTTCTACATAGGATTCTTCACTTGGCGAATGAAGATATTTGCACCTGTGATTAGCAACCTCACATCAAGATTTGTAGGCTACTCAGTAGTGAAACTGAAGAACAGAGTAACTATGCAGTTTTTGCAAGTGTCAGATAAAGAAAGGAAGATCAGATACCAAAAGGCACTAAGTGTGCTTAAAGACCGCCCCACTAGCTGCTAGTCCGAAGACTACTTCAGTCCATAAAGCTGTGTCAAGGGACGACACAGGCGAGGAGGGGGGGAATGTTAGGAGCAAGCTAACACGGATACCATTTTTCGAAGTTCTCATTGTAAAACACTTATTATTTTGATAAATCGGGAATATTGTAAGTCCTATTTTCTCGGATAAACTATGTAATTAATGAGCCGGGGCTACAAGCTTCCAGATTGTATCAACCTGTCATTACCCATCTTTGGTAGAACTCCCAAATTATTAGTTTTGACCACCAAAAACCTTGGCTAAGGTATAAAAGCCAATTTTTGTAAGTTATTTTTCAAGTTTCGGATAATGAAATACACAGCATGAGCTAACGGTGCTCACTCCTCTCCTTCTTGCGCTTCCTACTCCCTCCCCGATTGTCACATTGCAGTTGTGTTTGTTGCATTGCAATCGCAGGTAAGAGCTCTACGCATTGACGTAAACACATCACAGTAATTCATAGTTTTTTGCGTCGTCGAACTACGGCCTGTTCATCATAACTAGGAATTTACACTTTTAAATAAAAAACTAAGCATAGGCGGGGTATTGGGGTATCATTGCTAAGCATTTAGATGCATTATGGGTCGAAAACAACTAGGTTAAAAATCCAATGCTGTTAATAATCGCGATTTTGGAACTTGACCTAAAGTGGGGTTTGAGACCATAAGCATGTGTACTTAGGTCTTATAAACATGTCCTAGAAGTTTCATTACGTTTGGATGTCATTTGATGCTGTAACGGATGTGATTTTTTTGTCGATGAGCGATTGGCTTTTGGTGATTTCAGTCACTTGAGTGTAGCTTGAGTTAGATGCGAGTTGTTAGTTGTTTTCTGAGAGATTGACAACCTCTTGTAGCCTCTATGCACTAGTCGAGTCAGTTTCACCCCATGGATTGACAATTTTATCGTGGTTCTCGCTAATACTGCAATAAGATAGGATGGTGAGGTTAGACATGCGTCCCACAAGGATGCAAATTGAGCCAAAATTATACAGAGGGGGTATAACCCTCACTTTGAATAGTATGGTGTTGTCAAATCCTTTAACTAAAAAATGCTTATTATCTTGATACTATTTCTTTGTATCGGGTGTATCTGATTTGGTCATGGAATTGTTTCATTTGTTTTTTTTGTGCATACATGGCTACAACCAATTTGAGTGTTATTTTGTCCAACTGTATTAGTTGGCCTAGTCTATTAGAAAACTCATGTCCCATCCATCATAAGTCTTTTGCTACCAATAGTGTAGGAATCAAGAACTCTACAATCAGTATGTCATTTAGCTTGAACACTAAATTTGAAAGGTTTTGTGTTCTGTGGCGTTTTGTATGCTACTCGATATTCTCATAAAGTTGAATGTAGTTTTTGATCCCAATCCGTTCGAGATTCATTGACAATTTTCATGAGCATTGTGCATAAAAAATTGTTTGTGCTCTCGGCTTGCCCGTTTTCTTGAGGGTGGTATGGAGCTGATTTAGAATGAAGCACCATAAACTCATGCAATAGATAATTAATCATGTCATTGAGGAAATGAGTTCCTCAATTGCTCACAATGTCAATCAGAAGGCCATATCTTGTGAAAAGTTTCTTGTGAAAATGTTCTCATACAAGAATTGCAATGTGGTTCTAGCATCATTTTTCTTTGTTGCCTTGGCCTCAACCCATTTGGTTAAATGATATGTGGCCAATATAATGTATTGAGAATGCTTGCAATATGCCAGTGGTGAAATAGGCTCGTGTTAAGTGATGTGCTCTTTTGGCTATTGTTTCAGGCTCAATGCTTGCTTCAACTCTTGCCCATTGAGCCGTACTTGTCTTGAGGATTTCTTATGTAGTCTAATTCTTTGCTTTGTCTCAACCTTTGCTTGATGTAAAGAATGAGTGGCTTCAAAAGAGGACATTTGCTGCTAGGTCTGTTGTGGTCCTTGTTGGGCATTTGTCTCCTTTTGGGCATCATCTTGTTCACCATGGTCATCACCTCCATGATCACTCATGTTACTGAAATCTAGTTGATTATAGTCAAGCTTAGGCTATAGTGTAGCTATTAGGGCTTTCAAATCCTTGTTTTCTTTCTTGAGAGCCGCATTTTTCGCCGCTTGGAGACTCTCCTCTTGAGCTAAGGCTGCTGTAGTGGCATCTTGCCGCATTCTTTCTTGGACTCTGATAACTCTCTTAATTTTGAAATCCAAGAACTGGCATCGAAAGGCACTGTATAGGTTTCTACTAGTAGTTGTGTCTACCAAGGGTTGGCCTTGATTTTGTCAACTATGTGGCATTGGGCCATTAGCTTCTCCTCAACACTTACTAATTGAATTTCAACTATGGCTAGCTGATTTTCTATTGTGTCAGCTTGGTTGAGGAAATTAGTGAGAACCACTTGTAAATCTTTGATTAACTTTTATGTGTGGCAATAGCTTGATTGGCGTCTTCTATCTCTCATAAGCTTCAACTAGTTTTTTTCATTGAGGAAGTAGCTGGTTCTTTGATTCTTGAGCTTCCTGCCTAGCAATATGAGCTTCTATGACTAAATCCTCTTGCTCATTTTTAAGTGTATGTAACTCAGCATAAGCCTCATTAAGCTCACTTCGGTGTGAAGAGACAGTGTTTTGATTCTCTCTGTGCTCTTGCATACCCACTTTATACATGTCAGTGTCTACCTTTTGGAGTGCTTGGTAATAGGGGTTGATCATGCTAAATTGCCCCGCAGAGGTGCTAGGTATGGGAATCGGCCGTCTGATTTCCTTTGGGACCACAGGAGTGTTTTTTTGTTTTGGATAGCTATCTTAATCCCTTGGCTCCTCCTGGGTGTCTTGCGGCCTGTGATGTTTTTGCCTGTAATTCTTGAGCTTGTGTCGTTTCACAACCAAAGTCTCCATGGGATTGGTTGTAAAATTCAGAGTGTGAGCTCTCTGTGGAGCTGTCTGACTATGGCCTCTCCTCCGTGTTCTTTGTTAGGAAATAGAGGCATAGCTAAATAGAGATTGGAGTGTTTAATTTAATGGAGAGAGATAATTTTAACACGAGAGATAATAGAGTAGAGAGAGAGAGAGAGAGAGAGAGAGAGAGAGAGAGAGAGAGAGAGAGAGAGAGAGAGAGAGAGAGAGAGAGAGAGAGCACATGATACACGTGGTTCATCCCAATGTGGTCTATGTCTATGGGAAAGCAGCCACTCAATGGCACTTCAGACTAGAAGTGGTTTACAAAGATAGTATACCCTTAATGGAGCTCCCACCTTGCTTCACTCTCACCACCTCACACACAACTTGATTCACCAACTCCATAATGGATTTTGTATGTAGAAGAGGCCTCCTTTTATAGGCCAAAAAGGTTGCCCTCTGTCATAAGAGACATGTGTGTGTAGCCGCCCTTGTGTACTCTTCCATGCGTCCATGTGTGGCTGCCCTTAGGTAGACAAGTCTGCTTGAAACTTGGCCATTCATCCATGAGTAGCCATAAAAAATTCCGTTTGAAACTCATCCACGGGCCATTGAATTTGGCCACTAGCCAAAGCCTTCAAACCATCGACCAATAGGACGACCGTTTTTCGATCACTTTTTGGCTACCATCCGGCCATAATATTTTGGCAAAAAGGAAATTCCCAAAGTGTGATTTTTCTCACGCACGATGGGTTCTCCTTATAATGGAGTCCTTACAAATGTGCGTTTTTGAGACTAAAAATCACAAGGGATGAATCAACCTTCATACTTAACAATCTCCCACTTGGAGACTAATCTCCACACTAAACCTGTGACTGCTTTCCATCCTAGCTTCTTATCTCTAAATGCAGATTGAAGATGAGAAAAATATCAACTTCTCCTTATTAACCACCTTTGTTAACATGTTTTTAAATTATCACTCTTGTGCACCTTTCCAAGTTGTAGTAGCCGTCCTTCTTCCAAAAGAGTATGTACGAAGTGATATCTCACTTTGATATGCTGCCATATTTACATCAACATATCCTTGCAAGAAAGTATGAGTACCTTCAAAACACAAAGCATTTGTCATTGTCCCTTTAAGATACCTTAGTATCCATTTCACATCTTGCCAATGCTCTTTACCTGCATTATCCATGAGTCTACTCACAATTTCCACTACATGTGCAATATTTGGCCTTGTCTAGACCACAACATACATTAGACAACCTACCACTGTAACATATGGAGCCTTAAACATGTATGCTATCTCCTCTTGTGTCTTTGGACACATATCCTTGGTTAGTTTAAAGTGACTAGCCAAAGGTATAGAAACCCATATTGCATCTTGCATTGCAAATCTTTCTAGTAACTTCTTGATGTAATCCTCTTGAGATAGCTTTAGTGTCTTTTTCTCACTTTCTGTTGATATCTTCATACTCCACTTTGCACCACCTAAATCTTTCATTGAAAAAAGGTTTAGATGACTCCTCTTTTAGGTCTTTGATATGCTGCATATTAGCACTTGCAATCAACATGTTATCAACGTACATCATTAGGATGATGAACTTCCCATCTCCCAAATTATTTGTGTAGACATAGTGATCTAAGTTGCATCTTCTAAATCCAAGATCCAACATCCATCGATCAAAATTCAAGTACCACTGACTTGATGCTTGCTTTAGACCATACAAGCATTTATTTAACCTCCAACCCATTTTCTCCTTACCCTTTTCTTCATACCCCTTCGGTTAAAGTCACCATGAGGGAATGCCGTGTTCACACCCATTTGCTCAAGATTTAAGTCATGAGAAATAATAAGGATGAGGTGAGTAAGTAGCTTGTTGAAGAAGTTTTGAAAAGGAAGAAAAGCTATCAAGATATGTAAAAATAAATTATCAAGATAAGTTAAGGTCTTTATCAAATTAAGCATAAAAGGAGGCCTTCTCTACTCATTCAACACTTATCTTGTCATTTTTGAAAGTGCAAGCTTAAGAGTAAGCATAAAAAGAGGCCTTCTCTACTCAACACTTACCTTGTCATTTTTGAAAGTACAAACTTAAGAGTAAGCTTGGAAAATCCATAACTAAAGCTCTTTCACACACACCTCTCTCTAAGAGAAGCCATGGTCAAAACATAATCAGGTTTGCCATTACACTCTCCCTCTCCTTTTTCCTAATCCTCAAGATTTTCATAGCTTGAATCTCCCTTATGTCCTTCATTTTTCTCATTCCAAATAGCATCATTGGTGGGTATTCAAGTAAAGGTGAAGAGAGAAAATACGAATACATGACTAAGATTCTCCAATAATGCCAAAGGGAGGAGAAGACTCTACCATACACACACAAAGGTAATGTCTCCTTGTTCTCTTTATGGTATTGCATTTTCTTGAAAGTGATTTACCTTTCATGCTTACTTAAATTCATGCTTAAGCTCTTACAAGCAAACCTTTCCCTTATTTGCTTGGAAAGAGCAATAACTTCTTAATTTTGTTGTCATGTTCTAATTATGGCTCATTACCAATCATAACTAACCATATTGCTAATGACTAACCATGATGTTATGTCAACTTCCATTAGTTCAACTAATATGGCATAGAGAGAGTAAAAAGCATTCTCTTTAACCATAGGTGATTGGAGATCATATTTGCCTAGATAGTATGCATAATGAATGAAGATCATAGTATGCCTAGATAGTATCTTTAATTATCTCTTAATCTTTTGTAAAAACCTTTTTATTAATTTCTAACTTACTTTTATTCTCTTACCTAAATTACTTTATAAAAGTAAATGCTATAAATCAAAGGCAACTAAGTAATGGAATTGTGTTTGGAACTAGCCTTATTTTCCAAAAGCGGAATTATAATGCTCTCATGAAAGCTCCACAGATTTTTCTTGATTTACATGAATTACGTGTGTGAAAGTTTTAGTGACCTACTTAAGCTAATATCTAGTTCTCTCACAAGGAGTTGAGTTTTGAAGGGTAATTTTATCATAACCAAAGGGGTTTCTTTGAAAGAGGATTTCCCTTCCAAGTAGGGGTATACTCCCTCCCCTCTTGTCAATTGGAAAACCTCAAATTCTTAAACCACCTAGCTATGGTAATATTCCTCTTTATGGTATCGAGATATGCCTAAATCCCATCTCAAAGAGGAACTTTTTAATTATTCATACTTCATTGCACTAACATGTCCACTCTTAGGAATGTTGCATTTTTACTCTTGCACTACGATTCATTGGAGGGTTCTATGCTTGCATAATTGGTTGAAGAAAAGGATTTTTTGAGGATATTTACATTAACATTACAAGTTAGTGCATCCTAAAGTTTGTGCTTACAGCTCATTGTTCACACTAAAGCAAAGATAATTGTAGAACATTTTGCTTGATCATAAAATTCCCATTGCTTCCATGGAAATGCCCCATGTCAAGACAAAACCTTAAACTCCCAAGAGACTTGTTGTATTTCTTCTAGTCTTGTTTGAACAGACATTAAATATAAATAGGAACTAAGGGGTTATAACTTAAGTAAATCACTCTAAATTTCAACTAGGATGAAAAATTTACCGAGTAAATTTGACGTGGATAGCCCTAGTATATCATATAATTTTTAAATGTGAAAATTATCTTACATGTTTGAAAAAAGGTTGGCACAGGTGTTTACCTATGGGATGCAAAGGGGGATGGTCATTTTTGGCTAGAGTTGATAACTGTTTGTGTATAGGGTTCATTCAAGGCTCTCAAATTGGGATTGGATGGGAGTGTGTCCCGGCGGTCGGGTGGAGAGACCTGCAAAAGCATATGGAAATTGGCTTAGTCTAGGCAAGCCTGATGCTGATAGGAAAAAGAGAAAGGAAAAAGGGATTTCAATAACGGATCGAATAAGGGAGGAGGATGTGGTTTAATTAACAAAATCTTCTAATTGTTTGATAGGCTAGGAACCTAAATGGGCTATCTCGCAATTGTCCTCATCAATCTGCTTCTCATAATATCTATTTAAAAATAACTTAAGGTATATTAATTTTGTAAGCCTTTCCCAAACAAGCTAACTAAAAATAAGAATTGGAAATTGTGTAAGGACGCCGCCTCCACACATGGGGGAGGAGACATGATACCCAAGTCCTAGGACAAGGATAGGGATATGCCTGGAGAAGTATATGTGATTGCTTGAAAGATAACTAGATAACTTAAATAATACTAAAGGAAAAAAGAAATAAAGTATTTTAAAGAGGAAAAAAATGAGAACGACCTGATAAATGCACACTTGCAAGGGTAAACAACAGTTTGCATGCTACTTTCAAATGCTTGAAATGTATTCTCGGTTTGACATGTTTGGAATACTATTTTTCTAATATAATAGTACTACCTTGGAAATGTGCATTTACAAAACGGTTTGGTGGGAGGGCAGATTCCGGAGGGTTAATTTGTTGGCCAAAAAGTTGAACCCCATTTTATGTTGTCCATTAATTTATGTCAAGAACGGGAAAAAGGGATTCCGATCTACAAAATGGGAATCAAACTTGGGAACAAGGAATTCATATAGTTAGTAAATACACTCATCTTAAGGGGACACACTAATGGATGTGCTCGGTCATAGCCATGAAAAAAGCATCAATGACCTTGAACCGAGGGTGAATTAGAGAACTGTCACCAGTTGACCATGGAAGGTAGAGCTCAAATTTTGTTTGATGGCTTTGATTGGAAAGTTTTGAATCGATAAGGAAAGATATTTTGGGGTTAAGGGTTCCATATGAGAAAAAATGAATGTTATCATCCCCTTGAAGATGTCAAGAATTGTGGTGTATCCATTTGGAGATGGTGTAGCTAACGGTCCTTGGCATGGCCCTCACAAGAGTGGTATCACAACACAATTTCTATTACAAGACTGAGCACCCTCCTGTTGTAGTGGTTAGCTGAAATTGAGATAGCTGGCGTAATGGTTAATTATGTGTTGTCTATTTATTTTTCTAATTGAGTTGATGATGATGATTTTGTAGAGTGGAATGCAGGGAATTGATGAAGAGGCTCCGGCAATTACTCTTGGCCATTTTATCTTATATCAGGGAAGGTTTGATTCAGAGTTGCTGCAACAATTATTGTACGCCGTTGAACCCCTTGGTTAAAATTTCCTCTAATCTTCCTATATAATTGTTATTGTTAGGATAGTTTTGGATGGAGTTGCAAGAGGTTTGGCCCTAAGAAGGGCATCCTAGATTGATATAGGTCTCATGGCTTCGAGCTGTGTGCTCAGAGGCTTGTTGAGACCTTGATAGAATCGGGCAATTTGTTGTTCCATGGTCATCTGAGGAGCATAACATTGTAAAGACACAAACTTTGTATAGTACTCTTCCATTGAAAGTCCTAACTGGTGTAGACCAAAGAATTCATTCATCTTAATGGCTTGGTGAGTAGGAGGAAGATAACATTCTATAATGGCCTACTTCATCTTCTCCCAAGTTGGTTTATTAGTAGGATTATCTGGACAGTGTTGTTTCCACCATAGCTTGGCATCTCCGCTTTGCATCCTGCTCTAGATTGGGCCGTTCTCCCTTAAAGACAGGGAGTTGGACTTGCTTTAGTAGTAAATTTATTTTCTTGTGTAAGAGTGTAGAGGCTATTTATGTGAGGGTTACCCTATGCATTAGGAAGAGAATGGGGTCTAGGAGGGCCTCTTTATTTGGCAGTTTAAGGAAGTCAAAGCTCTAGTATTAAGAAAGCAATCAAAGGAGAGATTTTGAATTCAAACAGGCAAAACGGCTAGTTTATTTGAATTCAATTTCCCCCCCCAAAATGAAATATAAAATCTAGCGAGTAGAACTACATCAAGTACCATATCTACGGAAAGAGCTCGGCATGTAGATTATAGATCTATAATCTCCGCACAAATCGGAGATTGTATGTAGAAGTTATGAAAGGCCACAAATCATAAAGTTGTTCCCCCCTTTTTTGGGGGGAAAAGTGCATCCTTTGACCATTCTTACACCTCTTTTACACACCCACCATTCTTGCACACATGGCATGCACCTATTCGTCAAAATCTTAATCACCTCCATAATCTCATGGCAAATAAAGAGGCCCTCCTAGACCTCATTCTCTTCCTAATCGATTTAACTTAGGGAGTTTAGTGTTTAGTAAATTTTTTCTGTAGTTTACTTATTCAAAACATTTAGTACATCATTCACATGCAATGATCAAACAGTAATCCACTAATATTTATTCCAGTAAACATGAAATATAGTATTCCAAGGAAACTCATGGTATATACAATGACTGATACAAGAAAACTAATATGTACAAGGACATCAACACTCCTACATAAAAATCCTATGCACCATGGGTGGGTTGGATATACAGGATCACAAAATACAACATCTCTTGGCCCTCTAAAGCTATGACTTACACCCATAGGCCTAACTGTCCCTGGGTAGACTATGGTAGTTACTTGATCAAATACCCATTGGTTTTGTGACACTAAAATACCACCATCTATTGCGATAGCTTCATTTGGATCCTCTATTCCTATGAAAAAGTATACTTCAATTATTCAAAGCTCCTCGACCCACTTGAGTCTTTTGAGATTTAAAGAAAACCCTTCCAGCTCTCCCGCATCTATGAGAAAAACTCCACCAGACCTTCCCCAGCTAGTTACCCAAGTGGGTGGGGAAAACATGTAATCTAATAGCTTCATTACACTCTTCTGTACTGTGTATCTTTGGGATGTGCATGCTCCCATAAACATGATGTTGAAGATCAAAAACTTGCGGAAGGCCTGATGGATTTCTTCCTGCACAGATGGGGACAATGTTTCTCATTTCTCTTTCTCTCTCACATATCAATTACATACATTTTTAATTTCTTTTGTCAGAACCCAATTTTTCCTAGTGACTTAATGTTTTTCCTCTAGGTCCAAGACCTTAATTAACCTTTCTACAATACCACTTGTGAGATCCCCAACCCACCAATACCAAAAATTGGGATGGGGTCCTTGACAGGTCTCTAAGACTATCAAAAGCTAGATTCTCTAAGTAAGAAGGGTCCAGGGAATAGACTTTTACCATTGACAATGGATTGGGACTATAGCCCTAGAAGAAGACCTAGTCCTGTCTCAAAACGAAAACGGGACAACATCTTAAAAATCTAAGATGTTTCAGTCCTTTAACTTCCACAATTTGGGCTAAAGTATTCTCAACCAACGCTTTTTTCTCCCTAACAAGTGTGAGGACACAGCCCGCTGGTGAACTCCTCTTCCAATTGGAGAAGTTTACTAAATGTATTTAGTGCACGAGAATGGATAGTAACCTGACAAATCAGGTCCACCCATCCATGATTGACAATCTTAGTCAATCCCCACTTACCACCCCACACTCACACATGATCCTTTTGTTTCCTAATTCTTACACATGTGTTTCAATATTTAAAATAATGGATTCCTTTTCAACTTTCCGTCACAGTAATTCATTAAGACAAGTCATTGAAATCAACATTGAAAAACAATCTTTCAGAAAACAATTATCTTTAGACTTAAGACAAGGTAAGGTCACTTATTATATATCTTGAAAATTCTGACACATACTCCACTTGTTTCAAGCACACATATACATGGGTGAAACAAACAACACCCTTCCTTATTTATAAATAGGGTGAAAATCCATCACCCAAAGTTCGGGACGCCCATAGGCCAAACCAATTGCCCATACAACCGGGCGGTTCCTTTAGGATAAAAACGATATCCTAAGAAGTATCCACCAATATACACATGTAGGAGGCACAAACTCCACGTACATGGGGTCCATGGATGACAAGCCATCATTACTCCTCACCTGAAGTGAAAATATTCCAAGGAATCAGAGGTGTCTTGAGACAAGCTGATGACCAATCATTCTTTCTTAAGTCAACAAGCCTTATCCCAAACAATTCCTTCCTAATTTACAAACAAGTGCATGTTGGTTTTTGGGAAGATGTCTTCCGTTTCGGCCAGTTTTACTTTTCTTACTCACTCTTTACGTATGCAATGTTAATATTTAAAGAAAAATTTTAATTATTTAAACTTAATTATAACGAAGACCCACCTCGGACTGGATGGCCATTTGTTGCAGTGCCAGGGCTTGAATGCTCTCATCAGTAGGCCTATTACTAGGCCCACAGTCTCGTTGGCGTGCGACGCTCTAGCTCTTTTAGGAACACTACCCTCTGTTTGTCGGTGTAGATGAATTTTCTGCTTCTTTTTCTCTACCTCAAGCGAGCTTACCACATCTTGAAGTGTTGTCTCTTGGATTTGGCTCCTTTTCTTCAAGGATAGTGACTATATGGTCATAGTTGGAAGGAAGTGCATTGAGGAGGATTGCAACTTTCTCGTCTTCTTCTACTTAGCATTGGATGTAGGTCAATTGTGTGATCATTCTTTTAAGCCTATTGACGGAATTGGATATGTCCTCCGCCTTGAGTATAGTGAGTTTGTAAAGTTTCTTTTTTAGGCTAACTTTCCTACGTTTGGCTCTATCTCCAAAATTCTTCTCCAAAACTTGCGAGGTCTCAAATGCACTCACCTATAAAATGTACATAATTATCATGGAATATAGTACTTATGATGCCAAGCGCCTGTTCATCTTTTTCTTGATTGAATGGAGAGAGGCCCTAGTTTGTGTGCCTTTGTGATCACTGAGAGATGTTTTTATTGCACCCCATAATGTTTTTTCATTAAATATCCCCTTAGCTTAGTTTGCCTTTTTCTTCCATGACCCAAGTGCTCGTGAAAAATTCTGAGTCCTCGGTCTTATCGAGAGACTCTCTCTATGGCAAGATTGCATCTTGCCCAATTTTATAAAGAAAATAGTGCAAGTGCGAGCTTATTAAATTCAATTTTGAAGTCACTCTTCATGAATAAGAATCATGAAGCACATCTTCATAGGAAAGTAATGCCCTTATGTGGATTTGGTGCATTTACATTGAGACTCCAAAGTTCTCGAACACTTGATGCTTTGAATGTTTGAAGCCTTTGAAAGTCACTTTAGAATTTGTTTTAGCTTTGAGAGAGCACCTATCTTGGGAGAAGCCTCTATGGAAGATGACAAGCACCTTTTGTTCTTTGGTTCTCGGCTTCAGATATACCTTGTTGAAGTTTTTGGGGATGATCTCTCATGGGAATGCACCCCTCACAAGGGTTGGAGCCGCGACAAATGGCCGCTTCCTGAGAGAATCCCTTAAAATAATTCTTGAAGGAAAAATTAGAACTTGTGAGTGGGAGCCCCTCCTTGGAAAGCTTATAGAGTTGTATTATTTTATTTTATGTCTTGTTGTGGGAACAACCACTACAATAATTTTTTTTTGTTTTATGAAGGAAACAATGATAATGAGAGATAGAGTTCGTTAAACTTTGGAGGCCAAAATGAAGCAGCTACTGTTGATTACATGGAGGCATCAATTCTCACCCTTTTTGTGATTTCAAGGTGTGTGTTGGGGCACCTTCATGCCAATTTTGCATCCATGGGAGCTGATCAAAGTTTTGTTGAGCATGATAATGGCGCATGCACGCACGTGTGCATGTGTGTGTAGACGACAAGCTATTCCAAATTTAATGAGGTTGCAAGATGGTTCTATTGATGAGCCAAGAATGATGCTGATTGTTTGTACAGTGTGGATTCCCCCTGGATATGCGGTGGTTTGCACAAGCTTGTTGCCAACAAAAAATAGTGTTTCTGTGGCCTCTATCAAATGCTTGGCCGTCACCATCCTTTGCTAGGTGTTGAGAATTTGACTATCAAGCTTGTTGAACCAATGAGCTGCCAAGGATATCAAAGGGAGTGGATTCCCGGAGTGCTGAATCCCAATGGAGATTGGCACCAATATTGATAAATTTCCTCCTACTGCGGGTAGCAAGGCAGTGCGCCGAGTATTTGCAAGTTGACCATACAAAAGAACACCAGGCCTCTTAACTCTTGAAGGCTTTCAAGCCTTTCAAGATCCTAGTTATAGTGATTTAATAAGATGTGATAAGTATGTCAAAGTAGAGGGCTTGAAAGTTCTATGGATTGCTCTTGTCAAGCACCATCCCCACACAGGGAAGGAATTGTGACAACAAGCAATTGAATGGAGCCAATGAGGGAGTAAAATCCCTCAAAATCTTGATACTAAAATGCAAATTCGGGCAACTAATTAGCAAACTCTAATGATCAAAGTTATGATACCAGTTCATGGGATTGGGTGGTGGGGTGCAATTAAAATCAAGGAGGTTTGAAGACTAGAGCAGCCATAGCTACACATACTAGAGAGAGAGAGAGAGAGAGAGAGAGAGATAAAGAGAGAGATACTCACACTCAATTATAATTTACAAATACAATACCTTTACAATATAGCATAAAATATGTACATGGAGGGCTTTATTTATAATCCTTGATTAGATATCCGATTTGCACTCCTTCTCTACTTGGCTTACACATAGCCATATAAAAAACCTAATAGCTTATAGGAAAAATGCCAAATACTAAGCTATACATGTGTCTACAGAGGTGTTTCACATGCCCACCTTTCATTAAGCATTGTTAATTCTTAGACTCAAAGCATGGAGACCAGTTATATAATCATGCCATAACAGTATATATTTTTCAACATATCCTTCCAAGATAAGCATCCTTTCCAAATAAAGGTTAACTTTCTCCAGTATCTTAGGACAAAGTCGCATTATTTCACCAAATTTCATCTTTGTGAGGAATCAGAAGTTACGCTGGGGTTAGTGTCAAGTTTGAATATTATATTAAGCTACACTTACCCTAAATTATGACAGCTATTTGAAAAAATAGGTTAGTTTTATAAGGCATTGTTAAACAGTCCAATCTTACAGGTTAACTATAAGTGAAAAGTGTAGTACATATTAGAATTAAGTGTTCCCACAGTGTGTTATGAGGAAAACATTCATTTAAGCACAATGACCTATTATAACCATTTGGAAAGGAAATAACCAATCAGAAAGTAGCCTGAGAAGGGGGACTCTCAGTGATTTCCTTTTGCAATTTTGCACAAAAGGGCATACGCATAGAGAGTAAGCACCACCACCACATGACCCTCTCTTTCTTTAATTACCTACAATATTGCAAGGCTAGGTGAGGGAGAAAACAATCCCTTTCCTATTAAATAGGAATTTGGGGGCGACCAACCCATGCTCTATATTTTGTGAGCCTACAAATAAGTCCAAGGCCTAGGAAATATTATAATTGGAATCCCAAAAAGGATACAATAAGATTTGAATATTTACCTGCTGCCATGAATGTGAATCGGCAACTTTAGAGGATCAAAGTTAGACCAGCATCGGTTCAGCATAGAATATCAAAGAGTGAGGGTGATAGTGAGTTTAATGCAATATGAATAGTATGCACGATGCTTGGGTACAAAGAGAAGTATGAGAGATGGATGCATAGGTGCTTAGCATGAATGCAGCACAAGGGAAGGAGACAATATGATTAGTGTGCACCATGCTTGGGTACAGAGAGAAGCATGAGAGATGGACTCATAGGTTCTTATCATAGTGAGTTTAAGGCAATATGAGTAGTGTGCACCATGCTTGGGTACAAAGAGAAGTATGAGAGATGGATTCATAGGTGCTTAGCATGGATGTAGCACAAGGGAAGGAGACAATAACTACCTTAGTACATCAACATTAAAGTGAAAGGTAGTAAAGATATTTCACATTGGTTAGGCACATGGTAAGTAAAACAACCTACCCAAGATAAGATCTCACCAAATGGGTACAAATTTAGTAAGATTTACCTAAGGGTGATTACCACACAGGCATTGGGAGTAGTAATTTGAGAGTTATTATTGAAGCATAGTAAGCTAGGTAAGAGCAAGAGGCATGAAAAGAGTAGGATGGGAAATCATGAGTATAACTAATAATACTCAATCTAAGGTAAGTCCCATAGCGGGTGTAAAAAGCATCACCATCTATTCATCATGCCAAGGCAACTAAGAAAGAATCCAATATTTAGAGTTTCCATGGCCACCTTACAAAGAAGATAGTTGATCTATCTCATGCCACCAACTATAAAAACCACAAGGGGAGTATCCCACCAAGGTGCCATGTAAAGAATCAAGGTAATCACCCATAAAACAATATAACCATCAACAACATTATTCATAGCCAACATAAGACAATTTCATCCATTGAAAGAAGTGTAGGTAAAGGCTTATGGTAATCATCCATAAGAAAATATAATCTAATCACTATAAACAACTAAAAGTTAGCCAACTACAAAAACTTCCTAGAAGTCACTTTTAAAAGAAAGCATTCAATGAAAACTAGTAGATTGCAACTGAATGAAGTGGCCATAGCCTCTTATTAGTTTATTGAGAGTTTTATTATAGGGACAATCCCATTAGGCATGCAACCCGTGGGGGTTAGATTATAAAATCAAGGAGAATATGTTCTAATATGATTAGAGCATCAGGAGACCCCTTCAACCAAAGGTAGAAAGTGCATGATAATGATCCATGGTAATCTCCCACGAGACAATATAACTATACGACAAATTTTACCCCAAGGTATCAAGCAAAGGGCATATGTTTACAACCCTACACCACCAAGACTTAATTGGAGCAATGGAATGTCCTTAGATAAATATAAGAAAAAGTCCAAACTCATCATTGAGGAAGTACAAGGTAAATCTTTCTAGTAGTCATCCTCAAGACAATATAACCATCAGCTCTATCAAGCCTAGAGCATAAACGAAGGTCTCCTATTGATGATAGTACAAGGTAACTATACATGTTATTCACCACCAAAACACTAGTAAAGCATAGACAAACCATCTTCTCAAGTATTATGGGTAGTCATGTGTAGGTAGACCTTAGGGAAAGCATGGTAAATATTTTAGCATTAGCCAGCAAGTGAGTCCTAGTTTAATAGAGGTAAAACAATAGTGTGTGTGTGTGTGTGTGTGTGTGTGTGTGTGTGTGTGTGAAGGATACAACAATCACATCCAAGTATAGTGACCATGTGTGTGTGTGTGTGTTGAATTATACATGTGTGTACATTACAAGGGTCAAAGCATGTATAGATGGTACCACTTTTTGCAATTTTTGGTGGTACCACCAATAGCCCCTAGAAGGAGATAACTTTATTGTTTTTGAAATGTGGGAAAGGGAGAGAAGGGTAAATTTTCAAGTTGCATGCAAAGATATTATTTGAAAAGCATGCAAAATCTACCTAAATGCATGCATGCCATTAAGGCCTAACATGGGGTCCTTGTTTTTCAAAATACCATTAAGATCAATAATGATGATGTGACCCCTGCTTATCGCCTCCACCATCTCCCTTCTCAAAAAATACCTCCCTACTTTTATCATCTCCACCCTTCTCATAGAAGCTACCCTACCTTCCTCTTCTTCACCCTTCTTACATAAGCTACCCTGCTTTTCATTGCGCAACACAGAGATGAGTACTCCTAGCCCCAAGAAGACCACACCCTCTAAGAAGTCCAAGATGCAGATTCTATTCAAGATACCCCTTCAAACAGCCAATATCCAAGCTTGATAAATCTTCCATGTCTAAATGTGCGCCCTCGATAGCAAATTTTGCTCAAAAAGGTGAGCTATGCTAGTCTATCTTGTCTGAGAAATGCATGTTTGCATTTATGGTCGTGTCAATTTATGCTTTTCAATATTGGTAGCGAAACCAACTTTTCCCTCATCTTATTTGCAAGAGCATCAGAGTATCCAAAATTGACCATATTTTGCTACATAGCATCAAGAGTATGGGTTGAGCATGGAGGGCAAGCCGCCCAAGGACCTCACTGATGAGGAATTTCCACCTGATCAGTGGCTCACTGTATTCAATGTTCCTGAGAAGAAGAAGAACAAGTTCTTCCTTCACATGGTGCACACCCACCTCTATGATTTTTGTTGCCTCCTTTATTAGAAAATATACCAAGATGCCCCCTCCAATTGTGAGCTCATGACAAGTTTACTATAGGGACTTTGCCTATGAAATTGTGCAGTAGCCAAAGCATAACTTGAAAGCCACAGGATTGCATGGGTAGTGGTTGGTGGAATGGTCTTGGAGAATGTCAAGTCAAAGAAGGGGAGTTTGAATAGGAAAGTGATGAAGTTCATGATGGATTATGGTGTTCACATTTCACCAAGAAAAAATGATATTTTTGTGGACTCCTATGACCCCATTGCATCCAATCTCTCTTCAAAACAAATTAAGACTGCATCCGAGCCCCTGTACATAGACTGGGTGGATCAAATTATAGATAAACTTGATTGCAAGGCCCATAAAGATAAAGAGAAGGTTGCTTTTACTAAATCTATCTTAGCAAAAAAGCAGCTGCACAATGAAGTTAGCTCTCAACTTATGCTCAAATTATTGCGGGTTAGAGAAAATTTGCAGGTATTGAAAGCACCTCCATCAAATAATGAAGGTCTTATAGTCCAATAGGAAGCTTTGTGCGTAGATGGGTGCTTTCAATATCTTGATTAATGTTGCAGGTATTGAAATCACCTGCATCAAATAATGAAGGTTTATAGTCCAAAAGAAAGCTTAGATTAGAGTTCAACCACTCCCCAACATCAAATGGGTACGATGTCTGGTATTCACCGTCTTTTGCCTTTTTGAAGCCGAAATAAGGTCAAACTCCTTGTTTCAAGGTGTACATAGGGTAAAACCACCCGATGAACACTCTGGTAGCCTCAAAATTTCTAAATTCTTGCCCCAAATGGCCCCAGAGGTCTCTTGCATAATTTTCCTGACTGGAGTATTTCTGATGCTTCTTTATGGTCTCTACACTTGATATCATTCACCAACGACACTCAAAAGCACAACAATCACTCAAAACAAGCACTTTATGAATTTTTCTCGCTTTCTAGCTTGGCCTTTTGACTTTTGGACACCAAAAACATGTAAAAACACTCAACTCAACATGTTAGAAGGGTGCTTTCAATGGGTGGTGGCTTGATTAATGTTGCAAATATGAAGGAGAAAGTGTCTATAATGTAGATACTAAACTCTTACATTTCGAAATTGGTGTGAACTTTCAGGTGCTTAGACCACTTCAAAGTGCTTAGACAATTGAAAGGTTTCTAGAACTTGTAAGTGATTGTTGTCACCACTTTTAGGTCTTAGAGCTCTTGAAAGTGATAAGAGGACTTCAAAGTACTGGGACCACAATCAAGTGCATGACCCTAATAATGCTTAGGCCTAATTGGCAGGCCTATTGCTAACTCTATGAATGTATCTAATAGGAGCACAAGGTGAAAGTTCTTCTTTTTTGGCTAGGGATTTAAAGAGAATCCCTTGTTGAGAAGACAAATGAGGTAAAAAAGTAGTATTGCCTTTTTTCCTTCAATAATGAGGTCAAGAGGGTAAATAGAGAAAATATTTCAGGGTTTTGGCGGTCGATCAAAAGGATACCATCAAAATATGCAAACGGGTGGGCAAGTTCTACGAGTATCTCCTTATTGAGGGCGAACAATAGCATTTCTTTAAGGTAATTGTATGCAAGGGCATGAAGCTAGAGATTACATCACATGGGTGAGCATGCTAATCCCATTGGGATTCCATTTGTTTGTTTGTAGAAGGTTTGGTAACATTGAATGTACATATGGTTTATCCAATTATTGAGTTCAATCACATCCTGGAAAGAAAGCCCATTCTTGTACTTTATCTTGGACCAAACCCCTTGTTGGCAAGAAGAGGGGAAACTCTTGAAAGAAATTAACTCATCAATAGTAGATTTAAATGACCATGAGATAAGGTCATCTATGAAAGGAATTAACCCAAATTTACCTTAGTGAGGGATGCTCTCATAACATTTCTTTATGAATAGAACAAGGAGGAGGCTTCTTTTGGGAGGGATGGAGTCATAAATGGAATAAAAAATCCACCAAGATGATTGGAGCTTGATGTTAAGGCACATTAATGCCATCTAGTTAAGCATCTTTGTGTTGTGTTTCAATAAAGGGAGACAATTTTTTTAGCAAGAAAGCCATCAGCAAGGACAAATCATAATAATCACTAATATTAGCTCTACATGTAAGCCATCTCAAACTTTGTTTATAAATTTTGTAAGAAGTCATTAAGAATGGGAGGGTAAGGAGTTGTTTAAGCACATCCTTTTAAGCATAGCCTCTACTATAGTAGCGGGGTTCTCTATACATTTGATGAAATCAAGACTACAAGTTTTTTTAATATCCTAGTGTGGGTGAATAATTTGCAAATAAAAGTGGGTTATTAGGGAGTCTTACCATACACCGAGCGATATTTTCCGAGCAAACCAGTATCCAAGCGAATATTTATACGACATGGATCCATGTTTTCCTATATGTAGCAGTTGGCAGATTTTCTAGTCAGCATTATTGGGGCCCCATCCTCAACATCAAGGATGAAGAAGAGGGGGGCATGCCACCTAGGGACCATGTCTATAGTTTTCTTTTATATTCTCTCTCTCTCTCTCTCTCTCTCTCTCTCTCTCTCTCTCTCTCTTGACATACCATATGCAAAACCACCTTCAAAGCTTAATAGAGTAGTGATCTATGTGTTTCAATTCTTGTCTTCACTTCTTTATTCAAGAGACGTGACTGGTGATTCTTTGACTCCAAGAGTTGTACGGTACATACATGCCACATTCTCTTTGTCTCTCCTCTTGCATGTCGTTGCTCTTTCTCTCCTACTGCAAATGCACTCTCTGTCTCTGTCTAACTGTAAGGCACAAGATTGTGTCTCCCTCACATGCCTCTCTCTCTCTCTCTCTCTCTCTCTCTCTTTGCACATGTGCTCATGAATGTAGGCTAAGGTGGAAGCTACTAGGGGAGTAGGCCAAGACTCAAGGTACAATGTCACATAGGCTAAGCAAAGTGCAAAGCAAGCACCAAAAAAATCCAGAACTCAAAAATAAATTAATCAATTGAAATTTTTCCTCCACATGAGAGGGAATCTTTGCCTTGGGGAAGGAAAGGTGATGGACTTCTACTTTTGCTATAGATTTATCACTGAAGAGAATGATGGGCAAACCCAAAAAAAGATTAAAGTTTCTTTAGAATCAAGATACTTCTTTTGGTTAAATGCAAAGCATTCCCTTTAAATGCACAGGAGTTTCCACTTGTTGTGAGGTGGAGATCTCTCTCTCTCTCTCTCTCTCTCTCTCTCTCTCTCTCTCTCTCTCTCTCTCTAACACACACACACACACACGAACGGGATGCACTCTCCTATAGATGCGCATGTGGTAGGTCCTTTCTCTTTTTCTCTGTCTTGCTGGTCGAGGTGGGCAACCGACAAGATATTCAATGCATTTTTCATGGTGGTAGTGTAATTTAAAGAATTGTATCAATGCTGCAAGGAGGGACACTAACCTGTAGGAGAGAGTAGATGCGACCTAGCACTCTCTCTCATGTGCCTAGTTTGTATGCATGGCAATAAATGCTTTAGGGCTTTGTGTCTCACAGAAGGCACTCACAATAGGGCAAGGGGAAGGGTACAAGTGGAGGGAGTGATGGTGAGAGAAGGTGGTTAGAGGGGGGCTATCTAGAAGTTGCAGTAGGAAAAGGGTGGCACCATTTTCTTTTGAATTCATAGATTTGCCAATTCTCTTGGAATTTAAAGAACTAATTAATGATGGGAATGGGATCATGCTAGCTAATTAATGATGGGAAAGAGAAACATAGTGCAAGTGTGTGTAAGCAATATTATTACTCAAGAGAAATAGGTTCCAAGATAGAATTAACTTGGACTATAAACACAATCTTGAGTATTGATTTAGCTTAGCACAGGCTCACCATAGACAAGCATGTAGTGCAAACTTGAACTGTGTTGTTTATTCATGAAAGTAAGCTTTAAGTAGCTCTACAGCTTGACTCCATTACATGTGGGATAATTCCTCGATAATTCCTCCTCTTCCCTTCTTCACTCAGACTTTAGGAAAAAACCCACACTTTACAATCCTCTCCTTGGGATTTGGACTAAGACAAAATATTGAAGATTCAATATTCACACAGGCTGATAAAGTCCACACAAGCTGCTTGGCATGAACAATACTTTTGTAAGAGAGAGGATTTAGAGAACATGACAACAGTTGAGGACCGGATTTATGTGGAGCCGGTCCCCCCTCCAATAGGCATTTGTATTATGATTTCTCCCATTAAGAGAGACTTGTTACAATACAATCTTTGTGATCCTTGTGACCTAGGTGATGCAATGAAGATGGAAAGCTTCATGCATCACAAACATAACATAAACTTGAAGAAAGATTTAACTATCCCAAGCCTCAATCCCAAGACCTCGAACACCTTCGAAGGTGGAGAGAGCTAGCAGGGAATGAGGGTAGGGAAGAGGAAGAAGAAACATTTCGTAGGAGAAAGAATTAGTTCCTCACTTATCATAACTCTTGTTGCTAGCATACATAATAGCATAGTAATGAAGAAGAAGGAGATGGCAAGCTTAAGCATTGAAGCATGGCTCTTGGTTGGATTTGCACTCCATATCCAAGAGTGTTGGTGTAGGCTCTCAACCTCTACTTGCTTGGAGAAGGAGAGGGCGCTCTTGCACTTTGCATTACACACAACGAGAGTGTTTGTGAGTGTGTGTGGGTGAGTATACCCCCTAAGCAACCCCCTAGCTTGCTTGGGTCGACCCCCCCTTGTAGCTCATGCTTGAAGCTCATTGGACCCCTCCAGGCCTAGCCAATCACAAGTACGAGGCATTACAAGCAGCAAGGTAGCCTTGAGACAAGTGTCCCCCTTTCCCCTTTGAGAGAGATGGCTAGATAAATGCTAAATCAATTAATTAAGTCTCCTAAATTATTATTGGACCCCTTGGGTGGCCAACCAATAGGCTTCAGGCACACCATGAGGGCAACATGAGGAGGAACTTGACAAGTGTCCCTTTTGCTTTCTTTGTACCATTCATGCCTCGTGTGAGTGTGTAGGTGTTCTCTCTCATCCCCCCTCATGTAGGGCTCGCCCCCTCCTTGTAGGGATTGAATCTTTGACTTTTTGACACCTCAAGCCCCTCATGCATAGGCCCAGCTCCCACCACAAGCTTGGCTTATAAGCACTTTAAGCTTGGGCTGGGTTCTCACCTCAAGTGCAACCCTAGCATCTCAAGCATGTCAAGCACCTCAAGCATCTCAATAATTAAGCACCTCAAGCATCTCAAGCACCTCAAGAACCTTAGTCATCAAGCATGACAAGCAGGACAAGCACCTCGAGCTGGGTCGGGTTCCCGCACCTCAAGCTCAGCCCTAGCTTACCTAAGGTCAAAGGCCTTTTACACACATTATTGGAGGTCTTCAATGAAGCTAACCCTAAGGTCTTATGCTCCATTTTTTAGCCTTGCTCTTTGATAGACCATCTCTCATTTGGGCCCCTTTACCATTGGCCCCGTGTTGAGATAGATCTATAAGCACATGTCTATATCTTAACACTTGTTCCCGTTTATTCTCCCACATTAAGTGATCAATTTAATATGAGAGAATCATTTGGGTTGGTTAGATATTAGATATTATGACATACAACAGTTGTGTAAACAAGTTTTTTGACACATTGTAGTCTATCATGGTCTCTTGGAGGGATCATGATAAAGCATCTAAGGATTATCTTATTGCGACGCTGCATCGGGGATAATCCCGTCTTGATGCAAACTCTTGCTGCGTCACTTTGCTGCCACCACCTGTCTGGATTGGTCGTCCTCTCCTCCCTGATACCAGAGACGATGCTTGGATGAGGAGATGCATGCGTGACTACATGAGGAGAGGAGTGGAGGGGTATCAGGGAAGAGAGGACGACCAATCCAGATAGGCAGTGGCAGCAAATTAAGTGACGCAGCAAGAGTTTGCATCAAGATGGGATTATCCCATCACCTGGGGAGTGGCAGCGATTGGGCCAGCTTTGAGGAGGATTTTGTCCCATCACCTGCGTCATGGATCGACGGGGTGGAGAGGTGAGAGTATTAAACTCTTGCGTTGAAGTATTTGTATATGTGAGGCCCATTCACATCTACACAACTAGTAGCCCCATTGGTATGTCTTTTACCCTTCAATGGAGCGAATCACCACATGTTCAATTAGGTTAGATTTAAGATAAGATTTTGGATTGAGTTTTTATATTAGATTCTACCTTCGAGCTTACGGTAAAAAAATTAGAGTTAGACGAACGGTGAAAAGATCTACTGTGAAAAGATGTTAAGATGTTGTGAAATGCTACAGCTAGAGAAGAGGCAAAGGGGTTTTGTCTACTACATGCACTATCATGTAGACGTGGGTGTGCAGATTTCTTGTACCCACAAATATAGGCATTGACCAATAAAGACGAGATTATAACCCGGTGGTTCTGATCTCCGTGCACCTCTAGACCGAGGTGTGCGGGGATTGGACATGACTAGAGAATGTGAGGTAGTTTACAGTGTGAAGAGAGAGAGAGAGAGAGAGAGAGAGAGAGAGAGAGAGAGAGAGAGAGAGAGAGAGAGAGAGAGAGAGAGATAAAAGACAAAGAATTCCAATAGAACATTAAATCTTTTGTCCAGGTTATAAGATTTTTACCCTCATTGTAGCCTCTGACAGCTCGGGGGATGATCATGCAGACCACATTCCCAACGAGGCAATGTTTGAGCCCGAGATTGATGAAATGATCGGGACAATCATGGATTCAGAAAGGCTTATCTATGATGATATGAAAAGTGAAGCCGATACGCCTTCACTTGGATGGAGTGACACTAGCGTCATAGCGCTTTTCAGGTGATCTATCAACATCATTGCGTCATTGTATTTAATGGTCTTTGCGTCTACTCCAAGTACGTATGCTCTAGGTATGTTCTCACAAGCAAGGACGACGAGCACCTCCTCTCTCTCTCTCTCTCTCTCTCTCTCTCTCTCTCTATCTATCTACTTGTCCATGTTTTCTACTCCATTCATTCAATATTAAGTTTAAATGTTCGTGTGTTTAATGCAGGTATGGATGATGAGTAGTTTCTTTCTTCTTTGTCACCCCAGCAGAGACAGTGGTACGTGGAGCGTCATCGCTCTGGCGCACCATCGCGCGTTCCTACTCCATCTGCATCTCCCTCTATTTCGGAGCATTCAGCACGCTCCGAAGCTTCGGTGTCGACAAGACGATCTTCACACTCGTCTAGGCGCCGACGCTCTAGTGGTGGCGGTGGCAGTTGTTGTGGGGATGCCACCGCCGATGCTTCGACACCGCCTCGTGTTCAATGAGGCTCTTTACCCTCCCCTTCTTTGCCCGCCCTGACACTAGCTACGGCATCGCCATCGACAACGGGTTTTGCGCGGCTGACTGCCGTTCCAGGCAGCTACACACCACTAGCTACTCCTCCAGGAGTCACTCTAGTGGTGGACACTCCTCGCTTCGGGGCTCAAACTCCAGTGGGGACACTTGATGTCCGTACCCTCGTTGACACGCTGCTAGAGACCCTTGTCGGGACACCCAGGTTCACGCGTCGACTTGGCTTACTCCGTCGACTTCAGCGGCGGCATCATCTTGGATGATGAAGGCAAGAAGGTGATTTCACGCATGCGCGGTCTTTGCTCTCAGGTGTTTAGACACTGCATACTAAACACCTGGAGTGAAGTATCGAATGATTTAAAAGACAGAGTCATCAGCATTCTTCATGACGAGTTTCCCGTTCCAACACGGGATGAGCGCTTCAATGAAGATGTGATGAAGGTTCGAATGCGCGAATACTGCAAGCACAAGCGTTCCCAAGTGCAAAAAGCAATCAAGCATGGGTGGAACATACCAGATTGGCTGGCCAAAGAAGATGGAAGAATGCGAAGAAAGCAGCACGCAAGAATCCCGACAAGTGGAAGCAACAAAAGGAGGTAGACACAGCGCGAGTAGAGGGAGGGAGCTCGCACCACTTGGGGAGCGGCGGGTGGGCATCATTTGAGGCCAATTTTGTAAGTGTTTTCGCATTGCTCTCTATGTTTCATAGTTTAGGGTTTATGGGTTTTTAAATTCTAGCATAATGGATTCTTTGTATGTTTTGATAGTGGTCGAAGACAGGACGTGATCCCACACCGTATGAGCGCGAGTACGCAGGCAGGAAGGGCTTAAACGCCCTGATGGACATTCTGAGTTCTCGCGGCGGCATGGTTAGTATTAGGGTTTACTCTTTTCTATTTGTTGTATTGTTTTATAAACGTCGCTATATGTTTATACTTACAAAAAGCTGTCTTATTGTTTTTTTTTGCAGAATCCGACAGTTACGCCGCTTGGACGCGATGAGATGTCTGATTAAACGACATCAGTTTAGTCGTAGCTAGATAGCATTAGTTTCTTTTTGTCATAGCTTATGTATCATGAGATGACTTTTATACGTCTTTTTGAAAACCATGTATATTTTTTCAATAATGACAATGGTTTGTAACTATTACATTTGCAAAGTTTAACAATCAAGTGATTTTGCATATGCGTACAATTGTCATTGATTTACTTTCATCAATTCATGCTTGTCAGTTTTGTATCTTTATTTGCAAACAATACGTACTATGGATGATGGAGTTAATGGTTATATTGTCTTGTGGGTGACTATTTTGGGTCTATATCTACCTTTGCACTTTTTTTCAAAGGTGAATCAATTAATGAAACATTCAATATGGTTGATGGTTGAATGCCCTGCCACCAAATTTTTTTCCTATCGGGCGTCACTATGAACGTCGCTATATAAGGCTCTGCAGCGTCGCTATAAACGTCGTTATAGATGGCCTGCAAACGTCGCTATAATCTTCGCTATAGGCGTCGCTATATAGCAACGATTATAGCGAAGATTATAGCGACGTTCCCGTATCAACGCTCTTAGCGACGCCGGGGGTTATAAAAACCCAATGTATTTTCGTCGCTAAAAGCGTCACAAGAGCACACAACCTCTTGTAGTGATTTTGTTGAAATCGATATAAAAGCGCCCCATATTGGGCTTTTCTAAACTCGTGTCCCTCGTGTCAGTTTTAGGATTGTCTGTCTAGTGTATTGTTCGGTTTGCTAACTTGATTTTTATTGAAGAATCATTAGTCGCCCACGGCTCCAAGTCAGCTTTGAAGGTTTCGGGGCCAGCCCCCATAACAACTGGTATCACAGCCTGGTTCAACGTGGGTGGTCTATGCCTAGCGGTGGGACACCCAGGCTTGTCGAAAGCGACCCATCCACGAGTAGCTCGACCTTGCCAATTGAGAAGCTAGCCTAGATTGTTGAAGATGGTATAACCAATCCATGGGAGCACTCAAAGTGGGTGCGACTACAAGGAAGGTTACAAAGACGGGATAGTTTTGACGAGGTCGAGCATGAGTTTGCATCGGTGCCATTGTATCCATTGAAATGAGCCATCAAGAAGAAGCCTCGCACCACGATAGAGGGGACACTCCACCTCAAGAGGGGAGATGGAGACATATGAAACCCCTCATGAAACAGTTGGTGCAAATCAATATCGTGAATGTTCAAAATGCATAAAGCATGCAAAAGGATAAGGGTAAGGAATTGGTGGGCACCTCAGGAGGTACCTCAGGTGGCGGTGACAGGATGGAAAATTTCAAGCCATCAAACCCACACGGAGATAAGAATCCCTGGTGCTAGGGAAATGGATCCGTGATGTGGAAAGCTTCTTTCGAACCAGCAAGATGGATGAGGGTAACTAGCCCATGGTAATCTCCCCCTTTATAGAGGAGTACACCTACAATTGGGACCTAGTGGAGGAAAAGAAAAATCCATACCTCATTTGGACATGCCTTAAAACTAACTTGCGAGAATACTTTGTACCCAACAATGAGAGAATAATGTGTACCCAAGAATGAGGTTTTTTAGCTTCTAGGTGAATGGAGAGCCATGACCCAAGGTAAAAGTAAGCTCCAGGATTATCTGGCAAAGTATAGACAAATCATGCTTAAGACAGAGCAGATGGATTGAGAAAAGATGAGGCTACATGGCTGCCTTTATGGGCTCAATAATTGGGCTCCCATAGACATTGAAAAATAGAATCCATCAAACTACGTGGACGCACTAGCAATGGCTAAGTGGTTAGTGGACTTCGATCTTCGCCAAAAGAGGGCTACCAACCTGAAGCCCATAGGGGACAGTGGGGCTAGCACAACAACACCCACGAAAAAATCAACAAAGTGCAGGGGCTCAGAAGAGCAAAACCTCTAGCCCATAGGGGACAGTGGGGCTAGCACAACAACACCCACCAAAAATAAACAAAGTTCAAGGGCTCAGAAGAGCAAAACCTCTAGAACCTCGAGAAACCAAAACAGACCCCTTTTGAATTTTTGTAATAACAATCATAGTAGCTCAAGTAACTCCTGGTCTGGTAGTCAAAGTATCTCGGCCAATCAAAGAGAGGGCCCTCCAAGTCGATGGGATCGACCTTGGCAAAATTGTTGTCATTGTGGGGACGCTTAATGTCCTAAGAACGATCCTCAATCTCGAGTACACTCAGCTTGGGCAAGTGGGTCCACCCAAGATAGGGAAGGGTCATCCCACGTACACATGGGAGAGGGCAATGAGCGAGCTTGGAAGCAAGCCTTTTTTTTTCAAGAGCCACCCGCTCATCACCTTTGCTGCCCCTCCTCCTATGTCCGTCCTCCCCTGACACTCCACCTCCACCTCTTCCCCTCCCCTCACTCTATCCTCCATGCCTATGTATCTCTCCATCACTCTCCATCCCTCCCTTGCATTGTCCCCACCTCTCCCTTCTAGTCGGCTTTGTTACCATATATGTGGTAGTGATGTGTGTAATGCACAGGCCTTGTCCTTTTGTGTGGAATTTTTGTAAGTGCGACTTTCTATAGAATAGGTCGCTTACTTTTCTCGCTGGGTTGCGCTATATAGCATGTGTTAGTTCTGCTTCATTTGTCTCTTTTTGGGCAATCTTTAAATCAAGTGCAGTCACTCGCCATGGCTAACAACAACAAAAATGTTTTCAAGATGTTCACTACTGAGGATAAATTGGATGGGGATAAATATCCAATGTGGACTTACATCAAGACATATTTCTTGTTTCAAAGGGCGTTGGGAATGTTGTGCAGTATGTTCGCCTTCCATGGACACATGCTCTATTGAGGATGTTGTAGGTTATGGCAAGTATGTTACTATTAGAGTTTTTTTGCCTATGGTTGAGCAGTCTCGTTGGGATTTTAGGGATGCGTAAGCTCATGCATTGACTGCATTATCTGTAGGTGCACTATTACTCCTCACAGTCGCTCAACAAAATCATCAAAACGGGCTTGGGATACTCTGATTGATCTTTATGCAAGTTACATGCGACTAAAATTGCATTGTTGCATAAATAGTTGGCGTCGAAGATCATGCAAGAGAAAGATTACATGGACACTCTCCTCGCCAGTATCAAGAATATCAATGAACAACTCATTTCTGCAGTCGAAGTCATTTATGACAATTCACTTGCGCAAATTTGCTCAATGCATTGCGAGATTCTTACGAGACTTTTGCTAGTACTTGGAGACTTATGACCCGAAGGAACACCTCAAGCTGTCAAGTTTGATGCGTTATGCACGCTTCTATTGCAAAAGTCGCTATCAAGAAAGAACAGGGCTAAACAGCCTGCAGTTGAATAGGCTTTTGTTGTTGCAAAAAAAAAGGTGGTAATAGCAATGTAGCCACTTCTCATGGTTCTTTAATTAATGGCAAATCACATGTTTTGGGAATTATGGTGAAAAGGGAAAGAAGAAGATGTGTTGCCATTATTGCAAAGATAACGATCACTTGATAAAGCAATGTCCCAAGTTAAAGGCAAAAGAGGCCAAGAAGAAAGAGGCTCGCTCCACATACAAGTGCAACTATTGTATAATATTTTGGAACAAGAGATCGTGATGTAGATATAGATGCATAGTGGGCATTCACTGTAGAGTGTACTTATGATCCTTCTGTCCATGATGCATGTATGTCACTTGCTGCAGATTCACATGTGTGGTACTTTGATAGTGATGCTACAAAGCACATTACTTCACATCGTGACTTGTTTACCTCTCTAGAGTCTATCCCTCATGGGGACACAATCACTCGTGCCAACAATGCCTCTTCTAGTCAATGGAGTTGCAAAGATTGTGCTAACTTCTACGAATGGCAGTTCTTTCACACTTGTTGATGCACTTTATGTACTAGAGATAAAAAAGAACCTTTTGTTTGTATCTGCACTTGCAAGACTTGGTCTTATTGTCAAATTTATGGATGACGTATGTACATTTCATGATCTCGATTTTGGTGACAAGTATGGACAAAATTTTGCAAATTGAGTTGTGGATTCAAAGGCTATTTCAGATGCAAAACTTTGGCATGCACGTTTTGGGCATTTGAATTTTGCTAGTTTACTGCATTTGCACAAATCTAATATGGTCGCTTCTTTGCTGCCTCTTGAAGCACCTTCTAAGCATGTTTGTAAAGACTGTATTTTGGGTAGGATGCAGTGTTCGAAGTTTCCAGAGGATAGTTCGGCAAGGGCTACATGCAGGTTGCAACTTGAGCATAGTGATGTTTGTGGGCCTATGCAAACTCCATCACTAGGCAGTTACCTATACTTCGTGACTTTCATTGATGATTACTCCTCGCATGCATGGGTGTATCCACTTAAATCTAAGTCCGAAGTGCGCATGTGCTTCAAGAAATTTTTGGCTATGGCTAAAAATGTCTTTAGATGTATTATGGGAACCTCCGTTCAGATCAAGGGGGGGAGTATATGTCTCATGAGTTTAATACATTTCTAGCTAATCATGGGATAAAACACTAATATACATTGCCAAATACACCTCAATAGAATGGTGTTGCTGAAAGAAAGAATGGGTCGCTTACAGAGATGGCATGATGTATAGTCAAGAGTCAAGCTTTTCCACATTCATTTTGGCTTGAGGCTATCATGTGTACTACTTATGTACTTATCCTACCAAAGCCTTGCAAACAATGACTCCTTATGAAGCATGGTATGATAAAAAGCTATCTATTGATCACATGCACATTTTTGGTTGTTTAGCTTATCCTTTGGTGCCACAAATGCAAAATGCATTTTTGTTGGTTGCAATATTGAAAGGAAAGGTTACAGGTTATACCATCCGCAAACGAAAAATATCTTGGTTGCAGAAGATGATGTGCTTGTGGAAGGTTTTGTTTAGCCTTTGTTACCATGTACCAGAGATAATAGTGTAAGCTCACATGACATTTGTGACTGTTGCCTCTTTTTAATGGTCTTATGCATCACATTGTTATGTTTTGGCTATTTCTAGTTTATGTGACGAGGAGGGACCTCTTTCTTTTGACGAAGCAATTTTTTTTTAAAAAATTGGATGGCTTTCATGCAATCAAAATATGATGCACTTATAGAAAATTGCACGTGGACTTTGTGATTTGCCTCCTAGAAAAAATGCCATTGGTACAAGGTGGGTTTACAAGTTGAAACATAAACCGGATGGTGAGATTGATCGCTACAAGGCTAGACTTGTTGCAAAAGGTTATGCACAACAAAAAGGCATTGATTATGAAGAGACCTTTGCTCCCTTTTGTCGTATGATTACTGCTCATTTTCTGTGTGCATTGGTAGCTCATTTTGGATGGAATGTACATCAATCAGAAATTGTTACTCCTTTCTTGAATGGTGATATATTTGAGGAAGTTTATGTAACGCAGCCTCGTGGATGTTCAAGAAAGGACAATAAAATAAAGTGTGCAAATGTAAGAAAGCTTTGTATGGGTTAAAGCAATTTACTCATGCTTGGTATGAGAAAGTTGAAACTCATTTGGTTAAACAAGGCTTTTGCAATAGTCCAACTAAAAGCACTTTGTATGTCAAGCGTGAGGGTGATGTATTTCTCATCGTTGTTCTATATGTAGATGACTTGCTGATTACTAGTCCAAATGAGACACATGTTGTCGAATTCAAGAATGATTTGAATGCTACTTTCAAGATGAAAGACTTGGGGCTTTTGCATCATTACTTGGGCATACAATTTAAGCAGTGTGATGGAGGTATTGCCTTGTGTCAAACAAGCTACATAGAGACATTACTATGTAAGTTTGGCCTTCAAGACTGCAAACCTATTGCCACTCCAATGAAAACAGGTTTGAAATTAAGTCTTCATGATGCTGGTGATCTTACCAATGTCACTCTTTATAAGATTATATCTATGTATGCAATACAAGGCCAGATATTTAGTTTGTAGTCTCACAGGTCAACAAATTTATGCATAGCTTAAGGTCTAAGCATTAGCAGACTGTTAAGAGGATCTTTTGCTACTTGAGTGGCACTTTATATCTTGGGTTGTTTTATCCCAAGGGGGGATCATTGTCAGTAGATTTGCATGCTTTTTCGAACTTAGATTGGGCTTGTTGTTATGACATGCGAGTGTCCACACGTGGTTTTGTTTCATACTCAATGACAATTCATGCATATGATGGTTGAGCAAGAAGCAACCTACTATGGACACTTCCAATTGTGAAGCTAAGTACAACATAGTCTTCACAACTATGGTTGAGTGTGTATGGATGAGACACCTTATGGTTGATTTGGGTGTTGGACAAGACAGTGCCAACATAATCCATGATGACAGTCAGAGCGCATTGGCAGTTGCGAGGAACCTAGTTTTCATGCTCTCACAAAGCACATTGAGGAGCATTATCACTATGTTAGAGAGAGACTCTCAACACGAGAGATCAACTTGGCTTATGTGCCGACACATGACAACCTTCCAAATATGTTCAGAAAGGCATTGCCTTATGAGAAGTTCAAAGCATTTTGCAAAGCTTTGGGCTTGTTTCGTTTTGTGGATTGATCATGTCCTCAGGGCATGGCACTTCTCTATACACTATGTGCTAGCTCTTGTTCATCGCATCACTCTCAGGGGGGATTTGTTACCATATATGTGATAGCGATGTGTGTGAACACACTTAGGACCGCTGGGACATTTTTTCCCTCACTAGGATGTTTTTTTCTCGAGCATTCTATACACGCTTATCATTCTAGGGCTAACTTATCTTCTATTGTGCACTAAGCAATACACTCTCTATTGTGTGCCTTGAGCTTCTTCATCTTCTCCAAGTTGTGTGTGCATTCCTGCAACCCTAATTCCAACAAACCCACCTATCCCTCCCCTTCCCTCTTTATCACATGCTTACCCTCTCTTATCTCTCCCTCCTTTCCCTTCCCTTTTTCCCATCATTCCACTATTCCTTTCTCCATGTTGATTCCTTGTCTCAACCTCACATTTTCTCCCTCGCAAAAAGTGGTAGAATAGAAAACAATGTCATTTCAAAGTAAATTGCAAGTTCATTGCTAGGCCATTGAACTAAAAGAAACCTCAAAAAAAAAAGTAATTTCAAATTGAGTTGCTTGCTCATTTTTCAGGCCATTGAATCACAAGAAAACTCTATATGCATCACTATGTCAATATGTTACCATGAGCATTGTCAAACTTACACAATATTGGTCACCCAATGAAGACTCACAACACAAACAATATCAAACAAGGAAAATGCGGTAGAAATATCTTCTTCTTTACAAATGAATCCTATTACAATGTACATTCCACCACATATATAATTTGGCAAGTTGAAAAGGTGCCTTAGGTGGGACCCTTATAGTAGAGCCGGGCAAACAATCCAAACCCAGTCATATTGCTACATTTTGTACCATGGTATGCATAAAGGCACCATAAAGTTAATAGTATGACTTTTTTGCCTTGTACAATGCTTGCACTCGCATACCCACACAACCTACTATGCAACATTCTAAAACATTGTGAGCTCGATGGTTGCCAAGACTCGCTATTTAATTATAGAGACAATGAGAACCACCTATATAAATGTCATACCGTGGGATGAAGTCAACTCGACTAGTGCTTGGAGGCTACAAGCGGTTGTCAGGCTCTTGGAAAACACATTCAATCCTTAACTACTCAAAGTACACTCAACTGCATGTCAGGCAACAAAAACTTACTGAGACATTCGTAGCAAATCTCATTGATTCACTAAGCAAAAGAAGTCCAAACATTAACGAACTTGTAGGACAACTAGGTAATGACTAAATACACATATCTATGGCCTCAAATCCCCCTTAACCACTTGCCAAAATTGCATTGTTTATCTACATGGTAGATTTGACCTAACTGTTTTCGATTTCGAATGCACGCCAAAGCCTAGCAATGCTGTCCTAGCACCCCTTCTATGCTTAAAATGCAATTTGGATATGTAAATTTTGAGTTATGAGAAAATTTACAGGAGGGTTAGCCACAAAAAAACCACATGTTTAGCACGAGAAACTTACAATAACTTGGAGAGGTTTCACTCTTAAACTCAATGGAACAGACGACGCTCCAAACGGACAATCGCAAGAGAGTTACAAGGTCGAGAAAAGTGTAATCATGTCGAACACTTATTATCCAGAAAGAACTTACAAATGGTTTACAAAAATTGGCTTGTTTACCTTAGCCATAAGGATTTTGGTCAAAAATGGATAACCTACTAACTCTTTTACAGGCTAAGGATTTGCTGATACAATTTGGTAGTATTTAGCCCCACTCAATTGAGGTCATAATTACACAATCCTTTACATGCTTAGCTCGGGAATCAATGAATTACAAAAGTGTATAGGTAGAGACATCCAAATTGCTCAAAAAATAGGAAATTATAATATGGGAAGTTACAAAGGCTCATTTGTTACTTGTGTGGCTAACATTTCCCCTCCAATTCTGGGTCATTCACAACACAGCTAGCCAATAGCTAGGTAGTGCTTATACCGTCACGATTGATGACGCTTGTGGAGGTCATTCAAAGCTTTGCGGTACCTAAGTGAAGGTCTTTCTCTACTATGGTGATTTTTTGTTGATATTTACATTAGTTACACACACCTAAGTTTTATCATATTTCCCATCGTGTGCCTGCCATGTCCTTACCCTTGGTACAAGACATAATGTAGGGTCTTTCTGTATTGATGCAGGTGCTCTTGTAAACAGAATGAGATATCATGAGTTCTTGTTGAGCCAGTTCTTTCTCCATTTTGGGTGGAGATCATCTGAACCTTCTTCCTGCATATCCTTGTAAAGTATTTCTTTGACTTGCACTAGCTCCACCTTTATCAAAGGGTAGGGCAATGACTACTGATGCCATTGAGCATTGATTTGGTTGGGAGTGAGCTGGAGCTACATTGACAGAGTGGAGAACTCTCAACTCCCAATCCATTGCCACTTTCCATTCAACATCTACTTCATGGACAATCTGCTCTTTCAGTGCATCTTCTTCAGCTTTAGAAGGCTGGACCATTAGCACTTGATCTTCTTTAGTGATTGGTACTTGAAACTCCGAATCTCTTGCTAGCCCTTCTTATGGTTGTGTTTCCATATCTGCAAAGGAGACTGATGGTATGTCTATGCTTGGTTATTCAGAGGTTCTTGCCTCCTCTTGAGCTTCTATATGTCCTTCTCTCAGGAGTTGGTTAGCTCTTTTTAAATCCTCTATCTCCTTGAGCAATTGCTCTTCTCTTTGTATCCGCATTAAAGCAAGGTCTTGTCTTTGTGCCTGTTCAAGCTTCAACTCAAGTTCCAGGTCCTTGTTTCTCTTTTCCAAAGTCTTGTAGACTTCATCTATCCCCTTGAGTGAAACTACGGCTGGGGTTTTCCCTGGTATCCTTTAGAAATGCCGCTTGGTCATTGATTCTTTGCTCAAAGTATTGCAGTTAGGCATTAGCTACATCTAGTTGCACTTGGATCTTTTGGACTGACTAAATAGTGATGAAAAGTTCATTGGTCACTTCAGTCAGCTGTTGGTCCTTGCTTTTGCATGCATCTGACAGCTTCATGGAGGAGCTTCCCTAAATCTTCTATCTCTTTTTGCTACCTTTTCTTGACAATTTGGTGTTGTTCTGTTTCATTTTTTAGCTCTTTAATCTGTCCTTGGAGATCTTCAATGATGATCATCCTGTCCTCAAGCTCACCTTGTAGAGCATCTATTACATGTTCCAATCCTCTAGACTTGGCAATGCCGCTAAGTACTGTTGTTCACATCTTTTCTGTCATTGGCTGCATTTGCTTTGCATATTCATTAACCTGAATGATGACCTCATCCGTGGTTTCCCATTCTTCAGGTTCTACCTGGGGTTGCTTAGAGGTTTTAGCAAATTTGGTTTGTGGTTCTTTCGACAGTGCAATGGATTCTGCTCGTGACCTTGTAGTTGGTTCAATTGATTCTTCTTGAGGCTTCGTGACTGCCTCAGCTGATTTTGCTTGGGTTGTTGTAGAAGGTCCAACTTCAGTTTTTTATGTTCCCTTGGGCTGTTCAAAATTGGCCTCTTCATGTTGCTTCTCTTTTCCCTTTGCTTTCTTGCCTTCATTGGATTTAGTAGTTGGTGAAGGGCTTGGACTTGGCATGGGATGGTCTTCTTGCTCCGTAGTGGGTGAAGTGGGTCTTGGAGACATCTCTCCTTGTTCATGATGTGGTTCACTTTGTTGTGCAGCTTTTGCTTGCCTTTGTGCGCAACCGATTCTTCTCTTTCTTTCCTTTGCGCTTCTAGAGCTTCCTGTATCTTCAAGGCCTCAGCTTTTGCATACATCCGCTCAAGTAATCCTTTGGATCCTCTGCGGCTTTCTTTGCAGGGTTCTTGTTTCCCTCGGACTCCATGATTCCGATTTTTCTCCTGCAGCTTGGCGGCTTCTTTCATAAGACTCTTTTTCCCTCTTGAACCTTGCTTTCTTTTGCTGAGGTTCTTCTTGATGGACTGCCACTACTTTCTTCTTCATTTCTTCTCTCCTTGCCATCTTTTCTTCATTGTTAGAGCTTGCATATACCCTTTTCTTCGTCGATCTAGTGGTTCATGGGGAATGTTGAGCTGATACTATCCATGTATTCTGATCTAGGGCTGGCGGCAAGTTATCTACCATTCCAATAGCATGGTATGCGATTCGTGTTATAACTTCTGGAGCGCCCATAAATGTGATCTTTCCTTCCTTTTTTGTGCTCTTGAGTGTTGTAAGCACGTACTGTGCGTGATCTATTGCCTGCCCCGTCATTGATTTCAACACTTGCATGAAAGTAGTTGCAACTACACGATTTGGAGTTGTGTATCTTGGTGGTCTCTTGAGAGGAAATGGAAGTGTTGATGATAAAGACAGATAGCATCCTCTACTTGTTCCAATATTAGGTCAGAGAAAGTGGCGACAAGTGTATCCTTGGTGAATGTGCCAGCCGTCTTCCTATCCCTGGCCCTCATTGCCATACCTTCCATTGGCAGCTTTAGTGCCTCGGCCACTATGTCCTTGTTGATAACCACTTCAACTTTTTGGCCTTGTTGATTTGTGATCTGAGCAGATCCATCCTCTTTGATAGTGGATAATAGTTCATAGGACCACTGAAAATCTACTCCACATGGCTCTTGGTTGTAGAATTCTCGAAGTCCTAGTCTTATGTTGGATTCTTTAGTGTCTGGCTTTGTGGCAACATCATAAACTTCCTTGGACATCATTTGTAACTCAACCTGGTGTCCATCTTCACTCTTGAACCTAACAGTGAAGAGTGTAGTGTTGTTTTCTTCAAGTTGCTCTGTGGATAGGTAGGTTTCCTTTGCCGTTTTCATAGAGCTCGGCTCCAATTGGTATGGTGGCAATTCTTGCAGCTTCTCTATGTGAGTCATCCTCTTCTTTGCTATTTCAACCGCTTGCATTGCACCTAATAGAAGAATACAGTGTCAAAGTTAGAAAATTCCACGAATTCCGCTCTAAAATGCCCCGAGTCTGAATTGCTGGCAAATGATGTCCATTTTGCTTCAAATCAATTCTGGAGCATGCATAGATGCATAAAAACATGTAAGGATAAAAACCATGCAATCCAGGCAAAATTTACAACCAAAGGTAAATAATCGTGATTATTTACAGTTGAGAAAATTTTCCAACTTTTTGCATTTTTGACATCATAGGCTTGAAACATATGTGATTTAGATACTCTGAGTGAAGTGTGGCCTCATTTGAGTGCACAGAGTGGAAATGGTGCCAGATTTAGGCTTCAAACTCTGAAATAATAGATATAAAGGGATTTTGGGTTTTTGTGATCCAAATGTGATCAAACTTGATTGGCTAGGCTTGGAACATCATGTACTTTGGTTCCACAAGGTCGAAGTTGCAATTTGGACTCATTCTGGCGAAATAGTAAATAATCGCGCGATTATTAACTTTTTCAACAAATTAAACATTTTTTGTTGCAAGCTGGTTCTAGACATGATATAGAGCCTCTGTGTGAGATATGGGATAATTTGGATCAAAAGAATGTGACAATTAACTCAAAATTTGGACAGAAGAGCCTTTAATGCGTTTTTTTGACAAAATCTGAGATTTTCTTGATCTTTTGGGCTCATACTTGACATATGGCATGCGATAGATGTGTACAAGTGATAGGTGAAGTGACAAAATATTTTTCACCCAAATGTGCACAAAAGTAAATAATCGCAATTATTAACTACAGTCACATTTTTTGCATGAAAAGATACTTTTTTGACTTACACATCTTCGTTACACCTAAAATAAGTCCTGAAATGAATTTGGTAAAATTTGGTCTTGTCAGCATTACTTCGTGCTCTTGGTGACTCTGAAATCACCAGTTTTTGTTCCTACTTGGTGTGTAGAGTTGTTCGGTCACTTTTGAGAAATTGGACTAGTCCACTATATAGTCCTGCTCTACTGCTTATTTGGTTCGGGCTCATTCGGAGTCAGTTTGACTTCGCATGTCAAATTTGACACTTTGTAGTCTTCAAGATGTTTCCTTCTGTTTGAGAGTTTGCCTTGACTGTTTCCTTGAAACCATCTAGGCACATTGTGTATAGACCTTGTCTATAAGCTGCCCGTGGAGTCAGAATCCAATTTGCATGTGATAAAAACCTAGATTATTTACTTGGGACCCCCTCGACCCCTGTCAAATGGTCATCTAATGATATGGAAGTGTTATGTTATCTAGGGGCATGGTATAGTTCAAGTCTCGTTCATTCAATTGAGCTGATAGGCTGCAATGATCGTTTTTGTGTCGTAGGCATTCATACACAGTAGGGATTCTAGGGTTTTTTCTTGGGCTTATACTTGCTACCTGACTGTTTAGAAACGTTCTTTGATGAGTTTAGAACCTACCCCTCATGTCTCCTGTGAGACGGTGTTGAAAATGGGCGACTGTGGACTCCGGAAATTGCTATACTCGGACTTCCCAAACTATTTTTTCCTAGATTCTCGTGTTAGGCCGTGAAATCTACATTAGACTAAAAAATTTCTCAATCAGACTCCGTTAGCTCATTCTGTGAGAATTTGCAGAAACAAGCCTTGACGGCCTAATTTAGGCTTCCTGCTTTCGTTTGTTGTTTTGATTGAAATTTTTGTGCATGTCCGTCTTGTTCTTCTGATCATTAGCATATCTTCAATTTCTCTATTTGAGCTCATTTGTTGTTTATTATTAAATTTTAATATGTTTATTAAAAAATTAAAGAAATTAATAAAATACATTAAAAAAGAAAATTGAAAAATCAACAATCAAGAAAATCGATTGGAGAACATTATTTTATTGCTTTTTGGTGGATTTTTTCATTTTTAAGTTCCAATATCAAGAAAAGTTAGATGAAAATAAGTAAGAAAGGCTACTTTTTGATGTATTTTCTGATAGTATATACACTATTTACACTCATCACGGAGATGTTATCAGTTGAAATTTCCTTGTTGATGATTTTAAGGGCATTATTAGCGTAATTTTGCAAAAAATCACATGTTAACATCCAACGTTTTTCCTCCCTCTTCAAACATTGCCCTTAATTACTGAAGTTCCCTTCCACCCCTCCTGGATGGAGTACTCCGGGGATGACTGTGTGCATGGGTTGAAAAATTGTGTCTATGCATAGCCGTGGTTGGCTCTATCATGCTTTGAAGGTCAATGCAATTCAAACCAGTATGTTGTGCAAGAGTTGGGTCTTGAGTAGTTAACTCAAGGGTTTTCGTGGTCGAGGTTCCCTGTTGATGTTTTCTAAATAGCAGATTCAGTCATTTGTGTGCTCTTTGTCTGATTGTACCATGTGGATGCTTTGGCACACTAATTTCTTGGGCTGCAACTATCAATGATGACGGTTGTTGAGCTTTAACTCTCCTTTGGTATTTTCGTTTTCCGTTGGTGAATTGTTGTGGTTGAGTTTTTTGAGATTTAGCCTTCCACTAATTCATTGGCTTTACAATTGGTGGAGAAGATAAATGCTCCTTTTGTTTCCAAACCCATCGAGTACTAGTTTCCTTCTCGAAGATGCTTTCTCTCAGTCGTTAGATGTGAAACTTTCTTCAGTATTGTAGATGAGTTTTTAGGCACCCAAATTTGAGACGGATTGTCCTTGATTTGTGCTTTTGGTACCCAAATCTTCCTGACTCCTTGCATGCTACTTATAGCATTTGCTTGTTGGTTGACTTAGATTGATGACTCCCTTGTTTCTTTTGTGGGTGACCTCTTTTCCATTCCTCTTTGCTCGGTGCCATTGGAAAGATGTTGTCCTCCTTTAGGTGATAGCTTGAGTTGATTGGTGTCCCAATCTGGTACTACCTTGTACGTTCGCATCCATGAGATTTCAAGAATCATTGGTTCATTCATATGCTCACCTAATATGCATACAAATTGATGAGGGCATGAACATCCATGTACTATCACATTCAAGTTGACTTCTCCCAATGGTGTTGGGTTTTTGTTGCATCCTTTGATAGCAAATATTCTCGATGCTAAAGACTGATTCGTTGCTTTCTTGTAAGTGGAATAGCTGACTGCATGCATTCGAGCTCGGGTATCTACAAATGCATTTGTTCTATGATTGTTCAATACTTTGATGCGAAGGTCCATTCCATCCAACCATTCATCATCCGTTGACACTGTACCATTCTTCAATTCCCTTAGTCTGTCATCTCATTCCAAAGTGTTGATGGAAATAGGTGTGTGTTGATTTTTGAAAGTAGCTTTCCTCTTGAGTACTCAAAATCGAGCTTCCTCTTGGGCTTTATCAATGACCTATTGTCGTTTAATCTTTCTCTGCTTTGCTACATGTATCTTTTCTAGCAAATCATTGGTTAGTGGCAAATAGAACTTCTTTAATCGGCATCCACTAATCTAGTTAGCCATTGATTCACCATCTAGAGTGGACAACTTAACTGCTCCACTTGGAGATACGTCTTCAATGATAAACGGTCCATTTCCCTTTTTCTTGAACTTGGGAATGTGTTGCTTAAGGGAATACACTAGAACTAGGTCCCCTTTTTTGAAGATTTTTGTGACTAGATGTGAATCAAAAAATTGTTTTTGTTTCCATTTTTGTGCATAGATGTGAGCTACAATTGTTAGCCTTTGCTCATTAAGCTTTTATAAATCTTCAAGCCTCTCTGACAATTCATGTTCGGTCCACTCAAGATCTTGTGCTACCCTTAGTGTCTGCAATAGAAATTCTATCGGTAGTATGGCATTAAGACCATAAACAAGATTAAAGGGTGTTGCATTTAAAGATGTCTTGAATGAAACTCTATAAGCCCATAGAGCGGCATGTAGATTCATTTCCCAATCAGTTCGTCCTGAACTAATTACTTTAGTCAATACCGAGCTAAGAATTTTATTTGTGTGCTCAGCTTTTCCATTTGCTTGTGGATGATATGGAGCGGATTTGTTACGGATGACCATAAATTCATTTAGAAGATACTCAATCACCTCATTGAGGAAATGAGTTCCCCTGTCTCACTGATAATTTCTATTGGTAGTCCATATCTTGTGAAAACATTCTCATACAAGAATGCAGCTGTGGTTCTAGCATCATTCTTTCTAGTTGCCTTAGCCCCTGCCCACTTGGTCAAATAGTCCGTAGCTACAATTAATATATTGAGCTTGAGTTCTATAAGCAGGTGGTTGTATTGGTCTGCCAAAATCTATGCCCCATTTTGCAAAAGCTTTAGCCCCCATCATTGGTCTTAAAGGCATGCTATCTACCCTTGTTGGCATTTTTGCTCATTGACATTCATCACACCTTCAAACATATTCCTTGGCATCTGCAAAGAGTGTTGGCCACCATATGCCTGCCATTAAAATTTCTCTAGCGGTGGTTTCACTAGAAAAGTGACCTCCAGCTAATCTAGCACGTTCTTGTTCGAGAGTGGGGATATATTCGTCTTCATTTGCACAGAGACACAAATGTTGATCCTTTCCTCTCTGATACAATCGGTTTCCAATAAGAGAATAGTCTCTTGCTTCAATTTCAATAGCTCTTTGGCGGCGTTTACTCATATCCTCCGAAAATGTTCTGCTTGATAAGTAAGTAACTAGATAGTTTTTTCACTTAGGAACTAGTGATATTTGAAATAATGTCACACGAGGTATGGGTGTTTGTTTCTGGCATTGAAGACAAATCTTTTACAAATGAGTGAACATCACTTCTCATGGCTGGCCAAAATACTCTAAGTCTCAAGATCCGTTGCATAGTTTGGTCTTCCGCAAAGTGAAGTCCTACTATTTTAATGTATGCTTGACTTAGGTATTGGTTTTTCTCCTCAGGATTAATACACAAAAGCAATATTCCATCTTGATTTCTTTTTTATAGACTTCAAGCTAGTCATTGTTACATATCCAATTTCCCAATTAATCATGGTGTAATAGGAAGTGGTATTTGAGAATCTACTCGAGCTATGGTCATCAATGAAACCATATCTTCTGACCAACGGGGTATCATTTCTACGTAGAATAGATATGCATCTAGTATATCATCGTGTTACCATATACATGTGGTAGTGATGTGTGTGAACACACTAGGACCGCCGGGGCATTTTTTCCCTCTTTAGGAGGTTTTTTCCCCCCCGAGCATTGTATATACGCCCATGACTCTAGGGCTATCTATCTTTCCATTGCATACTAAGTAACACACTCTCTATTGTGTGCCTTGAGCTTCCTTCATCTTCTCCAAGCTATGTGCGTTTCTCTGCAACCCTAATTTCAACAATTGGTATCAGAGCAGGTTGCGTCCTCCCGGGCTTAGTCGTCAGCTGCTCCACCACACGTATGCTCACTTTCTCCGATTTCAGTGAGCTTTGGCAAGCGTTCGCAGGTCGACAAAATTTTCGGGCATGCTCATAGAGCTCAGTCTACTCAAATTTTTGATTCGGGCTCATTTCAGCCTCCGTTTCCACTACAGGCAATACTGCACAGGCTATTTCATCATTTTGTGCAAAATTTCTGACAGTTCCGTTTTTTTCATAACAGGTGCCTTATAGTCTTCTACGGTTTGTGCTATATAGCACGTGTTGTTCCCGCTCTGTTTCTCCTATTTTGGGTAGTTTTCACATCAAGCGCAACATTTACTATGGCTGACAACAACACAGACGTGTTCAAGATGTTTGTTGCTGAGGACAGGTTGGATGGGACAACTACCCTATGTGGGCTTATATGATGTAGCATGTTCTTGTGTCAAAGGGCGTCTGGAACATTGTGCAGGGCATTGATGTACGTCCTGGTTCTGAGGATGTTGCAGGTCTTGCTGCAAGGATTGCTGCTATTAGAGTTGTTTTGCCTACAACAGAACAAGCTCGTTGGGATGGTAAAGGATGCGCAGGCTCATGCATTGATTGCGTTGTCTGTGAAGTGCACCATTGTTCCTCACATTCGTTCGGCAAAATTTGCAAAACAGGCTTGGGATATTTTAGCAGGTCTTTATGCAAGCCGCAATGAGGCTAAAATTGCTTTGCTGCGTAAAGAGCTAGAGTCGAAGATTATGCATGAGGAAGATGATATGGACACTTTCCTTGCCGGTGTCAAGGATATCAATGAGAAACTTATTTCTGCAGGTAAAGTTATTTCAGACAGTTCCCTTGTGCAGATTGTTCTTGATGCCTTACTAGATTCCTACCAGACTTTTTCTAGTACTTGGAGACTGATGACCCAAGGAAATCCTGAAGTTGTCAAGTTTGATGCATTATGCACATTGATGTTGCAAGAGTCACTTTCCAGAAAAAACAGAACTAGGCAGCGTGCAGTTGAACAGGCTTTTATTGCTTCTCAAAGAAAGGGTGGTAACAGCAATGCGGCCACTGCTTATGGTTCTGGTGCGAGTGGCAAAACTTTTGTTCCTAATGCTTCTGTTGGCAGCAATTCGTCTAGAAATTATAGTGATAAGGGCAAAAAGAAGATGCGTTGCCATTATTGTAAAGCTAATGATCACTTGATCAAGTCGTGTCTTAAGTTGAAGGCCAAAGAGGCTAAGAAGAAAGAGGATAGTTCCACTGCAAATGCTGGTTCCACTACAAATGTAGCCATTGTTGAGTCTTCTATGAAAGGAGACTGTGTTGCTGATGTTGATGCAGAATGGGCTTTTAGCACAGAGTGCACTTACAATCCTGCTGTCCATGATGCATGCTTGTCAGTTGCTGCACATTCACATGTGTGGTATTTCGATAGTGGTGCTACAAAGCACATTACCTCACATCGTGAATTGTTTACCTCTCTCGAGTCTGTCCCTCATGGATATTGAGTCACTTGTGCCAACAATGTCTCTTATCCAGTTCAGGGAGTTGGAAAGATTGTGCTTACTGCTGCAAATGGCAGTTCCTTCACACTTGTTGATGGATTTTATGTACCTGGGATCAAGAAGAATCTCTTGTCTGTATCCGCACTTGCTAGACTTGGACTTGTAGTCAAATTTGTGGATCAGTTTTGGTGATGAAATTGTTGCATCTGGCCTTTTGTGCCATGGGCTGTATAAGTTTACTTTGTATGACAAGTGTGGACAAAATTTTGCAAACGCTGTTGCATATTCAAGGGCTATTTCAGATGCAAAATTGTTGATCTCAGTTTTGGTGAAGAAATTGTTGCATCCAGCCTTTTGTGCCGTGGGCTGTATAAACTTACTTTGTATGACAAGTGTGGACAAAATTTTGCAAACGCTGTTGCAGATTCAAGGGCTATTTCAAATGCAAAACTTTGGCATGCACGTTTTGGTCATTTGAATTTTGCCAGTTTGCTGTGTTTGCAAAAATCTGATATGGTTGCTTCTTTGCCTCCTCTTGAGGCACCTATCAAACATGTTTGTGAAGGCTGTATTTTGGGTAAGATGCAGAGTTCTAAGTTTCCAAAGGATGGTTCAGTTCGGGCCACATGCAGGTTGCAGCTTGTGCATAGTGATGTTTGTGGGCCCATGAAAACTCTGTCCTTGGGAAATTACCTGTACTTCGTGACTTTCATTGATGATTACTCCTGGCATGCATGGGTATTTCCGCTTAAAGCGAAGTCCAAAGTTTATATGTGCTTCAAACAATTTCTCGCTATGGCTGAAAATGTCTTGAAATGTACTATGGGCACCCTCCGTTCCGATTGAGGGGGGAGTATATGTCTCATGAATTTAATGCATTTCTGGCTAGTCGTGGGATAAAACACCAATGTACAATGCCTTATACACCTCAACAAAATGGTGTTGCTGAGAGGAAAAATAGGTCATTGATAGAAATGGCACGATGTATGGTCAAAAGTCAAGCTTTGCCACATTCTTTATGGCTTGAGGCCATCATGTGTGCCACTTATGTACTTAACATGTGTCCTATGAAAGCTTTGCAGTCTATTACTCCATATGAAGCATGGCATGATAGAAAGCCTTCTATTGAGCACATGCGTGTTTTTGGTTGTTTTGCATATGCTTTGGTGCCACAAACTTTTTTTCAGAAAATTGGATGATAAGGCTGTCAAATGTATTTTTGTTGGTTATAGTGCTGAAAGCAAAGGTTACTTCGTCTTCTCCAAGCTGTGTGCGTTTCTCTGCAACCCTAATTCCAACACATCGTCTACCCCTCTTGATGGTTCTTGTGAAATAATCCTTGATAGATGATCTTCTCTTTGGTGTGTGGTGCCCTTTTTTACAGCTACAGTGAAATCAAATTCCAAAAGAACGAGGAACCATCTCACTATTCTTCCTGTGTTGCATGTCTTGTTGACCAAGTACAATAAAGCTTGGTGGTCCACAAAGAACACAAATTTGTTGGCTAAAAGGTAATGTCTATACTTTTTTATGGCATAGATCATCCCTAATCCTTCCCTTTCAGTGGTTGTATAATTCTTCTCTGCCACATTCAACTGTCTATTAGCATAAGAAATAGGAAAATCAAATTTTTCGTCTCTTGGTTGAGCTAATATACATCCAATGGCAAAATTGGAAGCATCAACATGTATATGGAGTATCTTATTCCAATCTGGTGCTTTTAATATTGAGGCTGAAGTGAGAGCTTGTTTAAGCTTCATGAAGGATTCTGCACACTCATCAGTCCATACAAAGAGTGTAATCAGGCCATACATGGTTTTGCGACTATAACATACATGGAAATGAATCATCTGTAATATCCACAATGTCCTATGAAAACTCGAACCCCTTTGATAGTTGTTGGTCTAGGCAATTCAACAATAACATGAATTTTATCCATATCGATCACTATACCATGTTTAGACACTATATGTCCCAGAAATTTTCCTTGTCTGTACATAAAGGTGCACTTTCCAGGATTTAAGAAAATCCTATAAGTCTACATTTTTTGAATACCTTTTTAAGATGTTCAAAATGATCAGCCCGGATTGATAAATGTACACATAAATCATCCATATACATGCCCAAGAAATTCCTAAGATATTCTTTGAAGGCATGGCTCATCAATTTTTGAAAAGTGGCAGGAGCATTAGTTAACCCAAAAGGCATAACCCTATAGGCAAAAATACCCCATTCAGTTGCAAAGGCAGTTTTATGCTGATCTTTGGGATTAACCAAAAGTTGATTGTACCCTGAAAAGCCGTCTAAGAAGCTGTAAGCTTCTTTTCCTGCAACTCGTTCTAAAACATGCTCGGTGATTGGAAGAGGATAGTTATCTTTAATGATGGCTGCATTCACTTTTTTGAGATTGATACACACTCTTAATTTTCCATTTTTCTTGGGTACCACCACAATCGGAGACACCCAATATGTGTGTTCGATTTCATAAATGAATTCAATTTTCTTGAGCTTTTCTATCTCTTCTTTGATCTTCCTGGCAAATGTCTTATTATAAGTATATGGCCTTTGTCTACTTGGTTTTGTATCATCTCTCATGGGTGTGGTATGTTAACAAATTTTTGGATCAACACCCTTGAGTGTCCATCCGCCAATTGCAATTTCATTTGAGTTTATCTAATGGCTGGTTTTTCCCATGATTCCCATACTGCTTTTGTGGCTATGGCTATGCCAGCTCCACTGTCCAGTATTGCCATGGTTTCTACATCATTATATCTCACAGGAAGGGTCGTGTTTCCTTCTTCCCCTTCATAGTATTCTCCAACTTTGTTCATAGAGACAAATCTAATCTCCTTGTTATCCAGTTCATGTTTCAAATTTTCCTTTTTTTTTGCGATTAGCCCTGTTATCCCCACCTTCTCTAAAGTTTCTTGTAAATCTTTCCATAAATATGGTCTGATTTTTAATAGTTCTCCCAAGGTAAGAGTACATTGAATGTTCATTGACATGATTGAATGGATGTTCTCCACCTCCAGGGTTTGTTTCACTCTTTTTAGAGTGGTTTTACACACTATGGATTCATCTTTGTTGTCTTCTAAGTAAGAGGGTTGTGTTTTTAGAGTCATTGGTTTAGACATACCTAATGCTTCAGATCCACAATCCCCAAACAAGGATTGCATATCATTGTCTATATCAGGAGCTCCCATCATTTATCTCTCTCACTTTTTTACATAAACGTCCTAGCCAGTCTTCCTCTCCGAGTGGAATTCCATCTAAAGCATCTTCATTGTCAGGCACTACTAGTTTTGGCTCTTTAGTTTCAAGGTGGGATTCTACCACCACTTTGGATTTTTTTTAATTGGTTTCTACCACAAGCTCCTCCGGTTTTGCTATACTCTCAAGCTTGGGTTTTTGTTTTTCCAGCATCTCTTGAGTAATTCTTACCAAATTTTGATAAGCTTCAAGCTTAGCTGCTTCCATATCTAGAGAAGGATAGTTTTTATATTTGTTTTTCATGTTTTAGCCTGCTTTAAGTCCCGCTTGGAAAGATTCCAAGGTTGTATTGATTGGCTCAAAAAAAAATTCTACCAAAATTGATCCTCCAGATTTCATTGTGGTTTCTTTGATCTCACTCCCAGTTTCTTTCACTCTTTCCTGGAATAGTTTCTTGTCTTTTTCTTCAATTTCATCCTTTTGTTTATGTTTCCTTATCTCATATCTTTGATTTCTTCTTTTCTTGGTCTTTTGAGAGAAAATTTTAGTATTCTCTTATTCATAAGAGGAGTTATGTTTCTTTTTCTTAGCTTAGGCTCTAGTGATCACCTTGATTGGAACAATAGGTTTGATTTCTGAAGAGCTGCTAGGCATCACTTGGTCTGCATTCACCATTGCTTTTTCTTTGTTTAACGGATTTTTTGGACAATCTTCAGGGAAGTGTCCACCCTTTTTGCAACATTGTGTACAAAAAGCTTCAATAGGCTTAATGTTCTTATCAGGTTTTGGGCATTCATGTTTCCAATGATCATCTGCACCACAATTATGGCAGTTTCCAGCCCTTGGCTTAATCATGGGTCTTACCATAGGAGGTCTAACACCTTGATTAGCTACATAGTACATCGGTGTAAGCTTTGGTGTAGCATAAGTCACAAGTACTCCCCTTCTACCATTACTGTAGATGGGTTAAGCTCAACATAAGGTGTAATAGGCACTAGTGCTTGTTCATCTATGACTCCTTCTGAATGCATGTACTTTACAAGCATTATGTACATGATATGGAGGTTGTTGACCCAACACTGGTTGTGGTCTTTCCATACCCATCGGTGGTCTTTGTGTTGGGGCCATATTAGGCTGATGTCTGTACATGGGTTGTCCTTGTGGTCTCATAGGCACATACCGAACATTTTCATCATACTTTGGTCGATAATAGCACTCATTGGTCTCATGGTTTGTCTATTTACCCTCGATAGCACACCATTTTTGTGGCCTAATTGGTTGTCCCTATTGAGGTATCCCTTGCCATGGTCCTCTCATAGGTGTTTTTTGCATGTTATTCATCATTTCGTTCATCCTTTTGAGCATGTCTTCTATAACTGTAAGTGGTGCTACAGTAGCTGTTCCAACTTGTGTCGATTTTGAGGATGTTGTTTTCTCACTCTGAGTATCCTTAGAGACATCTTATTCATTGAAAATATCACAATTGTCTCCCAAATCAATAGCATATGATACACACTCTTATAGGGTCATATGCTTCTTGCTATAGAGTATAGCATGAAGTTCTTTGTTTAGCAATCCCTCTAGAAATAATGGAACTAGTATTTCCTCTACTGGTATCTCTAATTCTGGGCATCTTGCAATGTATTGCTTTATCCTAGTTGCACAATCCCTAACAGACTCACCTTGTTTCTCCTTGAAGCTATAGATTTGAGCTACAGTATTATGTTTGATCCCAGTTTTGGAACATGCAGCTACAATTCCATGGGCTAAAGTATTTAGGTCCATGATTGACCTTGGTGGAATGTTTTGGAACTATTTCAACGCTTTTCCTTTTAATGTCATTTCAAATCCCTCAAATTGAGTGTGGAACTCAAATATGCGTTCTGCTCTTAGCACTTGCTTAAAGCTTGCTAAGTGGTCATATGGATCCCTAGATCCATTGTATTTTCCGATCCATTTTTGAAAATCAGCTGGTCTGACACGTCTATTTGGCTCAGCTCCAACTCTTATGGCAGTTGGTCCTGTCTCGAGTCCTATAAACCAATATGTTGGAAATAGTGATTCATGTAGCCCTAGAGTGGCTTTAATGTCACTTGGTTTTCTTTGTGATGAGGTAGGTTCGGGTTTTTTAACATTGCTCCCAAAAGATCTCTCGTGGAGTTCCTCTCTTGGAATAATTTCTGGTCCTTGGCCAAATATCCAATCTCTTATAGAGTACCCTTGGTATTTGGTATGTTCTACTTCCTCTGGACTCATCATAACAAAGTTATTGTTATAACAATCCCTATATAGGTAAGTTGATAGATATCTTGAACCATTATCTTTAATTTTGAAGATATAGATGATCTTCATGGGTGTTAACTGTCCTCATTTGGCATGAGAGGTCCATAAAAGATCCCTGACGTTCCTATCCTCCCAATAATAGACTCCAATCCTAGAATTATCTGTGCTAAGCCGTTTCAAAGGTTTTAGATCAACTTGATCGTATCCCTCAAATTCTAAAGTCGGTGGGCCTTCTTTTGCTGCCATATCCAAAATTATGGTATTCACTTCTAACCCCCATTTTTCTATCACATCAGGATTTTCAACTTTTAAATACTGAGTCCCGTTTTTATCCATATACAACTTCCCTTGTTTGTTTGCCCTGATTTCCTCTTCAAACTCTATGTCATGGTCATCAATGTGAACGACATACTCTTCATTAGGATCCAGGTAAACCTGATCTCCATGGCCATTAGTCTTATAAAAGGTGAGTATGTGCTTATATCGCACTGTCATTCCGGTTCCAGAATGAGTCGAACAGGAAGACATTTCAGCTGTTGAGTCGGAATAGGTGTCTGAGACTTCTTCAAAGATACTGCCCAAGTGATCACCTTGATTCACACTCTCTTCGGTGGATACCCTACTAGCGGTCTCTCCAAATATGCCTTGATTTGCTAGTATACAACCAAATCTAAGATACATATAGACTTGTTAAGCCCTGGTTAGAGTATTTATCAGTGGATCGAATTGCTATCCATTTCTTCCACTTGACTTGAGTTCAACTTTTGTCAAGCTCTCAATTCTTTGCTTGCAACGTGGTTTCTGTGTCAGTTTTAACCAAGTTAGCAATTTTCTCTTTAAGACTGTACAATTTTTGCTAACTATTGTGATTGGTCTATGTATATCACTTCAATCTGAGCTAAGTGAGTCAGCAAATGAGACATTGAGATTTTATCCCTGCAAAGAGCTAAAGGACTAATCTGCAATCTGGAAACTGAGCTAACGTGTACTGATTTGGATCCGATGGACTCCAAACTTGACCAGTGGCCTTGTATTATGTTGTTCTAACCCTATACAATCTCAAAAGTCCAAAATCTTGTCTCTTGGGCTTCTCACTTTTTAGAATTGTTTTGCCATATAGACACCTTGTTGAAGTCTCTCGACAAGTTTTAGTGAGTTTGAACAAGATTTAACCAAGTTATCGACTGTTTAGTCTCCGTAAGCTTGATTTTTGAGAATCTGGCTTAAGTCTCATTTTTGTGATTCAAATTTCACCAAATTTTATTTGTGGATTCTACTTGATATGCTTGACCTTGTGGTATACTCAATTATGCAAAAATGTTCAATTCTGAAGCAGATGTAAATAATCACGATTATTTCTGAGATTTTTTTGGCAACTTTTTGCCAAAATGTTGATACAAACTGGTTAAGCAACTCAACTTAAGGTCCCTAGCCAAGTTTCACCAAGTTTGGATAAATTTTGCTCAATTTGTCAACAATTATGTGTCTGTAGATTGACTTTTCAAATGGCCACAATTTCCACTTTAATGATCCAAATCTTATCAAATTTGATATGAGGGTTCAACATTGCACTTGTGGTATGCTTGGTTGATCATAAAAGTTAAAAAATAGGACAAAAGTAAATAATCGCGATTATTTACTTCTGACAAATTTTTGCATACTTTTGGTCATCTGAGCATATACACATGTTAAACACTTCAATTTAAGCCTCCGAGTCAAGTTTCACTAAATTTAAGCAAGATTTACCAAGTCAAACTCAATTTCTCGATAATCAGTACAGATTTTAGTGTTTATCAAGGTTTTCGTTTTCTTTTTGATCCAAATTCTATGAGCCTTTACAGAAGATGTTTGTAATCATGCATAGAGTCTCTGGTTGATACGTTGGTCAATTTTAAGATAAAAGTTAATAATCGCGATTATTTACTTTTGGCCTAAAATGAATACTTTTTGCAATTTTTTCAATGGACAGTTTTTTTATGACATGTTTTAAGCCTGTGACTCAAGTCAAAACTAAATGGCCTAAATTCTCAAGAAAATGTAACTAATTTGAGTTTTTACAAACTCTTGAAAATTTACCTCAAATGCATCTTTAAGCTTACCACTGGTACATACAACTTTTAGAGCATAATCTCTAGCCAGTGGTTGACAGTCTTTTGGTGTTGTTTCAAGTCGTAGACGTGAAATTCTGCAACTTCACATAAATAACTCACAATTGATTCTTTTGAAGGGAGCAATGATTTGAGATCCCACCTCAGATTCTACTTACCCTACTCCTAAGTTCTTTTGCAATTGGGTTGTGGAAGGTGTCCACAAACACTTGTTTTCTTGTTTTTAATGGTTTTCTGAGACTTGATCTTAAGACTTGTCTTGTCCATCAATCATTCTCAAAATCCTAATCTAATCCTACAATCCTACAAGGTACTTAGCAAGTACAACCTACTTCCAAGCTACCTCTACACAGCAAAAGACGACACTCTTAAGCTATGCGGTTTTTAAAGAGAAAGTTTTACTCTAGGTGATCCTAGAGAAAGTTAAAGGACAACTACACAAGACGCTCTTGTTTTTCCCTAGTTAGCTCTATTTGTCCCCGGCAGCGGTGCCAAATGTGGGATGGGTACTAACCTCACTCCTATTTTATTGCAGACATAGTGAGAACCACGAACATAATTGTTACTCCATGGGACGAAACTGATTCGACTAGTACATAGAGGCTATAAGAGGGTGTCAATCTCTTGGAAAACAATAGACAACTTGCATCTAACACAAGCTACACTCAAATGACCTAAGTCCAAAAGCTAATCGCTAATCGGCAAACAAATCATAATTGTTACAGCATCAAACAACACCCGAATGTTACAAAACTTCTAGGACATGTATATAAGACCTAAGCACACATGCTTATGGTCTTAAATCTCACTTTTGATGAAGTACAAAAATTGCGATACCTAGTCGTTTTTGACCCCGAATGCATCTTAATGCTTAGCAATGATGCCCCAATATCTTGCCTATGCTTACTTTGTGATTTCCTAGCTTAAATTCCTACTTATGATGAAATTAGGCTGCGGATTGATGACGCCAAAAGCTATGGTTTACCATGATATGTTTACGTCAATGCATAGAGCTCTTACTTGCGATTGCAATGCAATAGACCGCACTGCAATGTGACAACCGAAAAGGGAGTAGGAAGCGCGAGAAGGAGAGAAGTGAACGTCGTTAGCTCACTCTGTGTTTCTATTATCCAAAACTTAACAATAACTTACAAAAAATGACATTTATACCTTAGCCAAGGTTTCTTTGGTCAAAAACTTAATAATTTGGGAGCTCTAGCTAAGGATAAGTTGATACAATCTAGAAGCTTATAGCCCCAGCTCATCGATTACAATATCCATATGGGAAATAGGAGTTATAATATTCTTGATTATATAGAAAATAAGTGTTTTTACAATTAAAGCTCCCAAAAAATATTCAATGGGTTAGCTTGCTGCTAACAACAATGTAATTCTCTCTTTCATCATCTTGATCATCCCAAATGTCCATCACAGAGTGGCCAAATTGAAATGTATATAGAGCTACCAAATCCTTGGTTGTATGGTTTTTTCGACCCTATCCGCCATCCCTAGTCTGTTACACCTTGCTAGGATCATGCTCGTGTGATCCCCAAGGGGTACATCGTGTGCCAACCAGTGAACTATCTACTGAAGAGAGTGATGGACGCTCTCTCGGTGGTGTGGACGCATCGGTAGAACCGCTACCACAACAACCACCGCCTCTAGAACGACGCCTACCTCATCTCAAAGAAGAACCAGCCATCGGTGTAACTCGCACACTCGCTACTCTTTGCCTCCGAGATTGTCACATCTAGACACATCCTAGTAGGAAAGTCAGACAATTTTTTGAAGATGAACTAGAAAAAGAAGGTTTCTAGTGGCATGATTGTGCTTGAATTGCAATTCATCTCTTCGTTGTATCAGTTGTCGATTGTTGATTGATTTTTCTGGTTCAATGTTCACTAAATGTCTCCCATATGTTATCTTTTCTATCCCTCCTATGTATTCTTCCTCGCACTTCTCCTTCATTGTTACAACTATTAAAAATAATAATACAATAAATAAATAAATAAATAAAATAAAATAATCCTTCCTCCTCGTCCCACCCATTAACCTTCGCCTACGCCCTACCACTCGCACTCGAACCACTTGCCCCCTCACCCTTGATCCTTTGCCACCAACCCCTCACCCTTTACTCACTCGCCCCCTCACCCTTGATCCTTTGCTACTAGCCCCTCGTCCTCACTTGCCCCTACCCCTGCCCTTGCTCTAACCCAACCCCTGCCCTTTGCTACTAGCCCCTCGTCCTCACTTGCCCCTACCCCTGCCCTTGCTCTAACCCAACCCCTCTCATCGCCTCTACCCAACCCCCTCCCCCTACCCTCTCGCCCTTGAGCCCCTACCCGCTCGCCTCCCCTCCCGTGACCCTCACCCTCAACCCCCTCCCCTTACTACTCACCCACCCCTCACTGGCCCTTGCCTTCCCCTAACTCAATCCCCTCCCCTCACCTCTACCCAACCCCCTCCCCTACCCACTTTCCCTCGACCCCCTACACTCGCCCTTGCCTCGTTGCTCCCTCCCCCTACCCTCTCACCCTAGACCCCCTACCCTCTCACCTTCCCTCGCCCCTGCCTTGCCCTAACCCAACCCCCTCTCCTTGCCTCTACCCAAACCCCTTGCTCTTTCCCCCTACCCTCTCTCCCTCGGCCCCCTACTCTCTCACCGCCCCTCACCCCTGCCTAGCCCCAACCCAGCCCCCTCACCACCTCACCCAACCCAATCCCTTGCTTGCCTTGTCTTGGACCCACCCAACCGCCTCGCTGCCTCCCCCTACCCTCTTGCCCTCAACACTCTACCCTCTCACCTCCCCTCGCCTTGCCTTGTCCTAACCCAACCCCTTGGCCTTGCCTTTACCCAACCCCTCACTCCCTCCCCCTACCCTCTACTAGCACTCACCCTTGCCCTGCCCTGCTCCAACCCAACCCCCTTGCCTTGCCCCAACCCAACCCTTGCTCGCCTCAATCGACCCTGCCCAACACCCTCTCCTCTGACCAACCCCCCTTACCTCTCCCAGAACCCTTTTGCTAACCCTTCCCTGCCTCGTCCCCTTTGTTCCCTCAACCAGTCCAACCTCCTAGCCGGCCTCGACCTGGCCCCGCCCAACACTTTACCACTCCCCAACCCTACCCAACCCCCTCCTTTCCCTTGCCTTACCTTGCCTCAATCCCTACCCAACTATCTCTTCCTTGCCCAACCTAACCAACCCGCTATACCTTCTTACTCACCCTGCCTCCCTATCACCCTCTCACATCCCTTCCCCTCTACTTGTACACTCGCACTCTCTCAGATCGCCCCACCCCTACTGACCTCTTCCCTCCAGGCATCACTCTCTTTGACCACATTCAAAGAGAGCACATTCGCCCTTCTTTCTCACTCCTCTTTCTCATAGACACTTCTTTCTTTCTCGCTATCATTCCTAGATGGTGTGCCAATCAGATTTACAAGAGCCGTCTTTGGATGATATATACTTGCTTGGCGATTCCCCTTGTAACAGTTTCTCAAATGATATTGAGTATAACAAGGATGCCGACCAGCTGACCATTCTACATCTCCGTAGCTGAGAGGTGGTAGACGATTGAGACATATTTAGTGGTCTTCTTGAGCATGAAGATACATTCACCAAGGAGCACACATCAGAGCATGCAACTGAAGATATTGATGATGAGGACTCCCCAACGGTAGTAGCTTCGAAGTCCATCACGGACATGCAGCTCTCTGGTCAACTTTGAGACCGCCTTACCATATCACCCCTTGGATACGGTCTTCAGTGGCGTCCACCTCACTGTCTTGGGCCTCCGTACACTGGATTTTGCAACATTCGGAGGTACTCATTATCCTCTCAAAAATTGTACCAACTTTTTTATGTCGCTGGCTAGCAGGACGATCACATTAGAAATGCTTGGCACCATCATCAACTTGCATACTGCATCTACAACATTTTCTAATAATAATAGAGTATATCATGGTCACAAGCAATATTCCTTAGTCGAGGAAGTAGTGTCAACTACCAATGATTTGCTCTCGCCCTCCCATTCCACCTTTACAAAAAATGGCAAAATCTTCAATAATCTATAAACATATTTATTATTTAGAGCACAACTAGAACCTGGTAGCATGGCCAAGCCTCAATAGGCTCACACCATTTATGACGTGTATTGCTGCTCGATCACTCGCACCCCATTCCCATTCCACAAACTCATTTTAGATCACTTGCACGAGAAAGAGCAAAATGCGCAATAGACCAACAACCACCAATGCTTTAGATAACATTCCACTCCACTACTGATTTGGTACATAGATGAGGTTATATTTTCACGTAAGGCTAGGCACATTATAGCTGCATCCATTTCAGCATCAACATCTGCATCCAATTCGGCATGTCTCCCTGAGTCAGCATCGGGTTCAAATTTCCCTTCTACTATCGACAAGGGCAAAAGAAAATCCACCTCCCCGTTGCCTCGTATAACGACAACATGACTCCAAGAAGCTTGGGTACTTTCCTAGCTCTCTTGGGAGTTTTATACTTTTTAAAGTCACAACACAACACCTCTCTTTCCATTACACCATCCACCCCTCGCCATGCACGCCCACCTTCATCTACACATTCACATCCACCACCCACTTCAGTTTCCCATCCATCACCCCCTCACATTGACCTCTCTCAAGATAACTCACCTTCCCACTTCTCTGCATCACTTTCTAGCACCGCTCACAGTACAACCAGCACCACCTCACATGGAATTTCATGCTATTTTTCACGCACCCCACAATCGCTGTTACCCATCTTCACCACATGTGTTTGTTAGACGACTCTACTGATAGAGCTTGCTCATGACACACTGCCACCACCACCTTTTGCTTGCTCATGTAGTGTTACCTCACCACTTCATGCTCTTTGGCATCAGCCACTCTAGGGTCGTCTTCTTCTTTCACCCCTAGCTTGATAGTCTGGCTTGACCAAGGTCATGTCCTCTTGGACTCGGACGCGAACACCGTGAAACTTTTTGATCAGGCAAGAGCAGTCCTGTCTCTACACTCATAGCTCCAACAAATATACTACTCTCAGATTTCCAAGATAGAGAGACTTGGGAAAGAGAATTAAGACCTTCACCATGTCATGAACTGTCAGGTTGCTCCTATCTTGGCACAAGACGCTCATATTACTTCACTACAAGAGGACCTTCATTTACTAGTCGAGCACTATAAAGGTTTGAAATATAGAGCTACTACTATCGATCATGCCTTGGCTACCTTCATGGTGCTAGCTTTGACGACCATCTCGGAGCCAGAGATTTCACCACCATCTTTAGTCACTTCAACCATCCCGCACTCAACTCCGACATTGTCCTCCATAGGTATGTCATCACTCACTCATCCACCCTCATTGTCCTATTCTCCACCATCATCCTCACCTTCAGATTGTCACTGCACTTGCCCCCTTTGAGCACCACATTTTTGCTCACTACTACACACCCCATCTCCACTTCTCTCACCATCTATATCACTGTCACTTGCACAACGCCGACTCTCCTATATCTCCCCAGTACACAAGATACCCACTCACTATCTTTGCCACTTGCACCATCCACAGTGTTGTGCACTTCACCATTTTCTCTCACTACGACTTCACCATTGGCTAGTCAAGCAATTCCACACATTTCTTAGGAGTTTCTTGAGCCATAGGAAGTCACAGTATTGGCTCCACTAGAGTCTCTTTAGCTCAACACCACATGATCCTCTCCATTAAGGCTACTAGTAGCGACTACCACTCCATAGGTTGTTCTAGGGGATGAGACAGTAGACGGCATCAACTCAAAATTACCCACCAGCTCTTTTCCTCCGCCCACAACTCCACTACTTAGTCTTCCTCTATGAGCTACCGCTTCCATCTCTTTGCTGCAACTCCCTGCTATTGCACCAACAAGCCCCGCATTGTCCTGGTGATCTGTCTACATCAGTACCCCCTAGCCATAGTGCGGTCTCTGCAACTCTTCCTTTCATGCAATTTCCCCCACTCCATGCCCACTACACACCTTTTACACCCACACCATCATCAAATCCATCCTACTACCCATCCGTAACACCCAATTCCCATATACAGTTTCCACAAGTACCCTCTCCATTTCCCTCTACCATACCCCTTCCCGCCATACTCCATGCACCTGCAGCTTGCCCCAGCTCCATGCACCTTATCCTCATAGTCTCCCAATCATCCACAAAAACACCCTTAGGGCCTCACGAACCTTTCAAGGCCCACTAAACATACTATGCTCTCCCAGTTGTTGCAGTTGCTTCATTCCCAGGTTCTACCTTTGGTATGGTTTTTCAATAGTTTCTAGTTCCTCTAATCGTCTTTGCAACACCTCAGTGGTTTTCTTTTCTAGTGGTAGTTCTGGTTTGTAGCAACTCTTTTCATGTTATTAGTGTGCCACTCCACTCACTTGACCACTTACCGGGATGGTGAGTGGAATAGTGTGGCAGGCATCTGTAGCGGGTCTATAGGGCTACCCAGGGCTCAGCTTGCATGAACACATTGGTGGACATGCTCTAGAGGACATGGTCTTCCTTTTGGACCATACTTGGTCTAGGCACACGGGCGCTCTTGGGCCACCCACCGGCAAGCGCTCAGTAGGACACATCGATCGACCAGGGTGGGGTTCAGACCACCAAGGCTAGAGAGATAGCATTGATAATGTAGAGTGTGGTTGTTCTATGGCCACCCCTTTTAGAACATTCAATAGCTTCCACCAGATATCAGTTTTTTGGGTGGCTAGGAGCAATCATGGACTAAGAGTAGTGGTCGTCCAGTGGCCATCCAGGCGGTTAGTGGCCAAACTCACCCTAGGCCACTAGTATTATATATTTTTAGTTGCCCATGAGTTTCCTTGGCTAGATATTTTCCAATAGCCAGTAGATATGTGGTGGCCGTGCAATGGCCTCGACTTGTGGACATAGATAGCATGATGTGAGTTGCAAATACAAGTTTCCATTTGCTTGCCTAGAGTGAGAGTCTACTGTGTGTCACATTTAAAGCACTTGCTTGCACACTTGAGCACTAGCCCTTGGGGCACCTCACCTTGGTTGTTTGCAAGTTGGGCCTGTGAATCTTATAGTCTTGTTAGCTAGTTGCATTGTGATTTTAGCTGTGCCTTGTACCTTGGCATCCACTCAACTGTCCATTGCACCTCAACCTCTACATCCCCATTGTACCTCTTTGTGGTACTCGTGATTGGACAGATTTGGCCATAGCCACAAACTAGACTTTGTATACAGGGTGTTGCCTTGGAGGGCTTGTGGTTTTCTTGTTTACTACTTCAGTTTGTTGTATGCTTTGCTAGTCTTGACATTGTTTCATACTATCTATTTTTATATTGTCTATTGGGTTGAGCTAGTTTGTGAGTCCGCATGCATACTGCATCCAGAGAATCCCACCACTAGAGAGCATTGTGCACCATTTCCATCTACAAAATGCATCCCACAAGAAGACTATCTGCAAAGATTTGACAATGGTCCAAAAACCTATAGAACCTATATAGCCTATGGCTACCTGTAATCAGTGCCACACGAGCATATGTAAGTATCACTCCTACAAGAGTGGATACAAAAACACTAATCCGTGTCCAAATTGTCAAAACTTATCAATGTGAGAGTAAAAACTCGATACCTGTCAACGCAAGAGTCACACACAACCACTAAACCAACAAAGAGTAAAGTGTAGTTATGCAAAAAGCATAGAGAGAATCTGGGAGAAATCTAGCAGAGTTTCCCCCATAAATTGACTAAAAAGTCAAAATCTCACCAAACTTGTATCATAAACATGAACAAACACTCAGTGTCTCAGTAGTAAAAACCACATATGGCATACATAAACTGCCAAAACCTTGGCTATGTAGCTCACTCATGAACGAGTAGAACTATTGACGAGTGTACCTGTCCAAAATCCTTGTAAACCTAAGAATTTGTTGCCTATGAGTTGTACCTAGCTCACACTATATATGCATATGCATACATAGCATAAAACTGCACAAAACCGTGCTAAAAATACTCTCTAGAGTGACCCACACAGTCATACATGAGCACAACACTTGTGCCACATAATCTGGGGATGGAAACTTTTTCTAGATTTTTTCTCAGCTGTCAATCTATTTCTCTCTCTTCCATCTCTCTCTCTACACACACACACACACACACACATCTATATTACTAACAAGGAAAGACGGCCCTCGTAACGGGGATATATATATAGAAATGTGTGTGTGAGAGAGAGAGAGAGAGGGAGAGAGGGAGGGGAGGGTGTGCAATACAAGAGAGAGAGAGAGAGAGAGAGAGAGAGAGAGAGAGAGAGAGAGAGAGAGAGAGAGAGAGAGAGAGAGAGAAATTAAGAAGAAAAGTTTGCTTCGAAAATTGATTTTGGAGCAAAGCGAGCTTTTTTATTGAATTGCTCAGTTGATCAAAAATCTAGAAAAAGCTCCCTTAAAAACCTCAACTCGCATAATCTGCACTAGACAAGATGCAACCTGTGAGCAAAATAGCCTAGAATATCTGGCACACCACCTCATCGATTGAAAACACTTGTCAATCAAAAGACAGACACATAGAACAACCAAACAAGTATGGTCATAAACAATATCCAAGAGCCAAACTCACTCATGGAAAATACGCTCCGGAATGGTTAATCGGAGCCACTATGCATCCAATGTGTGTTGTCAAAGCAAGAAAATCAAGTGGATGCCAAGGGAGAAATTGTTGAAGAAAAACCACTCCAGAATGGGGCTATGCCAAAGGAGGGTGGCCCATGTCGACGCTACACTACAAGAGAGCCAAAAATGCTCTCGGGATGTTAATTGATGCCAAGAGGTGCTTGAGCTTACTCGATGATGTCTGTATGACTGTGTGTGTGCGGGCACCAAGATCGCATGCACCCTCCTCCTCTTTTTCTCTGCAACCAAGAGAGCTCCTAAGCTGTCACTTGTTCTCGCTATCCCACCAAGACAAAAAAGCCAATTCTCTATTTCTCGCTTCTCTGTGGCTTCCTCCTTCGCTTTCAGATGCCAACTCTTCACAATATCTCTCTATAGCTAGCATGTGTGCAAAAACACACCCTTAGAGAAGGATTTTTTTTTCTCTTCTTGTTGGGGGCAATCGTAGCATAACCAAATCAACCCAAGACCAACAAAATTATCAATCCTAGGATCCGCAACCCGACTAGGGCATGGAAGCACGAGCATCATCGGATGTATCAAATGAGAGGATTCAAGAGAATGCTCTTCCAATGCAATAGAGATTAGCCATAAATCACTAACTCTAATCACATCAGCAATCAAGCATCACCTACACGCATTAAGCCCACCAAAGTCCAACTTACCATATACTAGAATCTCAAAGCACAATTATGACAAGCACACAATAATTGCATTGGTGTTGACCTCTCTAATCACCACATGCCTGTCAAGGTCCTCCATCAAAAGCTACACACACAAGGTAAATGGTGCTCATGTTTCATAAAACCCATCCACACTTAATCAACCTAATTAGAGATATTAAATATCGCAAATCGAGTGCTCATAGAAAGATAGGAGTGATCAATAAGCAAGAAGTCACCACACACACTCAAATCTAGAATAATGAGAAGGTGAAACTACTTCATGACATAATGGAATATAGAAGAACTAATACTAATGAAGAAAGTAGAGATTAGATTAGAAAATGCTTCTCTAATTACAATGGATTAGCACTAGCCTCTTAAGCATAGGTATTAAGCTTAAGGCTAGGCCATCCATAGAGTGGACACTCAAGAGAGAGAGAGCTCTCAAGAATGGATCCTCAAGAATGACTACTCAAGAATGAACCCTCTATGCATAAAGGCTTTCTTATAAAGGCTTGCACTACAATCCTTTCTACTATGGGTTTAAGTTGAGGCCTTTAGCTAGCATATACAATTTGGAACTCCCAATGAGCCCAATACCTTATACAATGTGGATAGGAAATATTGTGCACATCCATAGCAAATCTCCCGCTTGGTGCAGAAATCGATGTCGTATGTGTTAGCCGCTGCTAACATTCCCCCCTTCCTAATTTGGTGCACATCCTCGTGTGTCAGTGAAGCAAAACACGGTGACATGGTAGAAAGCAAGTCCATGGAAGAAATGTTGAGCTACAAAACATAAAACAAGTAATGAGTATCAAAGGCCAACAATGATATATCAAACATGAAGTACAATGAACAATCATGCAAAGTGATTTTTTGCTTCTAAAAGATGGATCAATCATAGTAAAAAACTAATCAACATAAGTAAAAAAACACCAAAACTATCATGAAGATTAAACCACTTGAAATTTTACGTCTATGCATGAAACACGAGTAATCAATTTTGACCCTAGGCTAATGCAAGTTCATAAACCTACTAGCCTAAAAACTATATGATAAATCCTTAATAAAGCATCCAAGTCTATCATGTCTACAGGCTATAAAAAAGCTCCTAATCTATTAGTACATTGTCACAACTTTTTGAAGCTCATGGAAGTTTTGTTTTTGTCATTCATAGAAAAAAGTAAAGCACAATACAAGGCTACCACCCCAAATCTAGCTATGACTCTTGGCTCCTTGAACCCTCAAGAAGGTATTCCAAGAATCTACTAGTCTACCAAGGTGACGACTAACCCCTATGAGCCCAAGGCATCACTTTAGGGCCATGATCAAGCGAGCCAAGGTGATTCCCCTGGCCTGCCAAGTGCCAATAAGGTGCTAGGCCTCACATGGACACAAACATAACATTGAAATTTCAATTCATGTGTCAAGTAGCATTTGTGCTACTTTTTTTGCTTCATTGTTTCATTTTTTTAGCACTTTTTTATTTCTTCCATTATGAGAGTATTTATGACCTAGGACTAATCATAGCCCTAGGTCATGATAAAAATGAATGGAGTATTAAGACTATCACTAAGAGTTTAGGACTAATGAGAAATGATCCTACATTAACCTAAGGTCAAGGCCAATTACCTATGATTAGCACACATAAAACCAAATTTCTAATGCGTTTAATATTCACAAAGCAAAGTGTTGAAACTTTAGTATGCTTAGTTCTTTAAAATGAAAGAACCATAGCTTAGAAGCAGTTTCACTTAATTCAAGCATAGAAAATGGAGAAATAAACAAAAGAGCCAAATCATGGAAGGATTCCACCTATTTATGCTCTTTTCAGCATTCTTGAGCAAGCATCCACTTTGGTAGAGAAGTCTCTCGATTCTTTTATTTACAATCCAAGCTTCATCACAAACCGGATCATTGACTATAATCCAAACCGTATCATTCACTTTGACTAAACTTCCTGGAACAAACACTTGCTTGACTTTCCTTTGATTTCTTGAGTACTTTGACTAATATACCTTTGATTTGTTGGGTGTCTCCTTAGAGGTTTCAGTTGGGTCAGCAATTGACTTGAAGTTTTGAAAGCCTGACTTGCTTGAAGAAGCTGATCCATGAGGGTTCTTTGATATAGAGGCATATGCTATCACACCTTTTTTGCTAGTCGGTGGAAGTTCCACTATAGCTTTACCTTTGTCTGCAAGATTTATCTTTGATTCTTCTGACTTTTGCAAATCTAAATCTACCATCAATGGTATCTGTAAATGTTGTTGGCTACCTCTTGGAAAAGAGAGTATTAATATTGTATCTTCTTTGTAGACCTTGTGGTTGTCTAACCACTGATGTCCAAGGATAACATCTGCATGCATGTCTTTTGAAGGCTTCACCTGAAACTTTATCTGCTCTTCATGCTTTTGGATGCTAAGGGTAGCAACCAATTCTTCTTGACTTGTAGCCTTACTCATGATTTATCTATTATTTGGCTTGCCTAGAGTAATCTCTAGAATGCTCTGAATGTTGTTTGCAACCATATTGCACTTTGCTTCTTTATCCAGTAGAGCATTGCATCTGACACTCGCTCCAATTGTATTATTGAGGACTATAGCTATTCTCATTGTTGGATCTATTGAAGATCTCTGTTGTGCTTTTGCCATGGTCTCATCTTGATCTAGCTGGTATTGTCTATCCCATGGGACTCGTATGATGAGCTCCTGTGGTTTCAGGTTCCAAGGCATCATAGATCTTAGACTCTCGTCTATATCTACGACTTTTTTGGTCAAAGTATATGCTTGTTTGGTCGCAATGTCGAAGCTTGATTTCTGATGGAGGAGAGTTTGGCTCAGAATAGATTTTTGGATTCATTCGGGTAATATCCTTCAGTTGTAGAGAGGATGGACTACAGAAGTTTTTATCCTCTGAAATGAACCATCCTGTTTGATCTATCATTGGACGCACTTCTATGAGCTGGTATGAGGGTCGTTCAAACACTAGTTGCTATTTTTTGTACATTTGCCCTTTTTGGTCTACATAGTGTGCATATGGATTATGTGTACCATACAATGCTAATAGCATTCTATTTGATGTGTCCCTTAGACTCGTGAATGATTGCAAACTTGTGGCAGTGGTGGACGTAGAATCATTTGCAAAACTAACAGTCTTTTCAACATTCGGTGATATCTGGACACCTTGACCAAATTCATGTAGGAATTTGTTGTTCAAAGAATCAATTTTAAGCTTTTCAGGTGCTTGTGCATCCCTATGCAAATTTTGAACTTGCAATGCTTTTACTGGTGCTTCTAATAGTAATGCAGAATCATTTGATTACATTGAAAGTGACGAGCTAGATGCACTTACATCGAGAGCTATGTGCCTTGCTTGGCAGTTGATGTGTCCTTGTTGTCTGAATTTCTTGGAAAATCTTCAAAAAAATGTCCACCTTTTTGTCCACAATCTGAGCAATACGCCATGACTGTTGGTATTTCATTTGGTTCTGTCATGTGAAGCTCTTACTGAGAAGCTTCTGTTTCTGTGCTTGCCAAGTTGTCGGCATCTTCTTTCAGAACATTAAGTATTAAGGTGTAGACTGCTCCATCTTGAGGATATTAAATATAGGAGCTTTTCATTTAGAGCTTTCTTTACAGAGTTAGAGCTTTTTGTGGGTAGCAAAAGTAGATGAAACCTTTTGCGCATACTAAGGTATATAGCTTTTGAACTAGGATAAAGTACATAGTAAAAAAATTGTGCTCTACATATTTGTAACACAATTAAGGGCCATAGTAACACAACATGGATTTGATAAAAAAACTAACCATATCAATATCAACATATTGATACTGCAATGTCATATATATAGTATTTATAAGAAAGATCATCACAAAGTCTCTGTTTACAATCCTGCAAGAATATTAGTACAAGTAAATATTTTGAATTTTTGGTATGAGGTAAGTTGAAGTCTACTCTAGCAACGAGTCTTTATCTTGTTCACATTATAAGCCAATTAGATATAATAAGAGAGAGAGAGAGAGAGAGAGAGAGAGAGAGAGAGAGAGAGAGAGAGAGAGAGAGAGAGTGCAAAGTGAGATATTTGGATTTTTTGTATGGGATAAGTTGAAGTCCACCTTGGCAAAAATTCTTTATCTTGTTTGCTCTACAAGCAATTAGAGAGAATATGTGTGTGTGTGTGTGTGTGTGTGTGTGTGTGTGAGAGAGAGAGAGAGAGAGAGAGAGAGAGAGAGAGAGAGAGTACAAATTACAATATTTGAATTTTTGGTGTGTCTAGTAACGAGTATTTACCTTTTTCATTCTATAAGCAATTAGTGAGAATATGAGAGAGAGAGAGAGAGAGAGAGAGAGAGAGAGAGAGAGAGAGATGCAAATCTAGAGCATTAAGAGATCCCACCCCATATACATAGAGACACACACACACACACATACATGATGATTATTGAGTAGGCATTTGCTTGCATTACCCTAAATCCCAATAACAACAACAATAACAAGATAATGACATGACAAACACATCATTTTCCCCATAATTGAACAACAGATAGATTGATCCTCGATTTGAGATATGAAACATCATCCCAAATCAATGTATCATGATTGTGGGTGAAAAAACCCTTGTGGGGACAAGGGAAAAACCCACAATCTCCATATGTTGCTTATTGTTGCATTGAAAAAGTACTATCTCAAACAATACATAGAGTCAAGTCACAAAAATAATTGTCCACCTACGGAAGTAACTTATCTACTAGTTTTTCTCCTCAGGAGGAGGACCACAAACTTTCTTCTCTAAACACTCAAAGAAGACAAAGAAATCACCCTCTAGCATTAGACAGTGATAGATCTCCTTTGTGCAAGCTAGCCCCAAGCCACCACACCCAGCAAAAATGTCCATAACATGGTCGTCCTCATATGTGAATGTTTCTAGCAACCAACTGCATCAAACATAATAATCAAAATTTAACGTCAAGAGCTTGCATCTAACTATCAAGATGAGTGTACTGATTCACAAAGGTTCATGGCTAGAAAGTTACCTGTAAAAAAGTCTCAGTACGCTCTGCTCCCCCTCAGATCAAATCTCCAGCTCTCCTTGTATAATTTTTAGATGAACGAGGTGGAGACTCTGTGAGGTAGCTTCTTGAGGCCGAAAAGCACTCAAGAGAAACATCCTCCCTAGCCTTTCTATCATAATGAGGTGTAATGCTTTGAGCATTCTTACGATAAAACAAGCCAAGAGTGAGATCCATCACCTATGTAAGGAGAGAATAAATCACTTAAAGAGAAGAACTCTAATTTCATGCGCAAGCTTCACATAGAGAAGGAAACCTCACCTGCTCACCAGTCTCTGGATGCAAGTATCCCCCATCACACATCAAAGTCCACGAGCGATGGAGGTGCAAACTAGCTCTATTAGCTTGCATGGCAAGATCCCCCAAATGTTGCGTAAGAGACAAAGTCACCAAGAAACCCTCGTCTGCCAAGTGAACATCGGAAATTTCCATGACATCGCCAGAACATGAGTATAATCCAATGAAACATGTGTCTTCCTAGATGCCTTAAAAACGACCTCAAATGTTTTTGGCAACAAAGGCCCCTCCACCTCAAACTTAGGAATAATAATTGCTGCTTCACCAAACATTCCTTGCCAATAGGTCTCTTGCCTCATGTAGGCTCTAAGTTTCTTATAGTCTGCAAAATGACCTCCCTTAGAGTCCTTAACTTTGGTCAAAATCATCATATGAAGAAGTTCTTTGCATCTATTGAACAAATTTATAATCGTCAATCCAAAAGTTAATGTACTGATTACAATGCACATTAAAATGACAAATCAAAGTTTAAGATGAAGTGAAACAAACCTCTCTATTGTGATCTTTGCGGTGCACAAGCTGTATAGTTTATCCCGAGTGATTCCTACCATTGTTTTGTCATGCCAATCCTTGTCAAATAGCATAGTGAAAAACTCTTCACCATGTGCAGGATTTGCAATAGAAAGGTACTTATATCCACTACCTCTCATTTTTTCGTCTTCCTTCTTTAAAGCTTCATTCATCTTCTTTTTGTAATCCTCCCCAAGAAGACCTAAAGTTCTAAGCCTTCTCTTCTCATCAGCCAAAAAGGATTCCCATCTCCCCTTCAAAGCAACACAATTATTTGACAATGTTTCTATGAGCCATTAGTAACACAACGCAAACAAATCCATGACTACATAGGCTTCCCACACGGGAACGAAAAGTCCATCCATAACTTGCCACCTCTACAAGGCTTCCCACGTGGGAATTTAGGGCATTATACAAACCGTTACCCAATCCATTACTTGACAACTTTGAATAGAATTCCCACATAAAAATTGAAGGCATATTTGAAAACATGGACTCATGTGTATCTTGTACTCATGGACTCATGTGTATCTTGTAACCTTCAACTAAGGCTCCCTCAAGATAGTTGAAGACATACTCATTCTCAAAGTAGCTACAATTTATTTTTTTTAACGTAATTGTTATATTTGTTATCCCAAACAAATTGAGCATGAAATACCTTCCAAACAAGTTGAGCAATCAAAATGCACGGCGTTGAGTACCATGGCACAATCCCTTGGTTACGTCTAGCCTTCAATTTAAGCTCAACCTCTATCTAAGATTTCTCCTGAGGAGCTAGATATTCCATTATGCTCAATTTGCTAGCAATACCAAACTTCTGAAACATAAATACTTCATGTGCGAAGTTGGGTGGAGCTGTAGCCCGCGAGATTCTAGAAGAAAATGTTGACGGGTAAGCAAATGAAAAAACATATTACAACCAGAGAATTGAGCAATAATTAACCAACTAATTCTTACTCGTTTGTTGTATCAAGACTCAAAATCAACTTTGCTTCCTTCTTTTTATCTATCTCAATAAATTCACAACAAACTTGCACATGATATTTTTCATCCTCGGAGTGCTCTACAAAAGAAACATCATCCAAATTGAATTTTCAATTGTAGTAATGTATATCTAAACTCAAACACAATAAGAAAAGAAGCACTTGCCTTCTTCAATTCGTCACATCCAAGGTTTCAACCTGTGGTTACCATCCCAAACAAAAAAAAGTTTGCCTCGAAGATCTACCCAATCACCCACAAGATTCTTGTCAAATTCTGCATTAAGTCTGCCATATTGGATCCCACTTCTCAATCGTATCTTCTGTCAGATGTTTTATTTCTCCATGTCGTCCTTTCAAGTGAAACAAGAAAAGAACCCATTGAAGAGACATAGCCAACCCTATCAAACGTGGATGTCAACCAAGGTGCATTCGAAATTGCACATCGAACAGCATCTGTAGCTATTAATCTACATAAGGGAACAAAAGGGGGCTCTGACTTTCTTTTGATATGAAATTGACTTATGGCTTCATTCATCAACCCAAGAGACACATTCTCCCCAAAAACCCTGTTATGCTTTGAAAAGTTGTCTTCTTTGTCTTGGTTATTGGTGTTTGTGTGGGTATTTTGTGGGGTGGAAGCAAAAGATGGACCAATAGTATTTGGAGTGATAGCATTGCTATTAGAAGCCCCATCTATAGACCTATCCAAGTATAACTACCAGACCGTAGAGTCATCCCACCTGAACAATTTGCTTCTCGTGTTTTCATGGAGCGTTTGGGAGCCATGAGAAAAATCTTAAACCTCTATTAAAAAAAAATCAATAGCATAATGAAAACTCTGTCTAGAACTATCAAATCTTTCATAAAATAGTATAAGTGCAAAAAAGACATAATAGTTATAATGTATAAATGCTATGATTTGAGAGAGAGAGAGAGAGAGAGAGAGAGAGAGAGATTGATTTTATGAACATGTTCAATTGGCTAAGCATGGCCTATGAGACAAATTAGTGTACATATGTGATATCTCCTCCATCAAAAGGAAAAGCTGAAGTGATTTTAAAGACTATAGCTAAAGCTATCTAATAAGCTGATGCTAGTACTCAATCTGGGGTGCTCAATGAATGGTGATTGTGATGGATGGAGCGAGAATGGAGCTCTAGCCACTAGGGGCTCATGAATCAGGACTATATGCAAAGGCTATACGAGCATGATATGCACTCTAGATAAATCTATACTTGAAAAATATGACTAGGTCTGATTTGAGCTCAACAAGTCGCTTTGCATACTTTGGCCTTTCTATACACTCGTTTCCACCATGTATCCCCTTCAATATAACCACCTGCCAAGAATCAAAACTCCATGCACTAAAAAATAATTATATCAGAAGTCAAACATCACTCGGGAGAACCATAAATTCTGCATACAAACAGCCTGTCAACATGTTCTAACCCCATCCTCTCGGGAACAGGAGGCACCATCTACATCAAATGGGTTCAGAAAATAGGTGCCTAAGAAGCATGTCACACTCAAATCCCTTTCTAATCTCTGGCTCTCCTTTTTGGCTTTGATAAACCGCACATTCTTCTCTCTATGTCGGTTGCCATTGCCAACAGTAGCCGCGTACACCTAGGCCCCGTCCCTCCTTGCCCTGCACAACTCACCAACTCCTGAGGAATAACGAATTGATTCCATTCCCATATTACCACCAACAACTATAGAGACCATGCAATAACTGCTTGTCCCTGCGGCTCTAAGCAAGAAGCCAATCCTTCACACTTGGGTAGGCACGCATGCAGATGATGGCGCCCAAGAAGGCATCCTCCTCCAGCATCATTTGGTGAGCACATTCAGCATGCACTGTAGAAAATCTGAATGAGCACATTCAGCATTTGAGTATTTGGTGAGCACAAACCCATGCACTGCAGCAAAGCCAGAAAACGAGCATGCTAAGTGAGCAAATCTAAGTGAGCATTTGGTGAGCACATTCAGCATGCGCTACAGCAAACCCAAAAAACGAGCACGCTATCCGTCCGCGCCCGCGCAGACGGACATAGTGCTTGTACTCAGACAACCCTCGACCTCCTGCTTGTACTTGAACAGCGTGCAGAGCTTCTGCTTGTACTCGGAGAGAGTGCGGACAGTGCGCAAATTGTAGCAATCGATTAAGAAAAACAAAAAAAACACGCATTCCTCTCCTTCTCCATCTCTTCCTCCCACAAGAAGTTTTGGACAAATTCTCACAATATTTCCCACATTGTGACTTACCTCAACATCATGAGCTTCTGTGAGGGAGGTGCCGCTTACCTAGCTAGGTATGCGGTGCCTCTCGAGCAGAAGCTCATGATGTTATACATTGTATGAAAAACATTGAGAAAGATTCCATTTTCCTACATGAGAAAATTTCTAAATCTTCTTGTGTCCACGCCTCCACCCCACTCGCTGAGCACGCAATCCGTTCGCGCGCGCGGATGGATTGTGTGCTCAGCGAGTGGGGTGGAGGCGTGGAGGAAGAGATGGAGGAGGAGAGGAATGCAGATAAAGTTCTACCTGCTAAACTCCAGCCATGAATTGCAGAGCTCCAGCCATGAATTGCAGAACTTCGAAACCTTAGGTCTTCAAAAAAACTTAGGTTTTGTGCAAATTTTGACTTTGTGTAGCTTAGGTTTATTGAAATAAACCTTTTTTTTTGTTTTTTTAGCAGAACTCACAGAAGTGAGTAAGATTATATTATCAAGCAAAAAATCAGCCCTGCTCATCATCCGAGCCAGGGCATCATAGAGACATAAGGAGCTCAAAAAAGGAGACATAAAGAGATCAGATACATCGGCTAGCAAGGGGACCCACCCCGTGCAGACAAATAACCACCATAATGAGATAAACCCCTTATTGAAAAAAACTTAATCCACCTTCAAATTTAAGGGATTTCTAATAATACCTACAATCTTAAGAAAAATTATATGATAATCTGATGATTTGTGACCACCATCTCTAAACTCCGCAGTCCCCACTCCCTTTTTATTAAGGAACTCTCTGAACTCCATAGTCCCCAGTTCCTTTTTATGAGTTCAAGTTTTTAGAGAAAGAATACCTTCAATTCTTTAGTAATGATTGTGAGCTTCTTTTACCTCGTAAAAATAAAGTTTCTGCCTTACGTTATGAGTGAAGAGAGAATATTTAATTATGATTGCTTTAATTATAAAAGAACTAGGAGAGGATATTATATTACAATTATAGCTGTCGGCATTAATTATAAAGCAACAATGAGCGACCATCGCATTTATTATCTGGCAGTCACTGATTTGTGCTCTCTAAGTGCAAAAATTATGTTTTATATTTTTGCAAGAACTTTTTATTAGGTTTAGAAAACCAACTGCTCCCTTTGTCTTGGTATGGAGATGGACAGAGTAACTCTCTCTTGGACACTTGGAAAAGAGACACACACTAGGGAAGTAGAGCTTCGACACAACAAACTCTTGCTCAACAGATATTATCTACAGTGTCTTCTTCCTCCAAACTACAAATTTACATGTCTGAAAGCAATAGTTTACATCGGGTTGGAGAAAATGTATATGGAAACCCCCTTGGAGTAGGATATTGACGGAAATGAGCACTTTTTATTGGACTCTTCTCTCTCTTCTGAGTATTTCATTGAACATTCTAGTGATATGCTCTATATTACAGATAGCGAGGAGAGTGATTTTGGTGCTAAACCAGGCATAACAAGCATCAACAGTCAGTTTCCATGTGCAAAAGAAGATTGTTTTGAGATAAACAATCCATCAATGCAAGAGGAAACTGAGCCATTTGACAAACAGCAAAGATTGGAGTGCAACGGTGATGACGTTCATGATTTTACAAAAAACTCCATCATTCCTTGGATTTTAGGTAGCAAAACATGTTTTAGACTACAACACTTGATAAACAATAGCAAGAGAATCAAATAGGTGACCGAGCATCCACAGGTTTATGATGGTGACAATTCCTTTGAGCTACCTCCCATTGAAGAAGGTTTTAAAAGGATGGAAGGGATGGAGCAAAAATTTGATGGTCATTTTTGGACTAGGCCACATAAAACTAACATGTCCATAAAGTGTACTGTTAGGCTTAGTTATTGCTTGGGGTCATTAGTTTGTCACAGAGTTCTTTGTCCCTATTATTTGAACAAAACCAAGTTCAATGTATCCTTCTTTCATGGTTACCTAGATAAGCAAGTCAGCAAAGGGCTTCTATGTGAAGACGAAAGCCTACGTAGCACTTGTCATTATTGCAAAAAAATTGTTTTCTGTGAGTGTACTTGTTCTTGCAAAGTGTACTTCATTTTACCCTCAGATCCGAAGCTTACAAGAATGATGATTCATGTAGGTCATCATCTACATGAAGTTCAAGCAGGTACGTCAAGAGCCACAATAGAGAAAATGCGGAAGATGGTTGCAATTGTCTTGAAGGTGGATAGAAGCAGTGGACCAAGAAGAGTTTAGATGATTGTTGCCAGACAATTATTGGCTTATGCTATTGTTGGTTCAGATGAACTAAAAATGGGGGAGTCAGAGCTCTCAAATGTATTGGAAGAAATGATTCCTTTAGTTCAAAATCAAAGGTAAAACGTTTAACATTTCGATTTTTCAGTACTATAAGGTTATTTTGATTTATGGCTTTTTTTTTGACCGATTTAAGATAATGGTAGCTACTGAGAAAAGACAACAACACTTGATTGTTGGGGATGGGTTTGACCACATTATGCTTTTGAAGAAAAAATGTCACTTTCCTTACTTTCATGGAAGTCCTTTCCCTGGGTAAGGTGGGCCAAATGATAAGTGCTACATCTTTAAGATGTCAACAAAAGGTCCAGGTCTGGTATAGACCTTGTCAATCGCATGCGTTAGAGATTTGAGTGCTTCTTGGGTACATTTTGATCACACACACATAACAGATGGATGGGCAACTATGTCATGCTCTATCTATGATCCGAGGTAGTGTTTTGGTGTGTTGTAGCATTTTGTTATTGCACATTTGCAAACTTTTTGTAGCTAAGATTTGTCATTTTTTTAGTTTGAAGGGATTGATGGTTATAGCGGTTTGTGACACCAAAGAGGAGGATACAGACACACAAGTCCTATTTTGGAAATCTCTTAATAAGGGGTTGGCTCAAGAAGGTTATCCATCAGCAGACTTTGCAGGATTTATGGCCGATGAGGCTGGAGCTAATTGGGCTGCCGTGCGTACAGTTTTCAATGAAGGGCCAAATAACGTCATGATTGGAAGGGAAAGGTCCTGTCTCTTCCACTGGGAGCAAAGTCTACATAAACATACTAGAAAATATATAGCCAAAGAAAAGTTTTGTATCCACAAAGACATGTGTGAGACTTGGCGCAATTCAAGGACAATGGGTTTGGCAATGAAGCAAGCAGAAGCAATTAGAAGATGGTGGGAAGATAATGTTGCAAGTGAGAATATCAAGTCATTGGAGAAATGGTTCAAGTGGTGGGAGACAAGGATATCTCACTGGGGTAGCTTACACAATGAAGTATGATACAATCATGAGCCTCACCACGACCTTCTCTATTTTTTTGTTTCACTAATTCAAAGTTTTTTTTGGGTGGAATGCAGATATCTATGAGTCCTTGGGGAAAAGCTCAAATTCCTAGTACCAATTTGTCAGAGACCATTCATGCATTTTGGCTTGCTGGAGAAGGCGGTAGCAAAAAAATTTCTTTGTATGATGCATGCATCACTGATGTCATCAATGCTTACATTCAATGCACAAAGCAACATGGATATCTAATAGGTAGATACATAGGGCTTGGTCCAGATATGCAAACATATCTAGAGAGATCAAAAAATAAAGAAAAAACTCTTAGCCCACTTGTGTTGGCACGTGCTCTCCAAGGGGCAGTGTGGCAGGCACACCATTTTATGGGCAACCTTAATTGCATGGAGACAGGGAAACTGTGTAAAGAAAGAAGGCTAGAGGATTTGCAGAAACAGCTTCTCATAAGCCTGGCTATGTGATGGAGTCTAGACAACGAAAAGAGCGCGAACGACCATGAAAGATTTTGTTTGATATGGACATGAAGCAAGAGGGACAAAGATTTTATGTGAATGCAGACTCCACAGATGAGGAGATTCATGCAAATAATGACATAATAGATGACACCATACCTTCTATTAGTGAATACGTCATTGGTGATTTTGAGATTGCTGTGCCAAGGGGTCATTGGGCAATAGGAAGAATGCCTCAAAATGTCTCTCGTAAGTGCTTTGGTGTGCTTGAAGGGAGAAGATGTGAGAATGTCATGCAAAGTAGGTCTCCAGGACTTGTGGGCCCATGCTTTTGGGGAGAGAGACTTACAAAGACCAAAGGCAACACCAATGGATGTGGTTTTGTGGCCATGATGTGCATCACCTTGAAGTTGTGGCCAACTAAGTATTGTCACCACCGGAAAGGCCAACAACTTGGCTAGTAGAGAGTGGAACATGTGTATCAAAGGAGGAGTATGTTGGTTTGCTAGGGGCAGGTTTTGTGATTAGAGCTCCTTCTCCAAAGGCTGTCAAGGAAAGGGAGACAGTGGGAACCTCTGGCAAGCGTAGCAAAAAATGGAGGTCCGGTGTCTCTAAGGAGGCAAGTAAATGCATGGAAATAGGAGCACGTATGGAAGCTTGTTTTGTGCAAGAGATAATTTTGGTGCCTGCTTGTCATGCTGTGTTCAAGATATTAACGCAAGATGTATATGATGTGCATGAGGCTATGGAGCCCTACTGTACATGCCTTGATTTTCAAGGCTGGGAGAAAGCAACAAAATCTTACTTGGCTTGTAAGCACCTATACTTTGTCTACACACAAATCCTTGGGTTGGATGGTAAGCAGCATATGATTATACATCAACCAGCACTACGTGAAAGAGATCTCACTTTCATCTTGAATCAACCCCGACGGTTTACGCCTTCAAAGAAGCAGAGAAAAATAAATGCCTAGTAGTTTGCTCAATTTGTTTTGACATTTTGGTGGGTGATTCGTACACTTTGTGAGGCTTTATTTTGGCATTTCCCAGTAAAACAATCTCTTCGATGGCATGCTTTTTTCCTTGTACTATTTTGGACCATAAAGACTAATGCTTTTGAGGAATCTTTATTTGAATTGATGGTAGTGCTTGTAGCATGTGAAAAATTGTTTTGGGTATTTAACTTTGACATGTGCAAAAATAGTAGTTTTTTTTTGCTGAAGCCTTGTAGGTTTCTCTACAAGAATGACATACATAGAAGTTTGGGTTAGGTTGGAGTTTTTTTTAATACACTAGTGTTGTTGTGAAGGGATTGGAGTACATGCATCAAACTTGCTAAAATAGATAAAACTTAGAAACATCGAAGTGAACACTCTTGTGGTTGCATGCAACTTAGAAAGACCTAAACTATGTGAGAAAGCTCCAAATGAAAAGCTTTAAAAAAATTGACACTCCTCCATCTTGACCTTTTTACTGTCTTTTTGACTCGGTTCTCTCATTAGATTGGCTTCTATTGGTTGATCTATTAGATATTCCATTTTTGGTTCTCTACTATAGATCTGACCACTATAATCCATGTACAATGACCCTGATTGCATATGCACCGACTGTATGTTTTGTTGACTTGTACAGATTTTTGGATAACCACTCGGGTCAATTTTTTGCACTTCTATCTGCACTTCATCTTTGAGCTTGCAATACTTGGCTTCACTGAAGTCTGTGAACATTTGGGAGCTTTCTACATCTGGCTTTACTCTTATGAATAGAATCGTGTCTCCCGTGCTGCTTTTGCTGCTCATTAAGTATCCATGGCCTTTTGAATCTACATATAAGACTTTATCGCCATTGTAGCCATATAGTTGTAGAAGCTGCTCTTTTGTGCTTGTGTCGATGTTTCCACTACTACTAGCTTGCTCTGCTGTACTCGGCTCGACTTGAGTCCACGTTGGCTCAATCTATAAAAAATGTCTCTTAGCAGATCCTAGTGTTGATTAGCAAAATTTCTCCTGCTTCGGCTTGATAAAAATTCTTGTGTCAAAGCAATTTTGGCAGTTGACTGCGCTTCAGACACACAAGAGTTGATTAACTCTAGCTCGAAAGTGTCATAATTGACTACGATCTTTGAAATGATGAAATCTGGGCTTTGAATAGCCTAACTTGTTGGGGTATAAAGCCCAATGTGGTCGCCCAGGTAAGTGGGCGGGCCGCCAGGTATGTACACATATTCTTTTGTAAAAACCTAATAAGAACTCACTATGCTCTACACATTACAGTAGAGCGAGTTCACCATATCGTCGTGCTCTTCTTCTCGCACTCTCTCTCGCGTCGCACTTCCGCTCGTACTCCTTCAACTGGTATCAGAGCTCAGATCGAGGCTCGGGGTAGCACTGCAGGAGGCTAGAGTCACCAACTCAGATTGGAGTGAAATTTGACAGGCGAAGACACGGCCCCAAATCCTGTGGGACAGCCCGAAGGGCTTGGTGTTCTCAGAATTTCATTCTGAGGTCATCTCGGCCACCGTTCGACTTCGACAAAGGTCTGTGCAGGCCATTTTCGACTACGTGGTCTCGACGGGTGCAGATCCGACTTTGCAAATTTGGGGTTTTCGGCCTACGACTGCAGGTGCTGAGGATATCGACACTCCCAGAGTGTTGATTTGTGGCTGTCTACACATCGAAGGACGGCTCACAGTTCTTGGAGGCGTGTCACATACGACACGGGCACATCTACACACAGACTGTAGGCGACATCCACTAGTTCATCAGGTAGCTTGTGTTTGCTGCTTGATATTCCAGATTTCATCCTGACATTGCAGGTACTTCCACATGGGATGTATTGTCAGAGATGATGTATGTTTGTTGAGGGTTTGCTGGCTGTGAGTCACGCAGCAAACAACCGCCGTAGCGGTTACAGCATATAGTGGGAAATTTGTGGATGTATGACTTTGTGGGAAGTCTATGTACTGTCAGATTTACTGTAGCCTTTGTTGAGGGTCGAGTGAGGTTTTATTGAGCTGGGGGATTCTCGAATGTTGAGATCCTTTCGGTGATACAGGTCTTGGAGCGATCCCTCGAGCACCCTTAGATAGGCAGCTAGGATGTATTGACTGTGAGTTAGACAATTGGGATTGCATCTTTGCTTTACTGCCGTTGAGGCATTGTCGCGGTCTATGCTTATAGGATAGTGACAGGACAGTGAGAGACAGTACAGGTGCAGGACATGTTTACCCGTAGCTTACAGTGTCAGAGAGACTGTTTTTTGAGCTATTTTTTGGTCTGTTTTTAGTACACCAGAGCCATTTTACAAAGGAGACTCTGCCAAAATTTCTGCAGAATCTGAAGCTTTCTTGGTTCATTTGACAAGTTGATATTGGTTCAGAGGTCAGTTTACAGGGGAAACTCTGCCGAATTTTTCCCAGGAAAGTAAACCACTGTGAAGCGTAGCTATGGCTGGATCACAGGACACTTCTCTTTACAATATCAAGAAGCTGGATGGAACCAATTTCCCATTGTGGAAGAAGCAGATTTCGCACGTGTTGGTACAAAAGAAGCAGATAAAACCTATAAAGCTCAAGGGGATAAAACTAGAAGATATGGACGAAGATGAATGGAGCGAAATGGATGAATTGGCACTTTCTACCATTATGCTGACTTTGGTAGAAAGCGTTTACTTCAATGTAGCAGACGAGATGTCGGCTTATCAAGCATGGTTAAAGCTGAGTGATCTTTATGAGAAGCAGAGTGCAGCTTCACAGGTATACTGGCTTAAGAAGCTTGTTGACTTGAAGATGAAAGAAGGGACACCTATGTCCAATCATCTGAATGAATTCAACACAATCTATAGTCAGTTGTCAGCTCAAGGTGTCAAGTTTGATGAACCTGTTAGAGCTATGTTCCTGTTGATCACATTGCCGAAAAGTTGGGACACTTTTCGCACAGCTTTGAGTAATTCTGCACCTCCAGATGGTTTGAACATAGCAGGTGTAGAAGGAAGTCTGCTTACTGAAGAAACCAATAGAAAGACAATGGACAAAGGCAAAGGAACAGCCTTAGTTGTCAGGGGAAGGACCAAAGAAAAGTACAAAGGTGGAAAGAGGAATCAGTCTCGTAGCAAGTCCCGCAGTGCGAAAGGCAAGAGTGACATAGAATGCTACCATTGTGGCAAGAAGGGTCACATGAAAAGAGACTGCAGAGAATGGAAAGCAGAAAAAGGCAAAGAGAAATTTGAAGACCATGGTGAGAAGAACAAGTCCTCAGTGAAGATTCAAGAAATAAATGTGACAAACACTGTTGCAGAGGATGACAGTCTAGTGTCAGGAGACATCTACTTCTTGAAGAATACAATGGACTCAGCTCTTCTTATAGCATCTGATGGAAATGCACTGAGTGACTGGATTATAGACTCAGGGGCATCACTTCATGTGTCTCAAAACAAGGAGTGGTTTACTTCTTATGTGACCACTAAAGATCATGTTCGGCTAGGCAATGGGCAGACATGTGAGATCTTAGGTGTTGGAGATGTTCAATTAAAGTTTCAGAATGGCTCTTCTTTCACGCTGAAGAATGTGAGACATGTTCCTGCAATTACAAAGAGCTTGATTAGCACAGGTTTACTTGATGATGTTGGCTACATCACCACTTTTGGACAGAACATGTGGAAGATATCCAAGGGTTCTATGACAGTAGCACATGGAGTAAAGTCTGGAGGACTTTACATGATTTATGTATCAAATGTCTCTAAAAATGTAATCAATGTAACCGAGCAGCCGAACGTTTCTTTGTGGCATAGCCGGTTAGGACATATGTCCAAGAAGGGAATGGAAATCTTGTCTCGTTCTGGTTATTTGCCTGGCTTTTCATTTAATGATTTTGAATTCTGTGAATATTGTCTGTATGGTAAGCAAACACAACAGCTACATAAGCATAGAAGCAGTAGAAGAGATACACAATTGGCACTTATTCATAGTGATTTGTGTGGACCTATGCCTAACCTATCTCTAGGAGGAGCTTCTTACTTTATGACATTTATAGATGATTACTCGAGGAAAGTATGGGTTTACTTTCTCAAGCACAAGGATGAAGCGTTTAGTGTTTTCAAAACGTTTGTGACACTTGTGGAGAATCAAAGTGGCAAGAAGCTTAAATGCTTACGCACTGACAATGGTGGAGAGTATGTTTCAAAGGCCTTTTAGGACTTTTGTGAGTCAAAAGGTATAAAACGTGAACTTACTGCTCCTTACAATCCTCCTCAAAATGGTGTTGCTGAGAGGATGAATAGGACCATACAAGAGAAGGTCAGAAGTATGTTGTCTAATGCACAGTTGCCAAATGGGTTTTGGGTTGAAGCTGTATCAACAGCTTCAACCCAAAACCCATTTGGCAAGATGAACAGCTGTATCAACAGCTGTTCATCTTGTAAATAGATCTCCTAGCAAGGTTTTGCTGAAGGATTCAGTGCCAGATATGGTATGGTCAGGCAAAATGCCCTCATACAAGCATCTCAGAGTCTTTGGCTGTGAGGCATATACTCACGTTCCAAAGGAATTTAGGAACAAACTTGAGCCAAAGAGTAGAAAGTGCATCTTTCTAGGCTATGGTTATTCTGTTGAGATGGGGTACAGACTTTGGGATCCCGAATCCAGAAAGGTTATCCGCAGCAATGATGTTCACTTTAATGAAGCCAAATATCATTCTAAACCAGAGAAAGTTGAGGAGATTAGAAGAGTTGACTTCCAAGAACATGGACCTGCACGTGCAAGACAAAATGTCAGGGCTCAAGAGGAGCAAGGACAGGATAGAGTGGAACCACAGGTTGTGGTTGAGCCTGAGCCACCTATTGTGCGTAGATCTGGACGTGTCACGCGACCTCCTGATAGGTTTGTTCCATCTATGAACTATGTCATGTTGACTGATTGCAATGAGCCTTCATGTTACAAGGAAGCAGTGCAAATGAAGGACTCCAGGAATTGGCAATTGGCCATGCAGTCAGAGATGAAAGCTGTGCATAAAAACTAGACATGGAAGCTAGTTAAATTACCACGGGGCAAAAAGGCTCTACCCTGTAAATGGGTTTACAGGTATAAGATCACCGCTCATGATAGTCAACCAAAGTACAAAGCAAGGCTTGTTGCCAAGGGATTTAAGCAAGAACAAGGCATTTACTTTGATGAATTCTTCTCTCCGGTGGTCAAGATGACTACATTGAGATGCTTTCTTGCATTGATTGCCATATTAGATTTGGTGTTGCACCAAATGGATGTCAAGACAGCGTTCTTGCATGGTGATTTAGATGTGGAAATTTACATGCAGCAGCCAGAAGGGTTTGTTGAAAAAGGCAAGGAAGATTGGGTATGCCAGTTGTTAAAGAGTCTTTATGGCTTAAAACAATCACCGAGGGCATGGTACCATATATTCCACAAGTTTATGCTTTCTCAAGGCTACAAACGTAGTGAGTTCGATCACTGTCTATATACAAAGAAGGCTAAGGATGGTAGCTGGCTGATCCTTATTTTGTATGTGGATGACATACTGATTGCTGGCAAGCACTTGGAAGAAATTTCAGCTTTGAAGTCAAAGATGGCAAAATCGTTTGACATGAAAGACATGGGTGAGGCAAGTCATATACTTGGTATGCGCATTGAGAGAGACAGATCAAAGAAGTTGATTTGGTTATCTCAAACAGAGTATATTGACAAGGTTTTGCAACGTTTCAATATGGAGAAGGGAAAGGCATTGAGTGTTCCATTGCCACCATATGTGAAACTTAGCAAACAAGATTGTCCTGTGTCTGAGGAAGAACAGGCTTAAATGGATAAGATTCCATATGCGTCTGCAGTGGGTAGTTTGATGTATGCAATGATTTCTACTCGCCTAGACATTGCATTTGCAGTGGGAGTAGTAAGTCGATACATGTCAAACCCAGGCAAGAAACATTGGGAGGCAGTGAAAGGAATATTGAGATACCTGAAAGCTACAAAGAGTATGCGTATATGCTATGGGAGTTAGGAGCTAAGTGTAAAGGGTTTTACAGACCCAGATTATGCAGGTGACTTAGACAACCGAAGGTCTACGTCAGGGTATGTCTTTACATTGGCTGGTGGAGCAGTATCATGGCGTTCTAGATTACAAGATTGTGTTACTCAGTCTACTACAGAGGCTGAATATGTTGCAGCATCAGAGGCATGCAAAGAATCAATTTGGCTTAATCGACTAGTAATAGATTTGGGAATCAAAGAAGAGATGCCTGTGTTATATTGTGATAGTCAAAGTGCTATACAATTGGCTCGCAATCCAGTTTATCACTCAAAGACAAAGGATGTGGATGTGAAGTATCATTTCATCAGGGAAATGCTCGAGTATAAGCAACTTCAGCTTGTCAAAGTTCACACCACAGAAAATCCTGCTGATCTACTTACAAAAGGACTTCCCTCAGAGAGCTTTGCGCATTTTCGCAAGCAGTTAGGTGTAGGGTAGTACATCACTTCTCTACATCTCTTGTATATTATCTTCTCTCACACTTAAAGTACCACATTGGACTTTAAGTGGGAGGTTGTTGGGGTATAAAGCCCAATGTGGTCGCCCAGGTAAGTGGGCGGGCCGCCAGGTATGTACACATATTCTTTTGTAAAAACCTAATAAGAACTCACTATGCTCTACACATTACAGTAGAGCGAGTTCACCATATCGTCGTGCTCTTCTTCTCGCACTCTCTCTCGCGTCGCACTTCCGCTCGTACTCCTTCATAACCTGCAATCCAATGTGATTTGTGCCCCTATTCATCCAATTGGAAGCTTAATTTGCAATGTAGCTACTTGCACGCGCTAATTTTTGGCCCGGCACGATTAATTCTAGCTTCTTGTCTGAATTGTGGCAACACCTTCGAAAACTGGGCTAGAACTGTGATGATGTTAGTTCGAATGATTACCAACTGTTTATTAATGTTTCCCCTATTTCTAGGTCCAAATTTGGAGCTCTCACAAGTTTTGCAACTCGCACTTGCTAATTTTCACCCAAAATCTCCTATTTTCAGCCTCGACTTGCAATTTCGACGCGTGAACAATGCCCTAGTGGCCAAATTTGACGCAAAAATTTTGAATTTAGTTTCGTGTGAATGCATCCGAGCGTGTCAGCTTTCGATGCAACCTTGATTTCTTAGTTTTTGCGGTTTTGTTTTCACTCGTGTTCGACAAATTTTTGAAATTTCTTTTGCCGCTCCACGGCTTTGAGTTGGCCTCTTTTCTCGCTTTTTTAAGATGTTCCTCTGCTATTTCTGGCTTTTTCGTTGTTTGCTCGATTTTTTCTTTGGCTGCTCTACTCGACTTGCTTGCTTTGTGGTGTGTGACTCTCTCGGCTTTGCTTTTTGCTTTTTTACCTCTTTCGATGACTCCTCTCCCCTTATTTCTACTATTATTACTTTTTATTTTTTATTGAAATTTCTAATTTTTGGTATTTTTATGAATATTTATAAATGTTTTTGAAGTTTTTTGAGTTTTTGAAAAGTGTTTTATGAATTTTACAAATTTTTTGTGATTTATCTGATCAATTTTTGCTTTTTTATGGATTTTTTGTGAGTTTTTATGAATTTTCTATAATTTTTGTGAATTATTTGTGTAATTTTTGATTTTTTAGGAGGTTTTTGTGAAGTTTTTGTCTCTTCTGTTGAATTTTCTTATATTTTTGTGAATTTTAAGAGATGTTTTTGATTTTTTTGGTAAATTTATAAATCCTTCTTTTCTTTTTGAATGTTTGGTTTTTTATTGTTTTTTGTGATTTAAAAAAAAAGAAAGGTATTTGTCCTATTTTTTTGGATTTTTGAAGATTCTTCTATTTTTAATGATTTTTTATGGCCCTTGTTATTTTATTTGGGTTTTAAAGATTTTGGTTACTCTTTTTTTTTGAGTTTTATTAAATAAAACTAACACTAAATAAAATTAACTAACACCTTACCTGCTCCCCTGTTGGCTGTGATGACGACGATGGCGACAAAGTTAGTCCCGCGTTGCTGCAACGACGCAGAGGGAAAGAGGCAGGGTGATGGTGGTTAGTAGCGCACGTGGGTGAGTTAAGAGGGATGACTTTGCGCAGGCTCTGGGGGTGAGTTGAGAGAGAGAGAGAGAGAGAGAGAGAGAGAGAGAGAGAGAGAGAGAGAGAGAGAGAGAGAGAGAGAGAGGGTGTCTAGCTTGCGGGCGGCGGGCAGTCAGCACTGGTTAGTGGGTAGGACAGCGGGCCTGAGCGCGGTAGAGAGAGAGGTACACGACAATGGGCAGAGGGGCGCGCAGTGATATAGTGGGTGTGTGTGTGGTTGGGTCGCCACGTGGTAGGAAGAGAGAGGGGGTACACAAGAGAGTATTTTAACATCGTAGGAAGCTATCCCAAGAGACCTTAAAGATCTATTCGACGAGGAGAGTTGAGAGAGAGACAAGAAAGCATGTGGGAGAGAGGAAACAAGAGAGAGAAAGTGAGGGAGAGGATTTATGCCCCGAAAGGCAGGGCTCGAGAAAAGATAGGTTCTCTTTATCCAAAGCCGAAGTGCGAAATTAGACCGTCGAGTCCGCACAACCGTTGAAATTTGCCGGAACGTGCACCCAAGCTCGAGATCAACCGCCGCTCGTCGAAGAAAATTTTTCAAATGCTCGAAAATGCCAATTTTAGTCCGAAAATTAGCCAAAAACGTTAAAATTCACTCAAAAATCCAAAAAAATCCAAAAACTTCTTGGAAAATTCTAAAAATCTCAAAAATTATTGACAATTACAAGCAAATATTTTTAACACGCATAAGCACACAAAAAATAATAGTTTTTGTCGAAACTGTCAATTACAATAAAATCAACAACCCGATCCTCGAAAATAGCGAAATGCTCAAAACTCGACCAAGGAGGGCACAAATGCGCTCAAAATGATTCCGTAAATACGCACACAAAACAGCTCGTTAAGGTCAAAAGATATCAAATTTTTACGAAATTAAGCAAAAGATAATGCAAAAATTTTAAAAATATATCAAAAAATTGTAAAATTATCCGAAAAATACCTTTTTTTGTGAAAATTTTGCACACACAGGGGATTAGTGTAGCCAAATCAAATCACAATAAGCACATCAATTCAATTGCCAAATAAAGATCAAAACGAGGTAATTAAACCGACAAAATTAGGTAAAAAATTGTCGCATTTGGAGTGTGTAAATCCATGTTTTGAACTCAAAAAACGCAACAATTACCCTAAGACACATCAAATATGCAATCAAACATTGAATTAATCATGCACATTAAGCACTTTTTTTAGACACACACACACACACACACACTCTAATAATTGACAGGTTTTATCAATTTTTAGGTGCGCACACAAAAGGGTTAATTTTGTTGAAATTGCAATTTGAATTTACAAATCTCTAGTTGGGCATGACCACAACACAAATCAATCATCACAATTGAAAAATTATAAAGCACACATTAATTTTTAAGTGCACAATCAATGGCAAAATAGTGCACACACACCTAAAATTAAGCATACACACACTCAATTAGAATGCACACACACTTGATTTTAGTACACACACACACTTGCAATTGACCATTCAAGCATGCAATTAAATCAATTAGGCACACAATTAGCAATATAAGTTTGCTAATTAGCAATTGAACTTGTCAATTCCATACGCCTCCAAATTTGAAAATTTTCAACATTACGATGGCATGAAAATAAACATTTCAAAAATTTTCATACATAGTATAACATAGCATTGACATGGTGTTAATTAGCATAGCATAAAATAGCATCATCATGGCATCTCTACTCATCTCCACACATGTTTAGATTCTAGGGAGGTTGAGAATACCACCTTGGTTACCTTTCCAATGAAGATCGGTTGAACGGTTGAAAGCTCCAATCCTTAGTAGAAAACTAGTGTGTAAGTTAGCAAAAATTAGTGAAATTAGCAAGGGGTTAGTATGAAATTAGAGTGTGTAGGCACACAATTGGCAAGATATGGTGACAAATTAGGAAAAAATGAACACATTGCTTCATGCACATACATCCAAAATCCAAAAAACCATAAACACACATGTGAAATTAGTGAACAAATTAATGAGGAAACACATCCAATTATGCCATAATTACACTATCATAGGCCATCGTCCCCGGCAATGGCGCCAAATGTTGGGGGCAATTGTAGCATAACCTAATCAACCCAAGATCAACAAAATTATCAATCCTAGGATCGGCAACCTAGGTAGGGCATGGAAGCACGAGCATCATCGGATGTATTGAATGATGGGATTCAAGAGAATGCTCCTTCAATGCAATAGAGATTAGCCATGAATCACTAACTCTAATCACATCATCAATCAAGAATCACCTACACACATTAAACCCACCAAAGTCTGACTTACCATAGACTAGAATCTCAAAGCACAATCATGACAAGCACACGCTAATTGCATTGGTGTTGGCCTCTCTAATCACCACATGCCAATCAAGGTACTTCATCAAAAGCTACACACACAAGGTGAATGGTGTTTGAGTTTCATAAAACCCATCCACACACAAGCAAACAATAGGGCACATACACTAATCACAAGATTAAGAACCAACTTAATCAACCTAATTAGAGATGTTAAATATCGCAAATCGAGTGGTCATAGAAGGATAGGAGCGGTCAATAAGCAAGAAGTCATCACACACACTCAAATCTAGAATAATGAGAAGGTGAAACTACTTCATGACATAATGGAATATAGAAGAATTAAGACTAATGAAGAAAGTAGAGATTATATTAAAAAACACTTCTCTAATTATAATGGATTAGCACTAGCCTCTTAAGCATGAGCATTAAGCTCAAGACTAAGCCATCCATAGAGTGGACACTCAAAAGAGTGAGAGCTCTCAAGAATGACTACTCAAGAATGAAGCCTCTTTGCATAAAGGGTTTCTTATAAAGCCTTGCACCACAATCCTTTCTACTATGGGTTTAAGTTGAGGCCTTTAGCTAGCATATACAATTTATAACTCCTAATGAGCTCAAGACCCTATACAACGTGGATAGGAAATATTGTGCACATCCATACAAAATCTCCTGCTTGGTGCATAATTGATGTCATATGTGTTAGCCGCTGCAAACACTTCTGTATTCCTTGCCGAAATTGTTGCTTTCAGCTTGTGGCCCACTTCAAGCCTTCTTTCAAGCTGAAAGGCTCTACTCAATTATGAGCTACTAAACCAGAGTCTTCAACTTCCCTGGCTTTGATTGCTCACTAGGGTTCAACGCTACCCCAATCCCTCAGCAATGTGTGTGTGTGTGTGTGTGTGTGTGTGTGTGTGTGTGTGTGTGTGTGTGTGTGTGTGTTTGACACATACACTCTCACACCCCACAAAAAATGCAACGCTACAAAAAACCCTACTGCTTAGAGCCCTCAAATGCTCTCATGTGCGTTTTACTTCGATTGATGCTGCATTACTTGCTTGATGCCAAATTCTCTACCCTTGATATTGAGCATTTGACTTGATTGGCCTGCTCAATTCAGTAGAGCTTTGTTTCCCCCCCCCTACTCGTAGCTTTGTTGCACTTCCACAAGCTCTACAAATTTCTTATGCTTTTTTGTAGATCTCTGCAATGGCTCCTCGTAATGCCTCCAAGGTCTACAGGTCTATGCTCAATTCCTCTTTTTAGCTACCCTACTTGCTCTATTGTCTGCAAAGATTTCCAAACCTTGCAAGATTCCATTGAATCTTACAAGCTCCAATGGGAGTTCCATTTGTCGGGATGTTTTGAGCTCTACTAGTCTCCTTTGATCTGCCTTCTCCTTGCCAGATCTGGGCCGAGCTTGATGCTCAAGCTCCCATCATTGCCGCCATAGCCGTCAAGCTCATTGCAAGGCCATCCATGGTCGGATCTATCGTTGTAGCTTTGATATCAGTCAAAATTTCATGGTGCATAGATGCGAGGAAGGGGAATAAAAGAGCACGCATGATGCTATGTGGGTGGAGTAGATCTCAAAATGAGGAGCTCCTTATTCTTTATATGTGTGAAAAGATAAGAAAATGTGGTCAATGGGTGACCAAACACCAGATGTCTGGCCCTAGGAAAAAGGAATGTCACCTTTGTTAGAGTTTAGACATCTTTGTGGATTTGTGCACTCAGTCCCAGTTTCTCCCAGGGACGGGTGCTAGGCTTTTTTGTGTCTATGCCCGGCCAGTGTGAGGTAGGTCTCTCATGTTGAGTTGTGTTTAGCCATGTCTAGCCTTTTGTTTTGGCTTTGTTCCATGGCCATTTATGCTCCTGCAAGTTGGGAATATTATTCCCCAGCCTTGTGATAAAGCCATGTGTATTTTTCTTGAACTTAGGGATGTGTTGCTTTAGGGAATATACCGATACAAGATTCCCTTGCTTGAAGATTTTTGTCAACAAATGTAGTCAAATGACTGTTTTGTTTCCTTTTTTGAGCATAGATATGTATAATAACTACTAATCTTTGTTCATATAGTTGCTTGATATTTTCTAGTTGTTTTGATAGTTCATGACACGTCCACTCTAGTTCACTTGGGACTTGGAATGGCATTCAGAGCTATTTTCTATGAAACCATATAAGCCCATAGAGCTAAATGGAGATCCATCTCCAAATCTGTTTGTCTCAAATTTTCATAAGCACAGAGCTAAGGATTTTGTTTGTATGCTCTGCTTAGCCATTTGCTTGAGAATGATAGGGTGCAGATTTGTTATGGTTAAGCACAGAGCTAAGGATTTTGTTTGTATGCTCTGCTTAGCCATTTTCTTGAGAATGATAGCGTGCAGATTTGTTATGGTTAACCATAAAATCATTCAGCAAGTTTTCTATCACCTCGTTCAGAAAACGTGTCCCTTTATCACTCACAAGCTCAATAGAAACTCCATATCGTGTGAATTTACATGCGTACAAGAATGCAGCCATAGTTTATACATCATTTTTTCTAGTGGCTCTAGCTTCTACCCACTTGGTGAGGTAATCAGTGGCTATAATAATATATTTTGCCCAAGTCTTGTAAGTAGGTGGGTGTATAGGACCACCAAAGTCTATATCCTATTTACTAAATGCTCTTGCTCCCATCATTGATCGCAATGGCATGCTATCTATTCTAGTCGGAATTTTAACTCTCTTGTAAGTAGGTAGGTGTATAAGACCAACAAAGTCTATACCCCATTTAGCAAATGCTCTTGCTCCCAACATTGATCGCATCGGCATGCTATCTATTCTAGTCAACATTTTAATGCTCTGGCAAGAGTCATATCTTTTGAAAAATTCTTTTGTATCTGCAAACAGAGTTGACCACCATATGATAGCCATTAGAATTGCTCTAGCCACACATAATCTAAGGTTTTGATCCTTTCCTCTTCTATATAGCTGTTGGCCAATCATGGTGTAATTTGTAGCCTTTGTTTTGATTTCTCTTTATCTTCGTTTACTCATGTCTTTAGGGCATTTTCTATTTATGTGGGTGGGTTTCCTAACCTCACTCTTATCTTATTGCAGACATAGCAAGAACCACGAACATAATTGTCAATCCATGGGATGAAGCTGACTCGACTAGTGCATAGAGGCTACAAGAGGGTGTCAATCTCTTGGAAAACAATAGACAAATATGAGAAGGTAGCATGATGGAACATTAATTTGCCTGTTGTAGTCCAGTCAAGGTGCATAGGTGGAAGCAAAAAAGAAAAAAAAAGAGAGTGTCTAATGCATATGTTTGATGATGGGACATCCTATATGCAATCATAGAAATGCATGGGAAACAATATGCTGTGCAAGAAAGATTTTGAGGGGTTCTTCAGCATTGGAAGACTTAGGAATCCAAATCTCTTGATGACCTTTGTACCTCCTTTGTTGACTTTGCTTTTCTCTAGGTCTTGTTGAGTTCTTGAGATCTTGATGCACGTCTGGTGTAGTTGCAGTTGGCTTGTGGTTCACTGGTAGCCAAATCTTTGTATAACCTGTGTAGATTCCTTGTCTAAGAGGAAGATTCTTTGAGATCCATCTCTGTTTTGTATCCTCTTGAGAGATGTGGTAGACTTTAGCATCTTTCAATGTTGTTCTGTTGTATACCTGTTTCTTAGGTATCCTACGATATTGTCGAGGTTGATACCTTGTGGGCCTTCTTTCTTGGAAGGGACTTGACGTTACTTCATATGCCCTTACTTGTAGTGTTTTGGTACCTATATCTGTCTATTACCTCTATAGTACTCCTGTTCCTTTAAGCTCCATTGTGATGCTATCCATCCCATGTGTTTGTTTTTATGTGTTGATTTCCTCTCTTTAATCCAAACCGGATCATTGAATTTGACTAAATTGCTCTGAACTATCACTTGCTTTACTTTCTTTTGATTTATTGAGTACTTGGGCTAATATATCTTTGCTTTTCTGGGTGTCTCCCTAGAGGTTTCAGTTGGGTCAGTAATTGACTTGAAGTTTTGAAATCTTGACTTGCTTGAAGAAGCTGATCCATGAGGGTTCTTTGATATAGAGGCATATGTTGTCACACCTTTTGTGCTAATCGATGGAAGGTCCACTTTAGATTTACCTTTGTACACATGATTTGTCTTTGATTCTTGTGACTTTTGCAACTCTGAATCTAGCATTAACGGTATCTATAAATGTTGTTGGATACCTCTTAAAAAATAGAGTATTAGCATTGTATCTTCTTTGTAGGCCTGTGTTTGTCTAACCACTGATGTCCAAGGATGACATCTGCATGTATGTCTTTTGAAGGCTTTACTTGAAACGTTATATGCTCTTCATGCTTCTAGATACTAAGAATAACAACCATGTATTCTTGACTTGTATGCATACCTAGCATTGTTATGCTATTGTGTTTGCATGGAATGATCTGGAGAATCCTTTGAATGATATTTACAATCATATTGCAGTATATTGCTTTATCCAATAGAGCATTGAATCTGACACTCGCTCCATTTATATTGCTCAGAACTATATCTATTCTCATTGGAGGTTCTATTGAAGATTTTTGTGCTGCTTTTGTCATGGTCTCATCTTGATCTAAATGTGTCTCTATGGAGGGTGGTTTGAGACTTTGTTTTCCATCTGACTTACATCGATTGATTTGACTAGCAATGTGTACATTTGTGGACTTCGTATAGCTTCTTGGATGTCTGCAATCCGTTCTTCTTAACTTCTGGCTTTGGTGGCATTCTCTGCTCAATAGCTATCGTGGTTGCCCTTTGCTCCATTTGATTTGAATTTCTTGATGCCTGATCTTCTTTAAGCTCTTTTGAGGTTAAGTCTGATGGAGATGAATCATCTTCAATAAGCTTTGCTTTGGCATCGGTCTCCATTTTAATTGTGCTTGAGGACTTTGTGCTGTCGTCTAAGGGTGATCAGTCTTGGTCTTATTCTTTGTTGTCTGTGATGACTCCGTCATGTTTGAACTCTATATCTCTAACACCTTCTGTGCCATTGGCATTCCACCTATGATGTTATCTGGTACATCTTTTGCTGTTACCACATGAAATTGAGCTATGATGATCTGTGGACCTATTTGAATGGCAGTGGAGATGATTCCCCAGCATTTTGCTTGTTTGCTTCCAGATATGTCAATGAATTTAGGAGAATCTTCTAGTTGTGGTTGGCCACATTTTTCCCAAGTGCAAAAGAACATGATGTTCTTGTCTAACTGGAAATCGAGCTTTACTTCACTCGACAGTTTTTCTTCGTTTTCACTGGTGATGTTGCACTTGATCTTCTCAGGATTTCTTTCTGTAGTGATTGATTTTGTTGTGGCAGTGTCCGTGGGTTGAACTTTTTCTACATTGGCTTTGTCTTGATCACCTGCTTCCTTTGATGCTGACTGGTATGATTGTGATACTGCACCTTTTCTTGCAATTGTTGAGCATTGTCTGCCTGTATTTGAGTAACTTTTGATCTTAGAAGATCCACTATATTTTTTGTCAAAATCTGTCTCTTCGGAGGAGATTTTGATAATGACCTTTGTGTAGCCTTCTCGACTTTAGCTTTCATTGATGTTGACTTTTTTGTCATCTGTTCTGGCAGCTTGAAGTTTTGCATCATCTTCAGATAGTCTCTGACTTCAAGTTTAACATCCATAGGGGCTTGTACAAGGTTATGAACCTGTGATAATCGTTGCCATTTGCATCTCAACATGCATATGTGAGCTTGGTCATATGAAATTGCTTGAACACTATGGGACTTGTTGGATTTTGGCTTTGACTTGTGGAGATCGATTAGAACTTTTGTCCCTCATGATCTTCATAAAAGAATTTGTCTACAGATTTTGATGGGATATTGGTCAATGGAAAACTCTCAACAACCATATGATCTTCCAATGGTTTTTGCTTTGAAGGGGTTTGTTGGCTAGAATTTTTAGGGCTTCTTATTGGTGTAGCCTTTTTTGGTACTAGAGTTGAGCTTGATGGATTTGCAGCTGTCCCCTTCCTAGGGTGATCACTATAGCCTGATCCATTATGAGTTCAAAACTATTTGGCTCTCGTTTAGTCTCACCTTTTGGGATTGTGAAGGCACACTTTGGGTAGCACTGTTGATGTTTGGTATCTGTAAACCTTTTGCATAGTTTCCTATGTATCTCCGTGAAACATGACAAATTATTCTTGAAGTCAAGCTATAGATATCATTATCTTTGCCTTGATATTGTCTATCCCATGGGTCTCCTATGATATGAGCTTTTGTGGTTTTAGGACCCAAGTCATCATAGATCTTAGACTCTTGTCTATATCTATGACTGTTTTGGTCAAAGTATATGATCATTTGGTCACAACGTTGAAGCTTGATTTTTGATGGAGGAGAGCTTGGCTCTAAATGGGTTCACTCAGGTAATATCCTTCAGATCTAGAGAGGATGGGCTATAATATATTCTATCCTCTGAAATGAACCATCCTTTCTTATCTATCACTAGATGCACTTCTATGAGCTGGGATGTGGGCCGTTCAAACACTGGTTGATCCTTTTGTACAATTGCCCTTTTGGTTCCACTAGTGTGCATATGAATTATGTGTGCCATACAAAGCTAACATCATTTGTTGTGATGTGTCCCTTAGACTTGTGAATGATTGCACACTTGTGGCAGTGGATCTAGAATCATTTGTAAACCTTACACTCTTTTTGACCTTCGGTGATAAATTGGGATTCACGTTTCCAGTTTGCTCCATGCTTTGCTTGGCAGTTGATGTGTTCATGTTGTCTGGATTTCTTGGACAATCTTCATGAAAATGTCCACTTTTTCTTCCACAATCTGAGCAATACGCCATGACTGGTGGTATTTCATTTGGTTCTATCATGTCAAGCTTTACCCGAGAAGTTTCAACTTCTGTACTCGCCAAGTTGTCGACATCTTCTTTTAAAACACTGAGCATCAAGTTGTAGACTGCTCCATCCTGACCTTTACACTGTCTTTGACTCGATTATCCAATTATATTGGCTTCAATTGGTTGATCTGTTGGATCTCCCATTATTGGCTCTTGACTATAGATTTGACCAATGTAATCCATGTACAACGATCCTGATTGCATATGCACTAAATGGATGCTTTTCTGGCTTGTGCAGGTTTCTAGATAACCACTTGGATCCATCTTTTGCACTTCTATCTGCACTTCATCTTTGAGCTTGCAATACCTGGCTCCACTTAAGTCTGTGAGCATCTGAGAGTTCTCTGAATTTGGCTTTACTCTGATCAATAGGATCGTGGCTCCTGTGGTGCTTTTTCCAGTCATAAGATACCTATGGCCTTCCAAATATGTATATAAAACTTTATCTCCAATGTAGCCATATAGCTATAAAATTTGCTATGTTGGAATTGTGCATGTCTTGCTACTGCTACTGGGTAGCTTTGATTGTCATGCATTTGAACTCTCGGCTCAACTTGACTCCATGTCATCTTGGTCTCTAAGAACTATCTCTTAGCAGATCATGGTGTTGATTAGCAAAATTACTCCTGCTTGAGTTTGATAAGATTGCTTTTGCCAAAGTACTTTTGGTAGTTGATTGCTCTTAGACGCACAAGAGTTGATTAACTCTAGCTCAAAAGTATCAAAATTGATTGCAGTCTTTGAAATGATGGAAATCTAGGCCTTGAATAACCTAACCTGCGGTCCAATGTGATTTGTGCCCCGATTTGCAATTTCCATGCGTGAAAATGCCCTAATGGCTTGATTTTACTAAAAATCCATTTTGAATTGCAGTTTTACATGCTCGATCACATTTTGACAGGTTTTTGATCATTTGCTCAAACTGCTCAATTTTTTGCTAACTATTGTGATTGGTCTGTGTATATTACTTCAATCTGAGCTAAGTGAGTTAGCAAATGAGATTTCCAAATTCTACCCTTGCAAAGGGCCAAAGGAATATTTTGCAACCTGAAAACTGAGTTATCATGTATTAATTTTGATCCGATGGAACCCAAACTTGACCAGTGACCTTGTATTACGTTGGTCTAATACTTTACAAGCTTAAAAGTCCAAAATCTTGTCTCTGGGGCTCAAAAGTAAGTAATTTGATTATTTACTTTTCTAAATTTTTCTCACTTTTTAGGATTGTTTTGCTATGTAGACACCTTGATATAGTCTCCGGACAAGTTTCACTGAGTTTGAACAAGATTTGTCCAAGTTATCAATTGTTTAGTGCTCGCAGACTCAGTTTTTGAGAATCTGGCTTAAGTCTCACTTTTGTGATCCAAATTTCACCAAACAGATATGTGGAGTCTACTTGATATGCTTGACCTTGTAACATACTGAGTTGTGCAAAAAAACTCAATTTTGGAGCAAATGTAAAGAATCCGATTATTTACTTTTCTCAAATTTTCTCACTTTTTAGAGTTGTTTTGCCATATAGACACCTTGTTGAAGTCTCTAGACAAGTTTCATTAGTTCGAACAAGATTTGTCCAAGTTATCAAAACTGTTTAGTGTCCACAAACTCAATTTTCAAGAATCTGGCTTAAGTCTTACTTTTGTGATCCAAATTTCACCAAACTTGATATGTGGAATCTACTTGATATACTTGACCTTGTGGTATACTCAGTCGTGCAAAAAATCTCAATTCTGAAGAAAATGTAAATAATTCGATTATTTACTTTTCTCAGTTTTTCTCACTTTTTAGAATTGTTTTGCCATATAAACACCTTGTTGAAGTCTCTGGACAAGTTTCACTGAGTTTGAACAAGATTTGTCCAAGTTATCAACCACAGACTCAGTTTTTGAGAATCTGGCTTAAGTCTCACTTTTGTGTCCAACTTATGTGAGTGCTCAATACAACATGATAGAACTTGTGGTATGCTTGGTTGGCCAAAAAAGTTTGAAAATTGGACAAAAGTAAATTTACTTCTTGTAAATTTTAGCATATTTTGGATCATCTAGGCATACATCCATGTTAAACACTTTAAACTAAGCCTTTGAGTCAAGTCTCACCAAATTTGAAGAAGATTTATCAAGTCACACTCAATTTCTCGACAATCAGTACAGATTTCAATTTTTATCAAGTTTTTGGTATGTTTTGTGATACAAACTCTATGAGCCTTCACAAATGATGTTTGTAATCATGCATAGAATCTGTGGTATCAACCTTGGTCAATTTTAGGTTAAAAGTAAATAATCGTGATTATTTACTTTTGACCTAAAATGAACACTTTTTGCAAAATTTTCAATACTCAGTCTTTTTGTGACATGTTTTAAGCTTTTGAGTCAAGTTTCACCAAATTTGAACAAGATTTATCAAGTCAAACTCAATTTCTTGACAATCATTATAGATTTCAATTTTTATCAAGGTTTTGGTCAGTTTCGTGATCCAAACTCTATGAGCCTTCACAAAAGATGTTTGTACTCATGCATAGAGTCTTTGGTATCAACTTTGATCAATTTTGAGCCAAATGTAAATAATCATGATTATTTTCTTTTGGCCTAAAATGATCACTTTTTGCAATTTTCTCAATACTTAGTCTTTTTGTGACATGTTTTAAGCCTTTGAGTCAAGTTAAAACTTAATTTGACCTAAATTCTCAAGAAAATATAAATAATTTGAGTTTTTGCAAACTCTTAAAAATTTACCTCAAATGCATCCTTAAGCTTACCCACTGGTTCATACAACTTTTATGAGCATAATCTCCAGCCGGATTCAATGGTTGACATTTTTTTGGTGCTGTTTCAAGCCGTAGATCTGGAATTCTGTAACTTCACATATGATTCTTTTGGAGTGAGAATGATTTGAGATCCCACCTCAGATTCTACTTACCCTACTCCTAGGTTCTGTTGCAATTGGGTTGTGAAAGGTGTCCACAAACACTTGTTTTCTTGTTTTTTATGGTTTCTTGAGCATTGATCTTAAGAGTTGTCTTGTTCCTCAATCATTCTCAAAATCCTAACCTAATCCTACAATCCTACAAGGTACTTAGCAAGTACAACCTACTTCCAAGCGACCTCTACACAACAAAAGACGACACTCTTAAGCTATGCAGTTTTAAAGAGAAAGTTTAACTCTAGGTGATCCTAGAGGAAGTTAAAGGACAACTACTCAACACGCTCTTGTTTTCTCTAGTTTCTATTCATCCCCGATAGAGGCACAAAATGCGGGTGAGTTTCCTAATCTCACTCTTATCTTAATGCAGACATAGCGAGAACCATGAACATGATTGTCAATCCATGGGACGAAGCTGAGTCGACTAGTGCCTAGAGGCTATAAGAGCATGTCAATCTCTTGGAAAGTAGTAGACAACTCGCAGCTAACACAAGCTACACTCAAATGACCTAAGTCATCAAAAGCTATCACTAATCTCGACAAACAAAACATGACCGAACGACATCCGAATGTTACAAAACTTCTAGGACAAGTATATAAGACCTAAGCACACATGCTTATGGTCTCAAATCTCACTTTTTGATGAAGTGCAAAAAACGCGATGATTAACAGCAGTGAGATTTTGACCTAGTGGTTTCTGACCCCGAATGCATCTAAATGCTTAGCATTGATGCCCCAATACCCCGCCTATGCTTTTTTTTGTGATTTCCTAGCTTAAATTCCTACTTATGATGAAATAAGGCCACGGGTTGACAACGCCAAAAGCTACGGTTTACCATGACATGTTTACATCAATGCGTAGAGCTCTTACTTGCGGTTGCAGAGCAACATACAGCACTGCAATGTGACAACCGACAAGTGAGTAGAGAAGCATGAGAAGGAGAGAAGTGAGCACCATTAGCTCATGTTGTGTATTTCTTATAAAAAAACTTAATAAAATCTTTACAAAGTTGGCTTTTATACCTTAGCCACCAAGGTTTAAAATGAGTAATGTCCCGACGCCTAAGACCTTTGATGCTCCATAACTTACTAAATCTGCAACCTAGACACTCTATCTGACCTGTTCTTTACAGCTTGGAACTTCCATTGAGCCCGTAACACATCAAAAATATTACAAAAGCTTGAACTGAATCGGGAATTTACAATACATGGCCATTTTGGAAAAATGTGAAAAGTGTGTAACTCCAATCTTCACTTCGTCTTCATATTCATCTTTGATGTGCATTCATAAGGCTTCAATCTTTAGCAACTCCTGTTAACTGATGTCGACTCAATTAACAATTTATCAATTACTCCATCAAATATCTGCTCCACGTAGGTGTTGTAGATACTTGGAGCACTGTAGCATGTGGTATTGCTCTCTTTTTGCATTGAGAGTAGTTATCTACATAGGCATGAACATCTCTTATCATGTTTGGCTAGTAAACCTCTAGCTACAAGGTGATCTCAATGTTTGTCTTCTACAAAATTGATTCCCACTACTACGTATGAGCTTGATTCAAGTAGTTGGTTTGTTTCTCAAGGATTATGTACAAAAATAGAATCCCATATTTGTTCTTTTGATATGCTCTTCGTACCAAAAACTGATACATGGCCAATTGCTCGATCAATTGTGGTGTTATAGGAAGTGGAATTTGTGAATCTACTTATGCTATAGTCATCAGAGTGACTATATCTTTTGACTATCTAGGGATTATCTTGATTGAGAATAGGTATGCATATGGCAAGTCATCATCAACCCCCTTGGGAGGTTCTCTAAGGTAATCCTTGATAGATTGATATGCTCGTTGATGCATAGTGCCCTTTTTAACAACCATTGTAAAATCAAACTCCACTAAGATGATGAACCATCTTCTTACAATTCTTCCAATATTACTTGGTTTGTTGACTAGATAAAGTAGAGCCTAGTGGTCCATAAAGAAAAACCTATTTGCCAATAAGTAATGTCTGAAATTTTTGACTACATAGGCCATTCCAAGTCCTTCTATCTCTGTCATGGTATAATTTTTCTCAGTTGTGTTCAATTGCCTGCTAGCATATAAGATAGAAAAATCCATGGTTCTCTCTCTTGGTTGTGCCAATATGCTACCAACAACTAAATTCAAAGCATCAATATGCACATGACAAACTTTATTCCAGTCTAGAGTTTTCAAGATAGGTGTTAAAGACAAAGCTTGTTTGAGATTTTGAAATGACTCTTTACGGTCATTAGTCCATACAATATGAGTGATAAGACCATAAATGGGCTTAGCAATGACAACATACATGTAGATAAATCTTTACTAGTATCCACAATGTCCCCTAAATGCTTGAACTTCTTGAAAACTTGTTGGTCTAGGCATTCCAATGATCACTGCCACATTTTTCATATAAGTTGAGGTATTCAAAATGGTATTCTCTCTTGGATAATTGCACACACAGATCATCCATGTAAACTTCTAAGACATATATCCTTTGAACGCATGGCTCATTGCCTTTGAAATGTTTCTGACCCATTTGTCAACCTAAAGGGCACGCTCTAGAAGAAAATGTTTTCCATTCCATGGCAAAAGTGGTTTTGTGCTGATCTTTAGGATCAATGGCTAGCTTATTGTATCCAGAGAATCCATCCAAGAAGTAGTAAGTTTTTTTTCAACCACTCTCTTTGAAAGAGGATTAGTACTAGGAAGAGGATATTTATCTCATACAGTCACAACATTCACATTCTTGAGGTATACATACACTCTTAGTCTTCCATTTTTCTTTGGTACGATCACAATTGGTGACATCTAGTTGATGTGTTGAATTTCATGGATGAAGTTTGCTTTCTTGAGTTTTTCTATCACCTTCTTGATCTTTTTGGTGGATGTCTCATTATAGGTATAGGGTCTATGTTTGCTTGGCTTTGCATCATCTTGCACAGGAATAGTGTGCTGACAAATTGCAAGATATACTCCCTTAAGATCTTCATAAGACTATGCAAAAATATCCCTACATTCCTTTAAAGTTTGATAAGGATTTCCTCCTCTTGAGAAAAAATTGTTGCTATGTAAGCTGCCTTTTATTCTTCCCAAGGACCTGCTAGGTCAATCTTTTTGGCATTTGTAGGGCCTTCGTAGGATTTTCCCGGTTCCCTAGGTTGTCTCATGGGTTTCTCTACAATGATCCTTCTGTCTTGCAGAGTATAATTTTTGTAGTGCAATGGAACACTGAGAGCATGTTGTTTGTCCCTCTTGGACTCCATTTGAGTGGTCCATACCTCTTTCAAGGTTCTTTTTAGCTCCTTGTAGTTAGATTTCCCCTTTGTCCTTGTCATTGAAGGTTCTTTTTCTTTTGTTATGCTTGCTTTATATGGTTTTCGTTTTTCTTCGGTTTCTCATGTTCTGCCTCTTTTTGAGATGAGGTATTTGCCTGTGATTTTTTCACTGATAAATATAATCCTTTGCATCAACCATCATCAAAAATTGCATCTTGGTCTCAATTTTTGGCATGTCTTGGTTTCTTTTATGTTTACTCTCTTGTTTTTTCCAGTATGTTTGTTGTCATCTTCAATGCTAATTGGAAATTTCAAAGAAATTCTCTTCTCGTTCATACAGTAGTATTTTTATCTAAGGTGCTCCTTTTTCGTGGTAAGATTTTCCTCCTCTAGCTCATCTATAGCATTGTAATAGTAATTAGAAAAAACTTATCGGTCATCCAATGGCACAATGGTTACCATTCTGATTGGAACAATGTTGTAGCCATCTTAAGGTACGCGTGGACTCATTGACGCAAACATCTGGTAGCCAAAATGAGAGTCTACTCAAATGGCTCGAACAAATATTCAAGAAAAGGTTTTGGTACATAATCATCAACATCATTTACATTCTGATCTAAGATGAGATTTTCTCGTCATAAACTACCTCTGTGAAGCTTGACACATCCAAATATGCATGTCATTGTTTAACCATAATGGTAATTTAGTATCGATCGATGTTTTTGAATCAAGCTCTTGGATTGGTTTGTTTTTAAAATCCTTATAAGAGTGATCTTTCAAGTTTATGGGTGTAATTGATCTAACTTGTTTGAAATATAAGTAATCATTTCCTCGGTCTTGCATCGATTGTACCTGTCTCATGAAAGGTTGTCCCAAAATGATTTCATAGTTTAATTTTTTTTTTCCAAAATTTACAATGGAAAATGTGTGTTGTTAGTCAATCCTACATGAGATGACTATCACGTTTTCTAACAATCCCTTGGATTGTTCAATGTGCCACCTTCCAATTGCAGTTTCATTCTTGCTTGCCTAATCGCTAGCCTACCCTAGGATTCCTAGACTACTTTCATTGCTATGGCAATGCCTACCTCCCTATTTAGTACAACCATACTGGTTATATTGTATTCCACTAGAAGAGTTATGTTTCCCTGGTTTCCCTCGCAATAATTTTCCAATTTCGTCATAGCAACAAATTTGAAAAGTTTACTTTGAGATTCTTCTAAGTGCAACTCTTCGGCCTTTTCTTTTGTTAACCTTGTTATTCTCACTTTATCTAAAGTTGTATACAAATCTTTTCATAGATTTGATATGATCTTCAACAACTCATCCAACATCATGATACATTGAATATGTGTTGACATGATTGGCTGTAGGTTTTATGCATCTAATTTTTTCTTTACTCAACTTAGTTTCATGGTCTTGTATACCAATGATGTTTCTTTGGTGTCTCGCAAGTATGAGGGTAAAGTCTTGAGTGTTTGGGCTTTTGGAAAGCTTGACTGCTCTGATCTCCAATCTCCATATAGAGACGATCCATTTAACTCCATTTCTACTTTGCTCAGTTTCATGATCTTGCATACTAGTGATGCTTCTTTGTTGTCTCCCAAGTATGAGGGTAAAGTCTTGAGTGTTTGGGCTTTTGAAAATCTTGACTGCTTTGATCTCCAATCTCCATATAGAGAATGCCCATCTAACTCCATAGGTGGTTGGTTTAGCCAAACTTCTTTGATCGGAGCTGATTTCAAAGTCAAGCGTCTATCGTTTACCTCTCTAACTCTTTGCCACAAGTGATTTGGCCAATCTTCCTCCACCAAGGGCATTCCATCTAGCCTGTCCTCACTCTCTGGTGCTATCAGTTCAGGTTTGTCATTTTCAACTAAAGAATTTCTCAATTATTTAGTGTTTCTGGTTTCCACTACTTTTGGTTGTGTTTTGTCTTTTATTGGGTTCCAAATGTTTTCTAGTTTTGGTTTCTATGCTTCTAGCATTGACTACATGATTTGCACTAGGTTTTTGTAAGCTTATAGCTTTGTTGCTTCCATATAAGGTGTTGGATAGTTTTTTCATTTTGTTTCCATTGTCTGACTTGATTTCAAGCCTGCTTGAAAAGCTTCTAAGGCTACAATGGGCTTGTAAATCTTGTCTACCAACAATGATCCTCCTGATTATGGCTTTGATTCTTTGAACAAGTATATTCCTTCTACATCAGCAATAAGGAAATTTCTACCCATATCAATCGTCAAAGAATTAGAGTGACAACTATAAGTCTCAACTATGCATGTCCTTAGTGTGTATGTAGAGAATGCAGCATGATGGGGCACCTTTGTTGAGAATGCAAAGATAGAGAAAAAGTAGAGAGAGCAAGGCATACAAAGAGAGAGAGAGTAGGCAAAACACTAGCTTTCAGGGGATATGCATGGCAACAATTGCATGATGGTGCTCTAGAGTTCTAATGCTCTATGATGCAGAAGATGCAAGGACTAGCAATGGTGGGAGCAAGCCACATTGTGTGAGATGCAAAAATAAATGAGGGCTTGTTATAATCAGAAGGAGATAATTCCTCTTTTTCTAAAAACCTTCAAGGTAGGTAGAGTCAATTTCTTCAATTTATGAGTTTTAGATACATACCATGTGCTTTCATATACTATTAGATTGGCTAGGGAATGGCAAATCATATAACCCCTACTAAGTGGGATTTAATCTAGGTGCTTAGTACAAAATCCTGGTTCTTAAACCCAGATAACATTATGCCCATCAAGAGTCTCCACTTTATTCATTGGACCTTGATTTTCAAAGCGAGAATTTTTTTATCCTTTAGTCTAGCATGAGCAAGAGATTGCATATGTGAGCATGCATGGGAAGTACCTAGATGATGATTATGATACCAGATATGTCAGTTTGTAAAAGGAATCTTGAGAATATAAGCAATTTCTTCAATTTATGAGTTTTAGATACATACCATGTGCTTTCATATACTATTAGATTGGCTAGGGAATGGCAAATCATATAACCCCTACTAAGTGGGATTTAATCTAGGTGCTTAGTACAAAATCCTGGTTCTTAAACCCAGATAACATTATGCCCATCAAGAGTCTCCACTTTATTCATTGGACCTTGATTTTCAAAGCGAGAATTTTTTTATCCTTTAGTCTAGCATGAGCAAGAGATTGCATATGTGAGCATGCATGGGAAGTACCTAGATGATGATTATGATACCAGATATGTCAGTTTGTAAAAGGAATCTTGAGAATATAAGCAAGTTGATGCCTGTAGTTGAGCATCCCAAATAATACCCATATGTATGTATATGACCCATGGACCTTTTTAGAGTCTCTCCACATGCATATGAGGCCAAATTGGAGGTTAAATCTGCCCCTAAGAAGGTGCATATGACTTTCCCCTAGGTATTATCTCCCAAAAGGCTGATCTTTAGGATGTTCCACACCTTACACATGATGTAACCAAGGTGTTCTAGCCTATGCCTATATAAGAGGCCCCTTTGCACTTATTTCTACATGTTAATGGAAGCTCTATTATGCTAATCTTATCCATGAATGGTTCTCTTGATTATCCTACCTAATCTTACACGTGTGTGTGTGTGTGTGTGTGTGTGTGTGTGTGTGTGTGTGTGTGTGTGTGTGTGTGTGTGTGTGTGTGTGTGTGTGTGTGTGTGTGTGTGTGTGTGTGTGTGTGTGTGTGTGTGTGTGTGTGTGTGTAGGGGAGAGAGGCTAGCATGTGTGCATAGGGAAGAGAGATTGAGATAGTGTGTGCATGCAATGGAGAGAGAGAGAGAGAGAGAGAGAGAGAGAGAGAGAGAGAGAGAGAGAGAGAGAGAGAGAGAGAGAGAGAGAGAGAGAGAGAGAGAGAGAGAGAATATGTGTGTAAGGAGGGGTGATAGTGTGTGTGTGTGTGTGTGTGTTTAAATTGATTGTCTAACAATAGTTTGAACTATACAAACTATTCAACTCTATAATAAACCAGACTAGACATTATTGATGTATAATAATGTATCATTAATGAAAAAGCTACATTATACATGGGGAAGAAATAGAACACTTGTATCTATCTATTGAATTTATTTGATGTGCTAACACTTCAGCAATTTGTCTATATACAATATGTCAGATTAGAACATGTCTATGTGTGTAGAACCGATCCAATTTGTAGATCTACTGCTATAGTTGCAACTACATTTGTAATTCCAAGGAAAGGACCTGTTACCCATCACCATCCAAGAACACAAGCATGTCAGTACTGACATTACTTAGGAAGACCGGTGTCAAAGGCCCCTTCCCCTTGTTACCGATGTCAAAATTACGAAAAAACTAATAGTGGGGATTCAAATACTAAATGAATAGCAAAAGAGAGAGAGTGTTCGGAGATGTAAATTGTTGTAATTTAGAAGCGAGAAGTGAATCATGCTATGAGAGGACCTTCATGTCAAATAATCAAAAGTTCCATTATACCGATAATCACATTCTCATTTGTGTTTACATTCTCTGAAACCCAATGTTTTTTATTAACAAGAAAATTTGACAATATCTTGTTTGTATGTGGTCTATATTTTCAAAAAGACCCATAATAGCCATCTCAACTGAGATCCTCAGGTTTTATGGTTCAATTCACATGGAGAAAATATATCAAGTTAAAAAAACCATAAAGTTAATCTACTTCTAAGTAAAATTTAGAAATTTTGAACAACTCTGCAAGAAGTTCAATCGTAAATATATGCTCTGCAAATTATTTTAAGAAATTCTAACATGGTAGCAATCATCCTGCTCAAAGTCCACATTACTACCATAATTAGCACTGTAGGCAAATACTAGTCCTAATGAAACCCAAATTAGGTTTACCAAACCTATGCTAAGGGGCAAATGTTTACATCTCTTTGTAAAATCAGCATACAAATCATGAAATTGTTTAAGGAAAACCAAGAAAGCTAGAAGCATGCTCCTTAACATCTTATATCTAATGAGTATAGGCTTCAAGGTCGGATTTAGACAGTGATAATGAGTATCATTAGCCCTCCATTCATATAAGTTTTGTCCTTTTTGCTGCTTTTGAGGTTAGCTTCGACTAGAGTTTTAATTATGTAAGTTCCCAGGTCACAACGAATCGTTCTTTGCTCTAAAGCCCTATGGCCATCACCACTGCAATGTGGAGGTTTGGCTCCATGTATCTTGGTGGCTTTTGGACTTCCAGATGCTGGGATATTAATCATAGTGGAAACTCCGTCTCTGAGTATACCAAGTCCTTGTAAGTGAACTTGTGTCATTGCTGCTTGATGAATGCTTTGTCATTGTCTATGCCTTTGAGCAGCAAGTTACATTTTCTAGGTGGTAAATGCAGTGCTTGGTTGATCATGTTGGAGGTGATCCTAACTTTCACTACTTCGCCATCTTTGTTTGTCAAGGTAGCCTCTTCATTGTATTGAATTGAGGACATAAGCTCATGTGCTCTCTGAAAGTCGGTCCCCCATGCTCGTAGTCAAAAAAAGTGTCCATCTATAGACACCTAGATCATTCAATGACTTACTATTGCTGATGCAACGTTCAAAGTTCCTTGAGAAAGATGGTAGTCTTTACTTTTGTCCCATCCGCGGCGTATTGGCCTTGTATCTTAGCTAGCTCCTGCTCGGATATGTGGGCTTTCTCATTTGAGGAGGTATCCACCACCTGGTAGGGTGGAGCTTCCCATTGATTTTTTGGCCGTTTGTGAGGCATTCTATGATTATAAGTTCAAGTAATTAAATCCAAAAGTTGGCCACAAAGTTGTCGAAAAAAGTCAATAAAATGTAAACTTGACCATAAAATGAAAAATGAGCATAACTTGATCAAAACAAGTCCAAACTTGACCAAACTTCACCAATGCATCTAGAACAACTATAGGCACTATATCAGGTGATTGCAAGTCAATTTTAACTGAGGGGGGTCATGGATTGTGATCCATGTTGGAACAAAATTTGAACTTCTGGAGATACCATCTGGTAAAGTATGCTTTTGGCAAGCTATGGTTCACTTCTTTTGGAATTTGGATTATTGGTTTGAAATTCATGTCAATTTTTGGAAGTTTTCTTAGAGTTAAAGATTTATGGCATTTTGACAAGGCTTTTGAAGTTCAAACAATTTGAAATTCTAAGATTAGGTCTTCTCTGACATTTGGAGCCTGAGGGTAGGCTTTTTGCCTAGAAAGCTTGCAAGGGGTCATGGATCACGATCCATGTTCAACAACCATTTTAGATGAAGCTCGTGGAACCTGTTCTTATAGCATATCCTAACACACTGGTGAAGTTATTTTCGAGTTTGGACATGTTTCTCTCCAATTTACCTAGCTTCTCAAGCTATGGACGAGTTTGGTCCAACCTTGCCATATTTGTTTTTTGTTGGTAATTTTGATCCTTGATTATGATCAATCTATTTGGCATTTGGCTCTTCTGATGAGTTGGAGTTGAAGAAGAACCTCAATCCCAGCTGTCTATTGCATTCGATCCCATTTGGAGTCTGTTCGGACCTTCCAAGCCCTCTAGCAAGTTTGTCTCATTTTCAAGCACCTTTTGGCATTTCTTGAGTTACAACAAGTTCAGAGACTTCTTTTGATGCCAAAACTTTGCCCAAGACCACAAGTTCTGCATTTGACACTTTGGCTTTGCTAAACTTGACAATTGAAGCACTTGAAATGATCAAACACTAAAAATTTGACACATTTTCTAATTAATGAGCACTTTACACAATTTGCATCCATCTGCTAACCAATCTCCTTCAAAGGGACATGGATCGCAATCCATGTTCTGACACCATTTTGCACAAAACTTATGGGGTAGTTGCTAGGAATGTTCCCTAAGCCATTGGTGCATTTTTTACTGAATTTGGGTTAAATTTTTCCAACTATGAGTGAAAATGACCATTTGGAGATGAAATCCCAATTTTCATTGATTTTTGATGACTTCAAGGTCCATTTTATCTCAAATTTGCAAGGCACATTTCCCAAGGCAAGATTAATTTGATTTGTGCTGAAATTTTCCTGCTATCACATGTTGGGGGACAAGGATTGCGATCCATGTCCAACAACATTTTCTATTTGTGATCACTATGGTATATAGGTTCTTTCAACAATAGTCTCTTGCACCACTTATTTTTAGAAACCGAGGTGAGGGGTCATGGATCGCGATTCATGTTCCACTCCATTTGGTAACTGTGATTGCTTAGCCTTGTTCTGCCTAGTAAATGTAGCCTTTTGATGAAAAAATTATTGAAATTGGACTTCATTTCCCTTCCCAAAAGTCTTTGACAGTTTAGGGATTTCCCGCTTTTGATTTGATTGATTTAGTTTCTGTGATTGTTTTTGTGCACATTTGACCATACAAGATTTACATGGAGCCAGTCCCCCCTTCAAAAGGCTTTGTATTATAGGTTTCCCCCATCAAAGGAGACATTTTACAATACAATACTTTGTGTTCCTTCAATAACTTGCTGGTTCAATGAAGATGGAAGCTTCAAGCACCACGTACACACTTGTAAAGCACAACATCAATTCCCTCATGGTCTCAGACCCAAGACCTCACACTCCTTCGAAGGTGGTGAGAGCTAGTGGGGTATGAGAGTAGATTGAGAGGAAGAAGGAGTATTCTTACGAGAAAGAAATGTATCTCCTCACATAATCACTCATAAAAGCTTAGCATAGCTTAGTAATTAGCATGGTAGAGGAGATGAGCATGCATTGAATCTTGGCTCTTGGTTGGATTTGTATCACAAAGCCAAGAGTTGTTGGTGTAGGCCTCCCTTCTCACAAGCTTGGAGTAGATGATGAGCTTTTCATTAAAGCTTGAGAAGGAGAGAGAGTCTTCTTTGCTTCACACATGAGATTGTGTGAGTGTGTGTGTGTTAATGCCTTGCCAAAATCAGCCCCGTCTCTCTCTTGGTCGACCCCTCATGCATTTTACTCATGCTGGCACCCCATTGGATCATGCCAGGCTTAGCAAATAAGAAATTAGAAGCATAATGGCTAGCCTTTTGACATGTGTCCCCCTTTCCCCCTTTGTGAGAGCTTTAGGTAATTAAATAAATCAATTAATCTCTCATTGGACCCCTTAGTCTTTTGGCCAATAGGAATTAGGCAAGCCATTGGGCTGTTGAAAGCTCATTGGACCCCTGGGGAGATTGTCCAATAGTCTTTAAGAGAGGTTAATTTCTATTGGTTCTTTTATTAATTGTTTTTAAATGAATTAAACTAAAATTATTCTAGCCTTATTCTCATTGGTCCACCTCTATGGCCATCCAAGAGGATTTGAATGCACCTTGGGGGCAACTGGGCCAGGGAGTTGACATGTGTCCCCTATTCCCTTTGTGTAAATGGCTTGCGAGAGAGTTTGTGTGTGTTTCTCTCTCATCTCCTACTAAAAGGGCTCATCCCCATCAAGATAGGGATGTGGGAAGACTTTTGAGTCTTCCCACAAGCATCCAATTTTACCTAGGGTTGGACCATTGGACACAACCTTTGAATTTGGAACCGTAGCATTTTGGAAGTCTTAATGGGCTGAACCTTAGGGTCTTTGAAGCCCATTGTTTGCACATTGCTCTTTTGCAGATGGACCCCCTTTGGATCTGTATTTTTCCTCCTTTGGATCCCTACTGTGGCCGGTCTGCCAGCTTAACCAATATTCTAGCTTTTTCTCCCCTGGTACTTCCCCATATTAAATGATCCGTTTAACATGAGAAAATCATTTAGGAGAATTAGATATTAGTAATTATGACATTACCTCTCTCTTGAAATCATAGTCGTCCTCGACTATGGGGTAGAGAAGATAAAGCCTATTCATTAGTCCTTTTCCTAGCGGGTAGAGGATCCCTATCTTACCAATGGTTTAAAAATGCACTTGATTGAAATCCAACATACCCCAGTATGCTTAACGACTGCTAAGATTCAAGTTACACTTTTGTAAAATGGGACTTGAATGATTCCCAAAATTCCTAAATTGGTGTTTGAATGACCCCCAATCTTGTAAGCTTTTGAACCTTTGGCTTGATGCCTTCTTTTAGGTTGATTCTTTGCTTGACCCCTTCTGCTCCTTGAAACTCCATGTATTTAGTGGCAAATATATTTGGAAACTCTGCAAACATATCTTCATACTCTTTCTTTTTTTGTTCCATCAAGTCTTCTCCTAACATGCTTCTTACGTTCATTTTGGTAGGCTCTCCTTGACCTCCACACTATGCAAGGATGCTTCCTTTTTTACACTTATCCCAAATACATCAAGACACAATTGCATCAAACCTCCCTCTACACTCTCTTTTAATGACATAGATGAAGCATCAATGTCATATGAGCCATGTCCCGTTAAGTCTATATCTTGCATGTCCACTAAAGTCTATGTATGGCTCTCATGTGTCTTCATATTGTAGACTACGGTCCTTCCTTTCTCTTGGTTGGGGATGGTGATCAAGCCCATGCCACAGTCTGACCTAGCACCAAGGGTTATAAGCCATGGCCTCCCTAAAATGATCGGGTAATAATTTTCACCCTCTTGCATCACGTAGCAGTTGATTAAGCACTCAATCCCCAAGACTTTTATCTTAACATCTCTAGCTATCCCAAGACACCTTGCCTTTTTTGTGGTTGACCATCCTCATATGGATTGATCCATTCATTGACATCTTGATACCTTCTTCCTTCTCATGATAGCTTCGTTCATGACACACACTTGGGCACCACCATCCACATATGCTTGGACTTTTCTTTTCTTTTCCAATATAGGTTCAACTATTGGCACCATATCTATAGGGCAACCAACCCTCAAAGATGACACCATACTTTGATGCTTTTTTCTCTTGGAAGGAAGCCGCATACTCACACATTTTGTCCATTTCCTTCTCAATTTAGCATTCAAATCCACCAATTGACCAAAAGATATATTGGCCTTTTGATTTCATATGTCATCAATATCATACTATTCAACACCTTGGCCAAGAGGGTAGTATTTTGGACCTATTTTTCTTTGTTTCTGCCTCTTGTTGATCTTTGGTTGAGACCTTGTACTTGAGCCTTCCCCTTCCTTTCTCTTGTATCTTTCTCCTTATCATGCCTAGCTCTCTTATTGGCCATGACATACACATCTTGCTACTCAAGGGTAATGATGTTGATAGCCCTACCTTCTCCATTTGCAAGTAATGGTTGAGGGGGTTGTTGATACAGTGGTGTTTGTAGTGCCCGATCTTGATGATTTTCCTCCCCTCTTTCATGTCCACACATATATAAGGGATACATCCCTTCTCTCCCTCTCAATGGTTCAGGACAATCAAGGGTGTAGTAACCCTCTTCACCACAATTGTAGCATCTTCCCTATAGCCTTCATCCCCTAGCTCTCCTAGTTGGCTGCTCTTCTCTTTGATTTCTATCCATAATTTTAATCCTCAATTCTTGCAATTAATTGGCAAGGTCATGCAAAGCGTTGGCTGTAATAGGATCATGACACCTTGAACCGCTTGCTCCACTCTATTACCCACTACCATATGAACCATTGGTTGCACTACCACTAGCTCAACATGTGTCTTTTTTAATCTTTTTTCCCTTGGCCTCATCAATTTCCACCTCTCTTTCAAACATAGTAGGCTCCTCTTGATTGACCTTCTCCCTTACAATTGAAAGAAAATAGTTCATAAACTACCGTACTTTGAAGAATCCCATGGTGGTACTTGGGATGTGACATCCAATTAAACCCAAAGTCCTTTGAAGTGCTACAAAAACTCTTGAAAGTTACCATGAACATCTTGTTGCAAACCTCTCCACTTTATAACCATGTATGCAAATTTGGTTGTCTCACAGAATCTTAAAAAATAGAGGATATTTTAAAACTCGAAGGGTGGCATATCTTAAATATGCTAGACATATATACTCATGAAACTAATCAAGGTCACAAATTTCAAAAGGAACTTTTTAAAAAGTGCAATACATCCACAAAGTATGGATGCTTTATATTTCAATGCATTTGGTGTGTCCATAGAGAGCCAAGTGATTTGCACCCATTGGCAATATCACCCTATGAGGGTAGGGTCATAAGGTGTTAATTTCCGTTAATACACTTACTATGAGCACTCTATAGTCAAATATGTTTGTAGAGTTGTTTTGTGATATCTAACTAGATTACCATGTGATACATCTAAAATGCATCATAAAGCCCAAAAGATAGGCTCCCTTGGGTGGCTTAAGTATCCCTCTAAAGATTCTATATCGACACTCTATGGCCCTAAGGCCACAGGGTAGACCAAATAATATTGGAAATCCTATGACCCTAGGGCCATAGGGTGGCACCTCTACAAATAACTCTATGATTTTCATGTCATGGGGTGCTCTGAGTAGCCCCTAGCCTTATTTGGCTCATTGTAAATGAGTTATAATAAACATCATATGATCACTTAGCCTTAAAGTACTAAATAATATATCTTATGGCCACATATTTGTAGGGTGTTATTTGCCACCATATGTCCATATGATATCTAGACCCTTAAATCTTATTTATTGTGAAGATCTTAAACTCACAAGTTCATTTTTTCAAAGAAAATAAATTGAGAAGAAGAATAAACTAAACATCAATGTTTTAAACATCATGGGTGAATTTGAAATGGTAGAAAGAAAAGAAAATGATAAAACTAACAGTCTAATTCTTGTAGACTTTCTAGAATGGTATCAACTTGTGTATGCAATGGTTGTTCAATATTTCTTCTTCCTCTAACTTCTCGCCATGGCTTTCTCTGTGGTATCCATTTTTTTCCACCTTCTAAGATCAAAGGTCTTCATCCACTATAGAATGGCAAAGATCTTCCAACTATGTTAGCTGATCACTGGTACATGCAACTGGTATAATCTTTCTTTGTTGTTGTAGTGCCTCTCTAGTCCCATAGCCTGATGAGAAGATGTCTATTACCTGATTATCTTCTTTTACACACATACATTTGATTGCACAATGCACAACATCAAACTCCTCCTTGGTGGTGCAGAGAGAATACATTGGCTCCAACAGTGACTTTTAACACTAGAGTAGTTGGTGTATTGCTCTCCTTGACTAAAGAATGCCCAAACCACTTTGTAGAGAGCACATGTTTGAATGGTCTCTGATGCTATTAGAGCTCAAAGGTAGAACATGCATTTTCATACCATCCAACTTTTTCAAAAATTGCCTTCTCTAGGGAAGCAGCTTGTTGATACTTGACTATGCCAGCAATTACAAACTCTGATGGTTGATGTGCATTCATTAATACATTTACCAAATTGGATAGCACTCCAACCACTAGATAAAAGACTTTTGTGTGTCATATCTATGATACAGATACCAACACAAACTATAGAACTATTCTCATTGTGGAGAAACTCGATGCCTTTGAGATTCTTTCCAACGCACTGGGTTGTCCATGGTAAAATGAATTGCAAATTAGAAGTGCCATTTTTGTGTGCAATGATACACTACAAATAACCCTTGGTGATTTTTGAAAGTGATTGTTTCTTCTTTGGTTTTTGTAGCTTAAGATTTAGCCATTGACTACAGATCGTGAAGAGAGATTTGTAGATCTCATCCGTAATGTGGTAATGAGACATACATTCTTCCCATGAAGTAACTGCTACTATCGGATCTAGCTCTTTAAACACCATCAATATTTGAGCGACAAGACCTCGTTCATTGCACTTGTAGAGAGGTCGAGAATGTCTTCTTGATGTAATTGCTTTACTAAGCAAATCTTCTCCTCTATCAACTCTTATTGTAGTAACTTGACATCATTATCTTCTAAACCTTTTAAACATCTAAAGGTTGTTATGCTTGGCTGTCATCTACAAGCAGCTGATGCTTGATGCTTCCCCAAGATGTTTATGCATTGATCTTAGATTTCATCCTTGTACATGACCGCGTGTTCTTCTTTTGTGGCAAACGATCTATGGTTGAATGTGATGTTTGCCACTTTTACAAAGGCCTTCAAAAACAAAAAGAAAATAAGTTTATTTCAAAACATATTTGTTAAGAAAATGAGCAGAGGGAAGTGGAGCTTACATTCCAAAGTGCTTGACTCTCATGACCGATAGAAACTCCGGTCTTGGGTTTTGATGGACATGAATAGGCAAGCCACTGACCATGACCATGCTTTAAGACCTTCACATAAGGCTGGTGCTTCATTGGTGTTATTCTCTCTATGTTCTCCATTTTAGATATTCAAACAACAATCTCTTTGGGATCATCTACCACTATCCTTGTGGTCCTAAATTTGTAGAAATCTTTCCTAGAATCATACTTAGTATTCTTGTTGCATAAGAAATCTCTAATGGTGGAATGTTGACCAAAGAGACTCCAATAGTGATATGTTGCTAGCTTATATTCGTACACTTCAGCTATTTGTAGAGACATTTTTGTAATTGGATTATATGACATCAGGGTGTCAACTACATTGGAGAATGGAATAGAGTGCCCTGCAAAGTGCTTCAAAAGGTATCTCATACACACATCTGACAATGGTCTATATTTGTAGCCGTCTAGTGCAAGGTTGCATTGATCAATTGGGACCAATTGAGTAAATTGTTGCCCAATTAAAATAGTGTGCAATTTGAACATATCCATCTAACCCACTCTTAAAAGTTTTGGCAACTTCTTTATCAACATCTTTTTCTTTGGGTTGTACAGTGTTGGGTTCAAGCCATGTTCGATTTTCTATGTATGGGAAATGCCTCTTACATGCATGCACATACACTTTGATTTTGCATGAAATAACTCTAAATATGTAATAGAGATTTTCAATCAAAAAACCAATAGCGTTTCTTTTAATCCCTGTGTCGAATCTCTCTCTCTCTCTCTCTCTCTCTCTCTCTCTCTCTCTCTCTCTCTCTCTCTCTCTCTCTCTCTCTCTCTCTCTCTCGTCGACTCTTTTTTTTGCTCCTTCACGCCATGGCATATCCTCGATGGCACCCTCCATAGCCGCCATCTCCTAACATACAGTTGAGTCTAGCATAGCTAATGAGGTTGAGCCCATGGCCACTGCCACTGAGGGGGTTGCAAGTACACTAGCATCTCTTGCGTCTTTATCTATGTCTTCATCCTTTTGCTTTTTATTATTCTTTGTGATGATCAATTTGCCTAAATATTGAGCGGATTTCTTGAATCCCTCAATATACATATCTATGAAGTTCTCACTTGGAGTGTCCACTTTAAGCTCTACACGCCCTGCTTTTGACATTTTCACTCCATCACAATCAAACTTCACCAAGTAGGCATGATGCTAACGAGAAAAGCAGCAAGGAAGAAGGTATTCCAGGAAGAGATTGAATAATAAAGGAGGATGTGATTTAATTAAGGAACTCTTCTAAATTTTGGGTAAAAATGAACCTTCAAAAGGCTAGGAGCCTAAATGGGCTATCTCAAATTGTCCTCATCAGTTGGACCTTTGCTCTGCTTCTCAGAATATTCATCTAAAAGAAACTTAGAGTAGATTAATTTTGTAAGCCTTTCCAAAACAAGATAAAGAAAAATAAGAATTGAAAATTGTGTAAAGGCATCACCTCCACACGTGGAGGCGGAGGCAGGATATCCGAGTCCTGGAACAAGGATAGGGATATTCCTGGAGAAGTATATGTGATTGCTTGTAAGATAACTAGATAACTTTAATAATACTAAAGGAGAAATGAATTAAAATATTTTAAAAAGAAAAAAGGTGGAAACGATCCGTAAATGCACACTTGCAAGGGTACACAACAATTTGCATGTTGCATTCAAATGCTTGAAATGTATTCTTGGTTGCACATGCTTGGAGTATTGTTTTCCTAGTATCATAGTACTACCTTGGAAAGGTACATTTACAAAATGATTTGGTGGGAGGGTGGATTTTGGAAGGTTAATTTGTTGCCCAAAAAGCTGAACCCAATTTCATGTTGTCCATTAAGTTAATTCAAGAACAGGGGAAAGGGATTCCGATCTATGAAGTGAGGATCAAACTTGGAAATGAGGGGTTTGTGTAGTTAGTAAATTCACTTATCTTAGGGGGACGCACTGACAGCTATGCTAGGTCATAATAAAGAAAAAGCCGTCAGTGACCTTGGTGTGCTATAATAGTCTTTTTTACTAGTATAAAATATGCTTGTTTACTAAACGGGTATATTATTGCCGATATCCCATATTTCAATGAATAGACCTTGGCAATCCAAAGATGAAATCCATGGATATAATTTTCCATGGGGAATTAGGAGGTAATGGATAAAGAAAGTCAGTATGCTTCCCTTTATCATACTTTTTTGGATATACAATGCACTTGGCAACATAGTTTTATATGTTTGCCTTCATTATTGGCCAATAGAAATACCTTTCTACCCCCTTGAGAGAAGATTGAATTCCTCGATGTCCTGCATAAGGGTGAGCATAAGATTAATACATAACTTTTTTATGTAGGCTCTGTGTAATGTATATAGAGAAGATAACCATCTAGCACATTGTATGGTTCCTCATTGTTTCTTAATGCAATAGCTAGCATAACATCTTTGAAGTCTATATTCATAGAATACTCATCTATCATAGAAGATAGATAATTGTGAGTAGATATTGATTCAACATTCACCTTTGTTCTTCATGAAAGAGCATCGGACACTTGGTCGTGCTTACTAGCTATGTGAGCAATATAGAAGTTAAATTGTGAAAGAAACTTTGCCCACCTCATTTTCGTGTCACACTTTACTTAGTTTGCATAAAATATTAAAGCCTTTAATGTTTTGTGCATAAAATAAATGGAGTGCCTAAGAGATAATTCTTCTATATATCTAAGGCATGTAAGATAGCTAATAGCTCTTTTTCATATATTCCTAGATTATTTTCTTGGTCATCCAATATCCTACTTTCATATGCTATGGCATGCCCTTTTTCAAGCAACACAACTCTAAGACATTGTCTGCAAGCATCACATTGGACTTCAAAAGGGAGGTCCAATAATATTAATATGGGTTGAGAGATAAGCTTTGCTTTAATATTTTTGAAACATTCATTCTCTATAGTAGTCCATACAAATTTAACATTCTTTTTAGTTGAGTCATACGATGGTCCTACTATGAATGATAATTTTTCTATGCAGCATCTATAGGAGGCACACATTTTTATAAAGGTTCTCAATTCATGTTGATTCATTTGTATAGGCCATCCTTTTATTGGCTTCAATTTTTCAAGGTCCATTTGAATCCCTACTTGGGAGATAATATGACCTAGATATTGAATATATTTTAAGAAAAAAATCCTTTTGTTTTGATTATTATAAAGCTTATTATCTCTCAAAGCTTGAAATATTACTTGAAGATGCTGCTTGTGTTTCTCGATACACTTGGAGTGGATAATAATGTCATCAAAGAACACTCTCGTGCAGCTTTAATGAGGTTTAAAAGCCTCTACATCATTTGATTAAAGGTGTCAAGTGCATTGGGAAACTCAATAGGAATTCATATTACAAAATATTGTACAAAAGGTCGTCTTATGAATATCCTCAGACACAATCCTTATCTGATGATAACCACTTTTGAGATATATTCTACTAAATTAGCGAGACTCTTGTGTCTTATCAAAATTGATCCTCTATCTTAGGAACAAGAAATCTATTCTTTATGGTTATGCAATTAAGTGCTAGATAATCCACACACATTTTATAAGTACCATCTTTCTTTTGTACTCATGAATAGAACTTGTGACCAAAATGGAGATGACCTGGGCCTTACCATCCCTTTTTCCACAAATTCATTCACTTGACTCATAATTTCATCTTTTTAAGTCGGTGAGACTCAATAATGAGGCTTATTAGGAGGTGATCTACCCAATAGAACTTCTATGGTGTGCACATCTATGGTATGATCATGTTGTCCTCTTTTGGGAGGCAACTCCCTGGGGATGTCATCAATAAACACATCTTGAAACTCATTTAAGAAGCTAGACAATTTTGACTCCTCTTTAATTTCATTTCTTACCTCTTTATGAACACAAGAATCTACTTTACTCTTTTACAAAAACCATGTAACAAGAAAGAGAACTTGTCATTTCTTCGTCTAAAGCTTGAATCTATACAAGTGGTATAGTGCTACCCACCATATTTACATTGTAAAATCTTTGTCCCTATAGAAAAAGAAGACTTTTCTTTCATAAACTTCATAGTGGCAGCCATGTGATCAAACCATGGTGCCCCTAGGAGGATGGAATTCATGCTTGAGTGGACAAATGAATAAATATTCTTTGTCTACATAGCTTTTGCACAAATTGTGGGTAGATTCAAGATCAAAAATTATGAAAGCATCATGCTCTCTTACTTTTCCCAAGCAAAGAGAGTGGTGATCCTTTGCAATGGCCTTCCTCTTTTAGAGTTTCCACCATGGTAGTGAGGCGGTCTGGGGCGGGCAACAAGAAGAGTGGCCTCCAAGCACTCTTCTAGGCTCCCATGCTGCTCAATTGGGTTGGGGTTGGAAAAAACAACAAACACACACACAAACCCGCAACCTAACCCTACACAAATTTGAGACACCACCTAGTTTTGGATGCGAACTAGGACGCGTAGAGAGAGAGAGAGAGGGAGAGAGAGAGAGAGAGATAGTGCTCGGGCTGCTTTGAAACGTATCGGCAATGATCAAGCAAACACAACTATATATTTAAGAAAGAGAGAGAAAGGGGGAGGGGGTGCTTGTTGCATTAATACCTTCTTACAAATCTGTCATGACAAATCAAAGTGAGATTAGTATTTGTTCAACATAGCTTGCGTAAATTTCACCACAACACATCACAAGAAAAGCCACCCCAATCACTGTCTTAAGGCCAGGGGAGTCCTCTCCACCCTGTCGCCCTCTTACAGTATGTGGGATTTATGGCTAGATTGATGACAACACCAGAGACAAGCTATCAAGAACTTAACAAAAAACACCAAGACACTTACGCATCATTGTTGTCCATTACTTCACGTTGGAAGGGAGACAAAGTATCCAAGCTTAGTCCAAATCCACCCTCCTTGATTCAGCAAATGTTGGGCTTACACTAGTAGGAGAAATGATAGATTTCCTACTCTCAATTGAATGATCACTCTCTCTCTTACAATGGCATAGCTTCCCTTGCTAATCCCCTATTACAACACATGCACATGCATAAGACAATGAGCTTCCACTCAAGAGCTCCTTCTAGAGAGGTTGAGCTTGGCTTCTCAAGCTATAGCATAGTGCTCTTGCTTATGGCTCCCCCCTTTTGTGCTAGCTACACCCTCCTTTTATAGCAATTTTGAAGGCTAGGGTTACTCCTCTAACCATGGTTGGGTTAGATTTTCAGCAATTTACCTAATTTCTTTTGCTTGGAATTATCAAGAAGTTGGTGGGGAAAGAGAGAGGAGAGAAATAGAGGTGATATGACTTTTCATAGTGGGTTAGTGTTAGTAGAGTTAGTATTAATTTACAAATGGAATTGAATATTTACAATGGGAGTATCCATGTAGGATACAAACAAGGAAGAAAAACTCTTAAGAGGTAAGAAAAGGTGGATTTCTTACAAGGTTGATGCTCCAAGTGTCTTGAGTAGGGCCAATTTTGACGCTTGTTGACGGTCCACTAGCTTTGACGGTACATTTTTTCTCCACTCTTGACCTTCCTTGAGAGACAAGGTAATTGAAGCTGAGTAATCAACCACCATGATGCTGTCTTTTAAGAGAAGAGGCTGAATTTTGTGGTTTTTTTGATAGATATGGGTAATTTGGAGGAGGAAAAATGAGACTAGGTGGTCAATTTTGGAATGGAATTGTGTGTGGGAGGTATGAGTTCACCATGGTTTCTCTTATTCTTCAAGGTTGAGGAGAAGGTGAGTAGGGTGCAGAGAGGAGTGGTGAGAGAGGTGGGGATGATGAGTGGAGAAGTGTGTGTGAAAGAGGAAAATGATAAAGTGGAAGAGAGAGTGTGGCTGCATAGCATGGGAAAATTGGGGTCCACTAATAAAATCATAGCTCACAGCTCGTAGCTCAAAAAAATATGAAAAAATTTGAGGCAAAAGTTCAGCCCACGAGCTACAACTTTTGTTTGTATCACCTTTTCAAATTCGGAGAGCAAGTGAACTTTAAAAATTCAGCAAAACCGATTGTTTTTTTCCACTGCACAAAGTCCTTGTGGGGTCCTTCTTTGGATGATTCTTTTGAATACCTCCAAGAGTGAGTCCTCCATAGTGCATGTATGCATGCCACCTACCCTTGACCTTATTTGGTAGGTCTATAATTGAAGATATTGTTGAGATCATGATATAAGTGAATAGTACAACTAAGAAAATCAAATATTGAGGGGTCTAAAAAATATGTACATGTCAAATATAAATAATATAAGTGGAAAAAATATAAAGGGGTCAAAAGAAATCTCTCTCATTATGAGGCTACCATAAAAAGATAAATATTTTTGGTGTTCTAATTTTTTAGAAAAAAAACAAAATAGATGTAGGAAGGGAAAAATCACAATAGTGAAAAAAAATATACACATAAATAAAACTAGTTTTTTTGGATTTTTGTTGGGGTGGAGTTACACCAAATATAAGAGAAGCTTATATGAAAATATTTCTATATGGAATAAAGAGTATGAAAAATGGTAAGAAAAATTGTGGTAATGGTGAGGCAATGTACAGAGCATAAATAACACACACCTAGGTAGAAATATTTAAATAAATACCAAAATAATTATGAAAATATCTTGTATTTAGGCCCTATATACAAAGAAATATTTACATACGCATGGACCATAATATACTTATATTTTTTTTATTTTTTATTTTTTTGGCTCAACTAGCCCAATGACTAGCTAATTGAGGGTTTTTTATTTCAGTAAGGAGATATGGGAAAAGTCCCCTAACTCACATGCACCTATATACAGTGAAAGGGTGAGGGTAACCACAGTGTTTGAGTGATTTGATAGGGTGAGATAACTCACTATGGCAATTACAGAGAGCCGAAAAACGGCTATCAGTAGCCCTCCCCCAGGATGATGGTAGATTCATGTACCATCATAAAGAATCTTTTCCAAAGAGAGTGCTTCAGAGTCTTTGACAAGATCTTCATTGTTTGGCCCCTTGGAATTTTGGTTTGTGTTACACTCATGCTTCATGAAACAATACTTACATGAGATAGTTGCCTTTTGCTCTGGTAGATCCTTTGGTAGAAGGCAACTCAAGTAAGGCTTCAAGCGATAGCCGTTTACCTTCATGGAGTGCTCTTTCCCATTCAAGTCCATAAGTTGATAGTAACTTGAATTGAAATCGTTCTTGACTATGTATGGCCCCTACCATCTTGTTTCAAATTTGGCATCAAAACGATTATCGAGTCGATTGTCATACCTTAGCACAAGATCTCCTTCATTGATGCCTTTGTCCTTCAGTTTCTTGTCAAGCTTCTCCTTTGTCTGTGTGGCTTTCCTCTTATAGCACTCGTATGCTGCTTCTCTTTTCCACTCAAGCTCAGCTAAGGTAAGAAGTCGATCCATCCATGCTTCTTGATCATCTTGTGCTGATTTGCCATGAAGTTGCATTGTTGGAATGTTTAGCTCAATTGGCTGTAAAGCCTCTTGACCATAGACCAAGTGAAATGGTGTGAACTCCGTGGCTTCCCTATATGTGGTTCGATACGCGCACAAGGCACCATCCAAGAAGTCATCCCACAACTTTGTCTTGTTTTTCACCATCTTTCTAATGGTGCCTGCAATGACACCATTAGCTTTTTCTACCAAACCATTTGATTGGGGATAGTAGGGTGTACTGTGACGATGTAGAATGTGAAGTTCTTCACAGACTTCTGTGAGCAATCCCTTTCTAAACCGTGGACCATTATCGGAAACAATCTCCAAAGGTGTGCCAAATCTACAACAAATGTGAGTGGAGACGAATTTGCTCACTGTCCTCTCATTTACCTTTGCCACACTTTGTGCTTCCACCCACCTAGTCATATAGTCTACAGCCACTAGAATGTAGAGTTTACCATTTTTTGTCCTAGGCAGAGGACCCATAGCATCAATGCCCCACTTTTCAAAGGGTCCATTTGCAAGCACTATTTGCCTCGGGCCATGCACCAACCTTCTATTTCCATTTATCTGACAAGTGTGACAGCTTTTACACCAATGTTGAACATCCACATGCAAACTTGGCCAAACATACCCCGAAAGCAAAATCTTCTTCACAGTTAATTCTTGGGAAAAATGACCACCACATGCCTCTTCATGCAAACCTTTTAGAATGGCTGGAATTTCCTCGATAGTTGGTACTCGTCTGCACACTTGATCCTTCTCTCTTTGATAGAGGGAGCCTTCTAGGAAGAGATATGCGCTTGCCTTCTTCATGAGTCTCCTCTTCTGAGCCTTCGTGAAGTCTTGTGGAAACTCGCCCTCCAAATTGTAGCTAATAATGGGAGTCAATGACTCCAATCCCTGGTATCTCGGTTGCTTGACAGTTGCTGCCACCATGATGACCTGCACTTCTTTCTTTACACATGCAACGGCTTGTTGTGCAAGTAAATCAACATCTTCATTTTGTTTCCTAGGAATATGATATAATTGCACCTCCTCAAATTGATTAATTAGCCTACGGATGGTATGAACTTTGGCCCTTAGTCTTTCATTTTTGCATGCCCAAATGCCTAAAATCTGCTTCACAATGAGAAGTGCATCCCCTTTTACCATGAGACGTTGTATACCATGGCCAATGCATATTTTTAAACCATGAAGTAGTGTGTCATATTCTGCTTCATTGTTGCTAGCTGAACTTGGTAGATTGAACTTCTCTTTCATGACCACCTCTCCACTTGGGTTGAGCAACACTAGCCCTCCCCCTGCTTTTCCTGTGGCTCGACGAAAAGCTCCATCAAAGAACAAGGTAAAAGCATTAGGAATACTTTTTTGTGGTGGCAATGGTAGGGTCTTTTTTTCAGGCACCTTAATCTCCTTTTCATGCACCCTATAAGTGAGAATCCCTGCCAATTGTGAACGCACACTATCTTCTTTCTTGAAAGAGTATTGGAACTCTTGCAACTCCATAATCCACTTTGAGATCCTAGTACTAAGATTCATTTGAGATGACACCCAAGGGAACAAATTTTCTGCAGTGAGAATTACAAAAGGTTTTGGTAGCAGGTAGGATCTAAACTTTCTCACCGCAAACATGAGAGAAAGCATCATGAGTTCTGCTTCTGTGTAGTCTCTCTCCAAAGCATTCATGACCCTACTAGCAAAGTAGATGGGTCGCATCCTTGTACTGTGGGGATCTTGTTGTAGCAACACAGCACCAATTGTTTCCCTTCCAACACTAGAGCTAACAAAGAATGTGTACTCCCAACAAGGAGGCATGAGTGTTGATAGCTCTGACAAAATGACTTTAATGTTACAAAAATACTCTTCAAGCTCATCAGACCATGCAAATTCTACTTGTTGTGTCAACTTTTGCAAAGGATGAAGCAACTCCGATGCTAAGTGAATGAAGCGTGACATATACTTCACCTTCTGAATGAAAGAGATGACCTCCTTAAGACTCTTCGGTGATGGGAGCTCAATAAGAGCCTTTGCCTTTGAAGGATCCACCTCAATGCCTTTATACGAAACCTTGTGACCAAGCAAGATCACTTCATCCTCACCTATGTGGCACTTGTCGGGGTTGAGTTGACCTCCCATGTCGTAGAGCTTCTTTAAACCTTCTTCTACCCTTTGTAGATGCAATGATTTTGAGCTATAAATGCAGAAATCATCAATGAACACCCTAATTGACTTTCCAAAGAATGCTTGAAACACCATGTTCATGAAACATTGGAATGTTGCAGGAGCATTTGTCAGACCAAATGGCATGACTCTAAAAGCATAACAACCCCAAGGAGTGATAAAGGTTGTTTTCAATTGATCCTCCAATGCAATCCCTATTTGAAAGTAACCTGAGTAACCATCGCACACAGTGTACTTCTCATGACTAGCTACCTCATTTAGTATCTCATCCTGGAATGGGAGGGGAAAGTGATCTCTTTTTGTTGCCTCATTGAGTGGACGGTAATCCACACACACCCTCCACTTGCCATTTTTCTTAGGAGTGACAACAACAGGAGAGACCCACTCTGAATTCTCCACTGGATAAATGAAACCTGCTTCTAGAAGCTTTCTTACCTCCTTGAGTAAAGCCTGCTCCTTGATGACTCCTAGCCTTCGTAGCTTCTGAGCCTTAGGTGTGGCCTTTGGCTTCAACTCAATTTTGTGTTGAACAGCATCTACTCCACGCACATCGGTGTAGTCTTTAGCAAAAAGCCTAGGAAATTTCCTTAGCACACATTTGAACTCCTCTCTTTCATCCTTTGTAAGTGTTGTAGATAGCATACCTTCTAGCATTCTTTCATCTTCCACTTTTTGGTTCTCTTGGGAACCTACCTCCTCCAAACCTTGACAAGAGGTCTCTTGGTTGGTTGGCTTAAACCTTACCCCCATGACTTCGATGGAAGACTCCTCTTCAGTAATGCTGCCGCTACTTTCTTCTTCTGAAGTGTTATCGGTCCAACCTTCTTCCGTCTCACTTTGAGATGATTCTTCATGGAGCTCCTCTTGGCGTTGCTCCTTCATGTCAAAGACAACCTTCTTATGATTGTCGTTCCTGCAAATTAGCTTTCCACTCTCCCAATCCTGTAAAGCTCGCATTTTCATTAGCCATGGTCTCCCTAGGATAAATGGGTAACCATTTCCTTTGGTAGACATGACATAGAAATCCATTGCCTTCTTAATGCCAAAGGCCTCCACAAAAACATTTTTACAAATGCCTACGCACCTAGCCTTGCTATTGTTTGCCATCTTGACCTTAATTTCAGGTGTCTCATGGATGTGCATGCCTAGTTTTTGCATGAGTCCCTCTGTCATGATGCAAATTTGTGCACCCCCATCCACTAGACCTTTCCTAACCAATCTCCCTTTTATGTAACAATCTAGCACAGGTGTAATGTCCTCATTCATTTCAGCTTGTGCAATTTTTACAACAGGCACACTCTCTTTTACCTTTCTCCTAGTGCTAATCGCCCTTGTTAAATCCCTCCTAGCTTGTGGACATAATGCAAGAAATTGAGGCCATGAAATATCAGGACCTGTACCTCTCATATCTTCCAACAAGTTGTACGGAGTCATACCATGTCCAAGAGGGAAGTCTTGGAGGTTGATACGACGTCGAGTCCTCTTGGTTTCCTTGGTCTCCTTTGCCTTCTTGCCTTGTCCATGGTCACTCTGTGATGTGACTCCTTCTTTCTCTTTACCTTTTCCTCGGCCACGCTTAATGCCATTGGCTTCCATGTCAACCTCATTTGAATTTGTCACCTCTACCACATGCACATTTGGATCTGGCAAAGGTGGAACTCCTTCTACCCCTTGTGGAGGTGGTCTTGGTCCATTTGGCCTTTGTAGAAGCCTTGGTTGTTGACCAGCTCCTTCTCCTGCATTCATCACTGGGTAATTCAAGTTAGGTCTCCCTGGCTCTCCACGGGGCCAAGGACAATTATACATCCCATGTCCAGACTCTCCGCAATTCCAACATTGCAAGACTCTCCTAGTTCGTGGCTCTCTCTCTTCTGACTTCTTTGCTTGTCCCTTTGGACCTACAGCTTGTGTAAGGTGAATTGACAGGCTGCTTAAAGATTCATTTAACTTCTCAATCACTTCAGCCGTTACCTCAGGAAGCTCCCTAAATGTTGATGCTTGTGACTTACCTTTGGGTCTAAGACCTTCTATTGGAACCTCTACCCTTAAGCACTTGAGTTTCCTATACTCCTCAGCAGCCCTAGTTTTCGCTGCATCAAAAGTAGCAGGTGCACCCGCCTCAACTTTTACCTTAAGGTCAGGAAAGAGTCTGGCTATGAACCTCTCCTTCTTTAAAAATTCTGCACCATCACCAGGGTTAGCAACATTTCATATCCATAGAGCCCAAAGACGTAGAAACTCTTGCTTGTACAAGTAGTAGTCATCTAAGTCTTTTTGCTTATGAGAAACAATGTCTTGCCATAGTTTTTGAGTGTTTTGGGGATCAAAGAAGTATCTCTTAAAACGATTCAAAACTTCTGTGTAATTCCACTTAACTTCCTCAGGCAAAGAGTCAAACCAAGTACTAGCATCTTTCCTAAGGACCACCTCAAACATTTCTACACGTTCTTGATCGGTTACTATCCTCTTGATACGGCAAGACATCTTGAAATTTGCTAAAAATAATTCTGCATCCTCTCCAGGCTCTCCAAAGAAAAGAGGATATCCAGACATTTGGCGTTGGCTCTCCATTATTATGAAAGATTACAACACGAGTTACAATAAGGGATACAATAGAGATTTAGAACCACTTGCCTGCAAATGAAGAAGTAAGAAAATACCACTCTAGATTTTCTTCTTCAGCTATCCAAGCTTCAATGAGGTTTCGATTTGTTTGATCAAAACAAAAAGGTAGACTATTGATGAGCTCTAAGAAGGGTTGAAATTCTTCAAAGCTAAGGCGATAAACAAAAATCTCTAGAACTTCATTTTCTGGATCCAAAAGAGCAACCACGTCCCAAGTGATAAATTGCACTTGCTCTACAATTCCCAACGCACAAGCGGTTTGTATAAAAACTAGATCTTCATGCTCGTCGAAGGCCGTGAGAAAGTAGCAATTGACTAGGAGCTCCTTTCCTTCGAGTTACACACAGTCGGAGTGAGGCAACCTTCTCACAATTTCATAAAGAACATCCTCATCAAGTCCAATCAAGTTTGCAAGATTTAAAGACTCCACTTGTGCTACAAAATTCCTGGACAAAAACTCCTTAGGATTATCGTTAAATCATTCAAAAGCATAAAGAGATTTACAATGTCTCTATGAACAAAGTGTCATAGAAAGTAGAGAAGGATGAGAATTTATACAAATTTGCAATCTTCTCTATGCTCTCTTTATTAAGACAAGCTCTGAATAGCTCCCTATCTCCTTTGTTGAAAGCGAAAGGAAGACTATTAATAAGACGCAAATGAGGGAAAAATTCACCAAATGTGAGTCTATGAAGCATGAACTCTGGCCGCAAGTTTCCTGAAGAGTCTTCCTCAATGGTGAAATGCACTCGCCAAATGCCAAATTTCACTCTATTTACCAATCTTAGGGCACACACTAGTTGGATGAATGCGCGGTCTTCCTTAGTGCCCAACAACAAGAGGAAAATGGAATCCACACGTAAGACCTTTCGTCTTAACTTCACCACCCTCTTGTTATGAGGGAGACGCCTTACTACTTGCTCCTGCAACTCAATTGGTAATAGAGCTAGACCTCTAAGGATTGAACTTTCACTGCACACACATTCCCTGTAATAACAAATGATCATTTTTTGTTTCTTGTAACAAACTTGGACAAAGAAAAAACAAACATACACACTATTTTTCCGGGCTGCACTTCATTTTAAAATAAAATGAACACATGTACATCAAAAGAAGTGTGGTAGTTGATGAGAGGTAGAATGACAGGGTTTGGTGATGCAAGAATTTCTCCTACTCTTTGGGCACCAAACATGAACACCATTCGTTGTTGAAATTGGATCTTTCTACTAATTGCAACGTTTATTCTAATGTGTGGAGTAAAATGAAAGGGAAAAACCTCTATTCCTGGGCCATTATCCATTGCCTAAGTATGTCCTAATGCTTAAAATAACACAAAAATATAATTTTCCATGGGGAATTAGGAGGTAATGGATAAAGAAAGTCAGTATGCTTCCCTTTATCATACTTTTTTGGATATACAATGCACTTGGCAACATAGTTTTATATGTTTGCCTTCATTATTGGCCAATAGAAATACCTTTCTAACCCCTTGAGAGAAGATTGAATTCCTCGATGTCCTGCATAAGGGTGAGCATAAGATTAATACATAACTTTTTTATGTAGGCTCTGTGTAATGTATATAGAGAAGATAACCATCTAGCACATTGTATGGTTCCTCATTGTTTCTTAATGCAATAGCTAGCATAACATCTTTGAAGTCTATATTCATAGAATACTCATCTATCATAGAAGATAGATAATTGTGAGTAGATATTGATTCAACATTCACCTTTGTTCTTCATGAAAGAGCATCGGACACTTGGTCGTGCTTACTAGCTATGTGAGCAATATAGAAGTTAAATTGTGAAAGAAACTTTGCCCACCTCATTTTCGTGTCACACTTTACTTAGTTTGCATAAAATATTAAAGCCTTTAATGTTTTGTGCATAAAATAAATGGAGTGCCTAAGAGATAATTCTTCTATATATCTAAGGCATGTAAGATAGCTAATAGCTCTTTTTCATATATTCCTAGATTATTTTCTTGGTCATCCAATATCCTACTTTCATATGCTATGGCATGCCCTTTTTCAAGCAACACAACTCTAAGACATTGTCTGCAAGCATCACATTGGACTTCAAAAGGGAGGTCCAATAATATTAATATGGGTTGAGAGATAAGCTTTGCTTTAATATTTTTGAAACATTCATTCTCTATAGTAGTCCATACAAATTTAACATTCTTTTTAGTTGAGTCATACGATGGTCCTACTATGAATGATAATTTTTCTATGCAGCATCTATAGGAGGCACACATTTTTATAAAGGTTCTCAATTCATGTTGATTCATTTGTATAGGCCATCCTTTTATTGGCTTCAATTTTTCAAGGTCCATTTGAATCCCTACTTGGGAGATAATATGACCTAGATATTGAATATATTTTAAGAAAAAAATCCTTTTGTTTTGATTATTATAAAGCTTATTATCTCTCAAAGCTTGAAATATTACTTGAAGATGCTGCTTGTGTTTCTCGATACACTTGGAGTGGATAATAATGTCATCAAAGAACACTCTCGTGCAGCTTTAATGAGGTTTAAAAGCCTCTACATCATTTGATTAAAGGTGTCAAGTGCATTGGGAAACTCAATAGGAATTCATATTACAAAATATTGTACGAAAGGTCGTCTTATGAATATCCTCAGACACAATCCTTATCTGATGATAACCACTTTTGAGATATATTCTACTAAATTAGCGAGACTCTTGTGTCTTATCAAAATTGATCCTCTATCTTAGGAACAAGAAATCTATTCTTTATGGTTATGCAATTAAGTGCTAGATAATCCACACACATTTTATAAGTACCATCTTTCTTTTGTACTCATGAATAGAACTTGTGACCAAAATGGAGATGACCTGGGCCTTACCATCCCTTTTTCCACAAATTCATTCACTTGACTCATAATTTCATCTTTTTAAGTCGGTGAGACTCAATAATGAGGCTTATTAGGAGGTGATCTACCCAATAGAACTTCTATGGTGTGCACATCTATGGTATGATCATGTTGTCCTCTTTTGGGAGGCAACTCCCTGGGGATGTCATCAATAAACACATCTTGAAACTCATTTAAGAAGCTAGACAATTTTGACTCCTCTTTAATTTCATTTCTTACCTCTTTATGAACACAAGAATCTACTTTACTCTTTTACAAAAACCATGTAACAAGAAAGAGAACTTGTCATTTCTTCGTCTAAAGCTTGAATCTATACAAGTGGTATAGTGCTACCCACCATATTTACATGTAAAATCTTTGTCCCTATAGAAAAAGAAGACTTTTCTTTCATAAACTTCATAGTGGCAGCCATGTGATCAAACCATGGTGCCCCTAGGAGGATGGAATTCATGCTTGAGTGGACAAATGAATAAATATTCTTTGTCTACATAGCTTTTGCACAAATTGTGGGTAGATTCAAGATCAAAAATTATGAAAGCATCATGCTCTCTTACTTTTCCCAAGCAAAGAGAGTGGTGATCCTTTGCAATGGCCTTCCTCTTTTAGAGTTTCCACCATGGTAGTGAGGCGGTCTGGGGCGGGCAACAAGAAGAGTGGCCTCCAAGCACTCTTCTAGGCTCCCATTCTGCTCAATTGGGTTGGGGTTGGAAAAAACAACAAACACACACACAAACCCGCAACCTAACCCTACACAAATTTGAGGCACCACCTAGTTTTGGATGCAAACTAGGACGCGTAGAGAGAGAGAGAGAGAGAGAGAGAGAGAGAGAGAGATAGTGCTCGGGCTGCTTTGAAACGTATCGGCAATGATCAAGCAAACACAACTATATATTTAAGAAAGAGAGAGAAAGGGGGAGGGGGTGCTTGTTGCATTAATACCTTCTTACAAATCTGTCATGACAAATCAAAGTGAGATTAGTATTTGTTCAACATAGCTTGCATAAATTTCACCACAACACATCACAAGAAAAGCCACCCCAATCATTGTCTTAAGGCCAGGGGAGTCCTCTCCACCCTGTCGCCCTCTTACAGTATGTGGGATTTATGGCTAGATTGATGACAACACCAGAGACAAGCTATCAAGAACTTAACAAAAAACACCAAGACACTTACGCATCATTGTTGTCCATTACTTCACGTTGGAAGGGAGACAAAGTATCCAAGCTTAGTCCAAATCCACCCTCCTTGATTCAGCAAATGTTGGGCTTACACTAGTAGGAGAAATGATAGATTTCCTACTCTCAATTGAATGATCACTCTCTCTCTTACAATGGCATAGAGTTCCCTTGCTAATCCCCTATTACAACACATGCACATGCATAAGACAATGAGCTTCCACTCAAGAGCTCCTTCTAGAGAGGTTGAGCTTGGCTTCTCAAGCTATAGCATAGTGCTCTTGCTTATGGCTCCCCCCTTTTGTGCTAGCTACACCCTCCTTTTATAGCAATTTTGAAGGCTAGGATTACTCCTCTAACCATGGTTGGTGGGTTAGATTTTCAGCAATTTACCTAATTTCTTTTGCTTGGAATTATCAAGAAGTTGGTGGGGAAAGAGAGAGGAGAGAAATAGAGGTGATATGACTTTTCATAGTGGGTTAGTGTTAGTAGAGTTAGTATTAATTTACAAATGGAATTGAATATTTACAATGGGAGTATCCATGTAGGATACAAACAAGGAAGAAAAACTCTTAAGAGGTAAGAAAAGGTGGATTTCTTACAAGGTTGATGCTCCAAGTGTCTTGAGTAGGGCCAATTTTGACGCTTGTTGACGGTCCACTAGCTTTGACGGTACATTTTTTCTCCACTCTTGACCTTCCTTGAGAGACAAGGTAATTGAAGCTGAGTAATCAACCACCATGATGCTGTCTTTTAAGAGAAGAGGCTGAATTTTGTGGTTTTTTTGATAGATATGGGTAATTTGGAGGAGGAAAAATGAGACTAGGTGGTCAATTTTGGAATGGAATTGTGTGTGGGAGGTATGAGTTCACCATGGTTTCTCTTATTCTTCAAGGTTGAGGAGAAGGTGAGTAGGGTGCAGAGAGGAGTGGTGAGAGAGGTGGGGATGATGAGTGGAGAAGTGTGTGTGTAAGAGGAAAATGATAAAGTGGAAGAGAGAGTGTGGCTGCATAGCATGGGAAAATTGGGGTCCACTAATAAAATCATAGCTCACAGCTCGTAGCTCAAAAAAATATGAAAAAATTTGAGGCAAAAGTTCAGCCCACGAGCTACAACTTTTGTTTGTATCACCTTTTCAAATTCGGAGAGCAAGTGAACTTTAAAAATTCAGCAAAACCGATTGTTTTTTTCCACTGCACAAAGTCCTTGTGGGGTTCTTCTTTGGATGATTCTTTTGAATACCTCCAAGAGTGAGTCCTCCATAGTGCATGTATGCATGCCACCTACCCTTGACCTTATTTGGTAGGTCTATAATTGAAGATATTGTTGAGATCATGATATAAGTGAATAGTACAACTAAGAAAATCAAATATTGAGGGGTCTAAAAAATATGTACATGTCAAATATAAATAATATAAGTGGAAAAAATATAAAGGGGTCAAAAGAAATCTCTCTCATTATGAGGCTACCATAAAAAGATAAATATTTTTGGTGTTCTAATTTTTTAGAAAAAAAACAAAATAGATGTAGGAAGGGAAAAATCACAATAGTGAAAAAAAATATACACATAAATAAAACTAGTTTTTTTGGATTTTTGTTGGGGTGGAGTTACACCAAATATAAGAGAAGCTTATATGAAAATATTTCTATATGGAATAAAGAGTATGAAAAATGGTAAGAAAAATTGTGGTAATGGTGAGGCAATGTACAGAGCATAAATAACACACACCTAGGTAGAAATATTTAAATAAATACCAAAATAATTATGAAAATATCTTTTATTTAGGCCCTATATACAAAGAAATATTTACATACGCATGGGCCATAATATACTTATATTTTTATTTTTTATTTTTTTTTTGGCTCAACTAGCCCAATGACTAGCTAATTGAGGGTTTTTTATTTCAGTAAGGAGATATGGGAAAAGTCCCCTAACTCACACGCACCTATATACAGTGAAAGGGTGAGGGTAACCACAGTGTTTGAGTGATTTGATAGGGTGAGATAACTCACTATGGCAATTACAGAGAGCCGAAAAACGGCTATCTGTAGGTCTAGGAGGTCAGTACGTTCACTTCTCTTAGGACATACGCAGAAACATGTCCTTGCTCCCCACACTTGAAGCACTTGTTGTCCCTATGATAATGTTCTACCTCTTAGGTGATAGTTTAGTTTTACTTTTTTAGCCTTTGTCCTTTGCCTTTGCTTTGCCATTGTTGGTCTTGGAAGAATTTTGCATCGCATTGTTCTTCTCTTTTGCTCAATTTGTTCTTGAGCAATCCTTGAGGCGACCATCGTGTGATATATGCCCATTGAGATGGTTTTCTGCCTTTGTGAGTTGACATACTCACTCCTCTCTTCAGGTAGAACGACACAAAATTATTTCTATTGTTCCACAAAGTCTATCTTTTTGTAGGCTTTGAGATATAACTTTCAAAACTTATCTACATATTTTTGAATAGACTCATAGGGTTCCATCATCAAGCTTTGCCATTTTGTGAGGACTTTATCTTTGGCATCAATCACAAGCAATTGCTTCGTATTTACCAACCGATGAGGTAGTGTGTGCCAGTTTTCCATCGACTTTTCTCACAAATTACACAGTCTTTGCAGTACAGCTTATGCGGCACATGTAGTGCTCATGTACAATTGTGTGGAGCATTCTAGAGTGCTTTTGGCACGGTCTTGTGCATTTTCATGCTATGTATACATTATGCGGATATAGTTTGAGCTTGGTATAGCTCCCAAGTAGCAGGTTCACATGTTTACAAGTGTTTTTGGACAGGTATACGTCCATAGAGCCACTCGGTCACGAGTGAGCTAGTTTGCCAGGGTTTTGGCAGTGCTATATATGCCATTTGTGGATTTTGCTACCGAGACACTGAGTGCCTAGTTTTTCATGCGATTTGGTGAGATTTGTTGAGTTTATACTCGATTTTTAGGGGAAACTCTGTGGTATTTTTCCCAGATTCTTTCCATGGCTTATGTGTATTCATAGTTTGCTCTCTGATGGTGTAGTGGTCGAGTTGACTCCCACTCTAGCAGTTATCTGCGGTTTTTTGGCTTGCAGTTTGAGTTGAGTTTTGGCTCATTTTGCAAAGGGAACTCTGTTTGTTTTCCTCATTTTCTCGCCATAAAAGTTTGCAATACTATGCCATCTTGTACAATGGTCGATATATTACCACTTTGACAATGATCAAGTGTTTACTCTCACTTTGACAGGTTTTGTCAACTTGGACGTAGTTTGGTGTTCTTGTATCCACTCTCACAAGAGTGAGGATAGCGTATGCTTGTGTGGCTACATACTTTGCCAGTCATAGATTTCAAAGGTTTTTTTGCATATTTTTGCAGGCAGTTTCTCTTGTGGGATGCATTTTGAGCTAGTTTGCTCTCTACTTGCGTATATGGTGATGTACTTTACGCTTGGTTGAGCATAAAGTTGAGCAGTTTGTCCCAGTTTATGCTTGCAGATAGCAGATTATGGAGTTGTTTTATGCATATGTGAGCATTGGTTTTGATGCGATTGGTCATGGTTTTCATGACTGTATAGTTGTTGAGTGATCTCCCACTTTGTTGCTGTTTTGGCATTCTCTTATGGCAGCAAATATGTGTGACAATGAGAGATGGCGGTCTTGTTCTTGTTGATACGTACGATGTTGCCATTGTGGTCACAAAGGACACATTAGGAAACATTCTTTCAAACATATGAGATAGCAACGGAGATGCATGTGTGATGCAGATGCGGCTTTGACACACATTAGAGAGGCAATTCCAATGGCAGTCGATGCCAGTGACGGTGATGTCATGCTTGCCTCAAGTGTACCTCTTGCAAATATGTCTATCGATAGCACACTTTCTCCACAGTGGCTACTAGATAGCGATGCTGCTTTCCACGTCACAGTATGTCGTGAGTGGTTTAGCACATTTCCTAGTGGGAGTTTTGGCTGTGTGCACTTGGCCGATGGTTCGATGTTTGACAGAGAGGGTGATCTCCTAGTCCATGGTTTTTTGTACTTACCAAATTTCGTAAGCATGATGCAAGGGAATCAATTGTAGCATTGGGATCTGAAGGCCATAGACCATTAAACAAGAAATGATCATACATCCCATGACCATGTCCATGCATTATTATTCATGTGAATGATACTTGCAATTGATATGCTTTTGCATAGTCTTTTAAGTTCACATGCAATCTAGGTATTGTTGTCTTTTTTGCTCTACTAAAAACCTCATTGCCACGAAAAGAAAATGCATAGCAAGCCTTTGCAATTGCTGTGTTCTCATGCCAAGAATTCAACATCATTTCATTCACATAGTTGGTTCTATTTTGCAAACTCTGTCCCTAAAATTTGTTGCGCATAGCCATGAATTTATCCCAATTGGCATACTGACAACCCCTTTTGGGACAACAATCTATGGTTGAAACAACCTGGATGCATGATGGGGATGCTTGATTGGATTTCTTAAAAGGTTTCATATAAATTTTTGGCTTCCTATTTATATAGAAATACTTTTGTTTTTTTGAAATAGGCTCTACCAAACGAGTTGATCGATGCATGTGTCTTGTAACGCATCTATAGCATGTAAATCCTCATACCGTAACAACGCTTTTCCATCCATAGTTGTCACTCTCTTGATAGGCCAACAAACAAGATTGATGATGCATACATTAGATTCTACACAAATACTAGCCTCACCAGCATATGATGTTTCAATACCAATATAGATGTTATCTTCACCTAGCTCACCAAAGTTTATAGAATCAAATGGACACACATACATTACACCCCCTTCAGCTATTACATGTGTTTTTCTTTCATCCCATAGTTGAACACTCTTATCCTTCCAATCTACTTGTAGCTCATTCCATCATACTGAGCCTCCAATGCTCCCATTACTTTGTCAACCTCAGGCATAGAAACCCCTTTGTGTTGCATCTCCTTCATATGTTGTACCAACCCAATACTCCATTTCACCATATTGTGACAAAAATATCCCACTATCAATGCGTCCATTGTTGGAAATGGAATGGGTGCTTTCTTTTCAAAACACAAATCAACTAATACCGATACATTGCTTTCCTCGATAACCACGCCAAAGCTATGTGTATTTGGGTCTATTTCATATACACTCCCAATGGCAGCCTTTTTTGTAGCTACGAACATGCATACACTATCATCATGATTAAAACCCATACCTACAAGAAGGTTTCAACAAATATTTGTTAAACAAACCATCACGCAGTATTTGGACAATTACATAGAAAGTATGTCAATATACAACTTTCTACTTGTACATTGAACATCTTATGTCCATAGGGTGCTTTGTTGTAGGTATCATTGAGCAAGAAACATGAAAAAAGGACATACTATGGACCTAGGGCCATAGGGTGCTATGTAGGTGTTTCATGTTGAGTATATATAGATCCTATGGACTTAGGGCCATATGGTGATATATGTAGGTGTTTTATAATAAGTATATATACATCTTATGGCCTTAGGGCCATAGGGTGCTATATGTAGGTGTTTCATGATGAGTATATATACATTCTATGAACTTAGGTCCATAGGGTTCTATATGTAGGTGTTTCATGACGAGTATATATACATCCTATGGCCTTATGGCCATAGGATGCTATATGTAGGTGTTTCATGATGAGTATTTATACATCCCATGGCCTTAGGGTGCTATACGCAGGTGTTTCATGGTGAGTATATATACATCTTGTAGCCTTATGATGGCAATAGGGTGCTCTAAGTAGTTGTCTGAAAGGGAACCACATAAGCCAAGAACCATCTCAAAGGGATACCTTATGGACTCAAGGCCATAGGATGCTATATGTAGGTGTTTCATGATGAGTACATTAAGAAAAGTTTGGACTCAAAAATGGGCCTTGTAAGAAATGCCAGGTCACCTTAGAGAGAGATAATAAAAAGTCCCTAATTTCATTTTTGATATTCAGTTTCAAAAAACTCGGATATCAGATTTGGGGGGTACGTTTATTAAAACTCTCAAAAAGTGTTCAGACAATGATAACATACGACGGCTCCGAATTGAACGCCAATTGTCTCAATCTTTTGGATTTTTCAAAACCAAGATTTGGTGCTCAACGAGGTGCATTGAATGTTATTCTTCTCTTCAGTTTCGCGACTCTCTTGCTTTCCGCCTGCACGCAGTCTCCTCCCTTGAGCTCTCTTCCATTTGCTCCATTCTTGCGCTCTCCTTTGTTTTGAGCTTTATCATTCACCAAGTCATTTTAATGTCATTATCATCTTCACACAGAACTCAGACGAGGAGTCAAAACAATGTGTATCATATGCATATCGAACTGTGCAGAGAATACGAGCCCCTCCACAAGAAGAATAAGCGAGGCATCCTTTCCGAAGCTTCAAAAGAGAACTTCAGATTTCAAGGTTAAAAAAGTGTCGATCTTTGGGTGGATGGCAGGATATATCCTGAGCATCCTATCACCAACTCAACTCCACCGTTCAGAAACATAACGTCATTGTTGAACTATGTAGGAGACAGTTATTCTGGTTTATATGGCTACACCAAGCATTCGGCGGCCAAAAGTGATATTCTTAAGCTTGAGAGAGACCTTGCACACAAAGAAAACTTTTTCTTGAAGCAAATTGTGATAGAGTGCGCTCAACAACTGAAAGGCAAGGACGAAAGCATCACGCAGCTCACATAGGATCTCAGAGAAAAAAATATTGTCTTGGGTCCTCGGTTAAGAGAACGACGCTTACGAGACATTGAACAGCTGAAGGTTGGTTCTGGGGGTTTGAAGAAGAGGGTTAACGCAATCAAGTAAGATTATCATTCAAGAAGGTTTAATTCATCTTTACATTTGTAGTTTTATATCTTACTTTTCATATTTATGCTTAGATCGTTGTTACGTCCTTAGTCAAATATTGACAGCTACACACCAACTTCTTCAATTCCTTATGGTCTCATACTAAAACGCAAAGATGTCGCCGGACTTTTGGACGATAAGCGCTACTGCAAGATTGTTGCTAAGCAACTTGACACTCTTTTGAAACAGAATCAACTCCAAACACGTGATGTTTAGTCAATTCTGGATGAAGTCGAAATATCCAACAAAGGTTATTCTGCAATTTTTAGGTATGTCTGGTGTTTGAATCAATTGTCTTCACCTGTCAAATCAAATGTCTACAATTTTTAGGTATATTGGATATGTGTAGCATTTGAAAACTTGGAAATAATCCATTTACTTAATTTTCTGTTTACAGAACTATGCAGCAACAAAGTAAAAAGTTCAATCTCAAGCACACGTTGCGGCCAAATCCTTTCTCCATTCCAAAGACAAGACTGGAGGTCAACCAGGAAGTGCTTCGGACATTGGGCACTCCTTTTCACATTGAAGCAATGTACAGATCGCCATCAGCAGAGGAAGTGGTCTATGACAAATACAATAATATATTTTATGATTTAGTAGCTTTGCAGACATATATTGTTCAATTGTTCGAGGTTTCTCAAGAGGAATGCAATGGAGTCTTGAAGTTTGTGCTTAAACTGGATGAGTGCGAGCTAGTGAAAGAGACAAAGGTTGAGCGTGTCACAATAACACTTATGAATAGAGCATTAGATGAAAGCATTGCTTCAGACGACCCTAGAAACTTTAGTGTGCAATCCGAAAACAATATTTTCTTATTAGCCACATTCAAGGTTTGATATCAACAAGTTTTTGCTTAAAAAAATGGTTAGACATGTTTTATTTGATTGGTTTGGTTTTCCCATTTCAGGTGCCTGCAGAGAATTTCGATATTCTTAACTGGGTTTTCCATCAAACAAGTATTCCTGAAGTCATAAGCGAACAGAGAAATGGAAAGACACTCGATGTATTAGGCATGGGTTCATACACAGTAGAGTGGCATATGGCTGGAGATCTCAAAACCCTAAAGTGTATGTACAACATCTCAAAAGGAGCAACAAGTAAAAGCCCTTGTTTGTATTGCATGGGAGGAGTCATTGGTCTTGACAAAAGAAATTGGAGGAGAGCACCGGACAGGCACTTGCAGAACCTTAACTTCCGCCTAGTGTTGGATACTCCACTATCTAGAGTACATATTTGCACGATGCATACACTCTGCAGAATCATTGAGAAACTTATGTTTATGTACATTTGTTTTTCTTGGACCACTCGGCCAGCATCAGCAAAACAAAGGGCTATATTATCATTGGAAACAGTTTTCTCAGATATGGGCTTGCATGGAGGACATGTGAAAATAGAGCAGGACGAGAAGAGGTCTAAGAATAGTCGAGATGTGCCAAAGAAGTTGTCTATTGGCGGTGTGAAAGCCTGTCTCTTCTTGTCGATGCCAACAAGTGGCAGACAACGCAAAAGCCAAAGTGCTCAGGAAAGGTTGACATTGAGATACAATCGGTGGAGAAACCTGCACAATGCAATGGTTGACCACACAGACAATGGTGCAGCAAGGACTCGCAAAGCGAATGTGTGGAAAAGTTTGGATTCCATATTCAAGTTTTGTGAGCTCAATACTTGGAGAGATACCGACTATACATTTTTTCAAGACGCTCTGAAGACCTTCCACCCACAGGTCTTTCATAGCTGCATGGACAAATCAACACATAACTCATTACATGGTATATTACTTTATTTGATAAAATTGTGATTATATATTTACATATAAACAATAGGCTGGTTTTTTTTTTGCAGCATATCATATGCAACCACATGCCTTGGTTTGCTAGGCAGTATGGTAGCTTGGCTATATGGTCTACACAAGGTATGGAGAAAACTCACTACCAAGCCCGTACTGGCTATTTCAGCCACACTCTTCAAGGAGGTGGTGCAAACAAAGCCAACAGTTTGGAGGAACTACATCAATGGACTTATCGAAAACTTATGCATAGAACACACCAAAAGGAATGTGTCAAAGACAGTCAGATTGGTCAAGCAATGAGATTAGCAAGCAAACGACGGAAGAAGGAAATATGGGAGGCATCTTCTACGGCATCATGACATGGAGAGTGGAGACTTCAAAAAGAACGCATTGGAAAAACTTGGACAACTCCGACCCAAGTTATTTGAGACTTCCTAAAGATAGCGGATTGTAACACAATATAATTTTTTGTGCCAAGAGAAGACAACCAGTCACAAAAGTGAGAAACATAATGTACTCATTGTTTTGATAGAAAATGTACTATTTTTTGGCATCGACAATATACATTGGAGCTTCTCTATTCTTCATCTTCGTCAGGAAAAGTTACAAAATATTCTGGCCTTTTTGCCTGCTGTGTGTTATCGTCTTCTTCTTGCCTTGGTCTTTTGCAACCTAGTCCTGCAGGTTCGTTTGTCGACAGTACATTTGTCTCCACCTCCACAGCCACAAGAGACATTTCTTCAGTAGGCAGATGCGCAATTAGTTGTTTATTGTGAAACATAGCATGCTTGTCATACTCTAGTAATTGCGCAGGGTCAGTGATTCCGCATGCCAAACCATATGCTGCTTGGGTCAAAAAATAGCGACTACGCAAACCATACATTCCTGGCCCTTGGCCAAACATATACAATGCGGACTTTTTTTCTAAAAGCATTATTTTATCTGTATTCCACCTAATGACGTCCCCTCCTAAATATCTTGAAAGTGTCTTCAACGTCATCAAGGGTAGTTCCGCGTTGTCATTGGAGAAGGACGAATGGAAGACCAAAAAACTTGGATACTTAAGATTCTTTAAGTATTGGCCGAGAGAGGAATTCTTCCCTAAATCTCCCATGCCTCGTCCACGAGGGCGAGGAATGAAGGTATCATCATAGACCACCAACTACAACAAATTAAAGTTATGAAATGAGATAAGTAGAAACCAAAAAGGTAAGGCAAATAAAAAAAGATTACCTTCTGGTTTTCATCTTCCTCAAGTAAGTCCTCATTCCATAGGTTGATGCCGCCCTGACCTCCAATGGGCGCATTGGAGGTTGAGGCCAAAGATGATGAAGAAGTGCTTGCCTTACCCATTTCTTCAATCCCTAGCTTTTTTTGCACTTCCATGAACTCCTTTTCTATTGGAAGCGTGCGCTCATACCTAGCAACATCATTGTAAATCATCACAAGTGCACTTGCGGGGTCAACGAACTCATCGTCATTTACATGGGCATCTATAACAGAATACTTGTCGTGCTCAGGGTCAATGACAGCATCATCCTCTTCGAGATTCTGTGCCACAATGGCAAGGAAATAGTCCTCTCGAAGGTCAAAAAGCTCCATAATGTCGTTAAGCATGACATACTGCAAATCACCAATAGGTATGGTAGGTAGAACACTAGTAGGCAAAGCACCCTCCTGAAGCTGGACTCCCTCTGAAACTTGCAAGGCAAGGCTTCCCCGAGACTTGGGCTCTTGACCCTCCCCAGTCTGATCCTCTAGCGAGGCCTCTGCAGCATCAACATGCTCATCCAAAATTAAATGCAAATATAAAATAAAACCTGCATAATATTCAGCCACTCGACACTTGCGGTTATGAAGTGTACACTTGTAGTCTGTTATCTGCAAGTGCACTAGCAGCTTAAGGCAACTCCTAGAAAATATGTGTTTCTTGGAGGAGTCCGAATTGATATCCTTCATGTGAACAAAACGAACTCCTTGTATCTCGACAATGCCACTAGACGTTTGCTCCTGGTAGGTCTGCTCAAAACCTGATAGGTAATGTTGCGCGGAGACAATCCACTCATGCAAAGAAAAATCTGGATTGAACATCGGCCTGATCTCTGTCTCGCGCTGCTGAAGCCCAATGTGGTATAGAAAATGAGATAGTTTGTCTTGGGGGGCATCCTCAGAGCAAGGCACTTCCTCCTCTGCTTCAACATTGAAGGGGTCCATAACGGAAATTCAAAAGCGAAGATAGACGAGAGAGCACAACATCCAAACAAAGGGCAAATGGGGGAGCAAGTCATATTTATAGGACTCCCGAGGACAATGATGACATCGATTGACGTGCATCATGGGTCCGGCGTGCATCATGCAGTCGCTGTCGTGATGGTTACGCCACGTGTCAGCCGCCATGGAACGGTCGCGCCACAACGCGAAACTGGTGCCGCCACACCAGAAAAGCACTACTATTGCGTTTTGGTGTGACAACTTATTGTCGCGTCATAACGCGATATGGCCAGTCCAGAGTACTCAGGTCCGCCTCCTTGCGTTGTGCTGCGACGCCTTTTTGTCGCGCCACCCGTGCATCATGCAGTCGCCATGATGATTACGCCACGTGTCAGCCGCCGTGGAACGATCGTGCCACAACGCGAAACTGGTGTCGCCGCTCCACAAAAGCACCGCTATCGTGTTTTGGCACGACAGCTTGTTGTCGCGTCATAACGCGATACGACCAGTCCAGAGTACTCTGGTCCGCCTCCTTGCGTTGTGCTGCGACATACCGTTGTTGCTAGGGCAACCCATTGGGGCGCTTCTTTCCTCGTTGTGCCACCTCGCGAATAGGCAGTGCCACTAATTTCGGCACCACCAATATCTCTTGAGTCCCGATGTGCCACGTGGCGCGTAATCATTATGCTCACACGCTTCCCGTCATACCTCGCAATGTCATGATTAATGCAGCGGCCTCTTCTCATTATATTCTGCTAATATAAACACCCCCCCCCCCCTTTTTTTCTCATCGTTTTTTCCGAAGTGTCTCTAGTCACTCTGCCTTTTTACCCACATCCAGATTTCCATATTTCCTCGCATTCTCCTCATTCAGGTCATGGCCCGCACAAAGCAAACAGCAAGGAAGGTTTATCCTGGCCAGTCTGGTCCGCAGGGCCAGGCTAGGTCGTCTATAGTGCAACCGTCAACATCACAGGTGATTCCGGGCAAGACCATGCCGCAGTTACGGGCAACAATGAGAATAAGAAGATACGAGCAGAATAAGAGCGTGCTACTCGAACTTTGTAAGCTCCAAAAGCACATTTCGTTGGCAATACCTAAACTGCCATTCCAGAGAGTTATTCGCGAGATTTGCGAGCAACACAACCTGAACTTCCGGTGGTCTCGAAGTGCAATGGGGTGCTTGCACGAGGCCGTCGAGGATTTTTTTGTAGAGATTTTCCAGGACAGCTACATTCTCTCGGCCCACGCCCATAGGACAACATTGATGCCGCGAGACATCAACACACTTCGCCTTCTCAAGTTCAGGTATGACAAAACAATACCGCTTGCCGGTATTTCAGACCGAAAGATGGACAATATTCTTAGAATACCACCTATTGACAAGGTCAAAGTTCATGAAGTGTCTACACAAATGCATCGATACAGCACCCGTCTCAACACCGAGCGGGACACAAGAGAAGACGATAGTGAGAGATTAAAGCAGTTACGCTTGAGATGATGGAGGAACAAATGGCAAATGCCATCAGCGACACCAATGCTGATGATTTTTCATTGCTGTTTCCCTATTTCCATGTTAGTCTTCCTGTGTGGGGACGCATTTTGTATTTTCCTTGCAATTTTACCGAACCGGACGAGGGAACTCACAGACTCAATCATCAATTGCTTGCTTTGGTGAGTGCTATTCTTTTTTTCACAATAAAGTCTTTTTATATATTCAATTTTGTATGACACGAATTTCTTTACAGTTTTGTAGTTTCAAATTTGCCTTGGAATATGCAAGATGATGTCGCCGTCCTTGACTCGAACCTCTCGGTCGTTTTGATGGCCGAGGATACATCTTTAGTGGAAGTAGTTGACTGGTTCCAGTCAGTGAACATGGATACGGCAAAAATTTTTGTTCTGGCTTATCATGAAGGGTACGCAATGTTTTCAATAGTGAAATTATTTTATCTTGAACACTAATTTGTTGTGATGACATATGTTTTGCTTATGTTTATTTGTAACAGATCTTATTGGAGTCTTGTTCTCTTACACCTTGAACGAAACCGGTGCTACCTTGCTAATTCATCCCATGGATTTCATGGTGAAGTACGTAGGTAAGAGGTTTTGTATTTTGTTCGACATCGCATAGAATTTTGTTAAAAGTCGCTTATGAAATTTAATTGTATTTTGCGCATATCTGTTCGGAAGTTTGTGTCTGCTCTTGAAGCTTTAACGGAAGAGCAGATATATGAGAATCTTACGATTAGTAGTTGCAAAGTCCCTAAGCAGGACGATGCCTACTCTTGTGGATGGAGGGTCTTAATCAATGAAAAAATTTTGTTAGGGGTCATGCTTGATGGAAGTCGACGTAGAAGTGTAAGCATTTGACACTCGTTTACAGATTTGTATCTTAATAAGTTAGTAGCTATGTTAATAAACATGATGTTCTTAACGCAGGTAAGAAATTTGGCAGATTATTCAAAGGCTGATGTTTCTTCGTTTAGAAACAGAATGATTGAAAACTTGATCAATTGCGCGACCATGCGTCCAGACGGAGCACGTGATGCTTTTATCCCACCAGCACCAAGGCCCACGCCTAGGCCTCTGCCGACAAGATACCCCGTGTCTGCCACACCAACACAAGCACATATCAATATCTCCCCAGATGCCTCCCCAACCCAAGCTCCCACCAGCTCTCGTCCTGAAGAAACAGCTCCAGAACCCTCAAACTCCCCACCCAGCACCTCTCCTGCTCATGAAGCAGCTCTAGAGCCCCCAAACCCCCCACCTAGCACCTCTCCTACTCATGAAGCAGCTCCAAAGCCCCCAAACCCCCAAGCCACCACCTCTCCTCAACCTCAACCAACAGCCCCCACATCACCGCATGCACAAGATTAGAAAGAGATTATGAAATGTACTTTTGACAAATTGATTACAAGCAGTGGATCAAAATTTGACTTTTGTTTTGATTATGGTTCAAAGTTTACAAAATGTTGTGTACAGCTTTCCAAAAAAATGGGAGAGTGAGGATACAATGGTGTTTGGTAATGTAGAGAGCTGCCTTTGTCGAGTAATCTTTGAGAATAGTATTTGAATCATTGTGTATAGTTAGTTCACTATTTCAAGTCTGTCGCTGGTAATCTGTGCACAAAGAGTCGTAGTTTCTTGTCTGTGAGGTACTTGCAATGCAATGTACGCGATAAGACATTGGGATACATGGGCACAATAGAAACATCAACGTATAAAAGTAATACATGTAGCTTAGTACCTTTCGCATGTTACACTTGAAAACAACTTTTGAAGGAAAATTGAAGATCCTCTCGAACCTGTCTTAAAGCGACATTTGATATGACCACAACAACTGTAAGCAAATAATTTGAAAACCATATCTCGATGGACATCAAGGGATTAAAAGCATTGTCACTTAAATCTTGATCCATAGCTACCAACTGACCATTCACTCGATGACACCTCATGTAGTAGAAAGAAACTATAAAATTCTGTGATGCTATCATACACTTGCACACAACCGAGCGCTTGTCAACTTTGCACAAAATGCCTTCAGAATCACTGACATCCCAATTATCATCCAAAAAATCAAGGCAAGTTTGGGATTTGCAGATGAACATGGTTTCTGTTTTTCTAACCTCCTCATCGTGGAAGAAATCTATAAAGACATGTAATGGCATAAATAGACTGACTCGTACTTGCCTTCTTGCAATGTTTGGTCGCAAACACCTCAAAATTTCCTGATGAAGCTTGAGTTTAAAACACTCAAAGGTTTCTAAAGTTGGAACCGGCCACTTTGGGGAATCTTGTTAGGGAAGAGGGAAAGGTTTCAAAGTACCAAATCCATGGACAGAGCAAGGGGCGTTGTAAAAATAGTCGTAAAAGAAAACTCCCCTCTCTGCGAGAGCTCTTCTCGCACTAGTTCTGTACATAAGTTCTCCCACCGAAGCATGAAAAGCATCAAAAATACCAATTATGCACTCAACTGGTTGCCATTCTTCTTTGTTAGAAGGATAAATATCTGCAAAAACAAAAGATAAGAGAATGGTCACAAGAAATAGTCAACAAAATAACTTGAAGGATCTTTAAAGACTTTTTAGCAATATAGTAGTCACACAGTTTGGTCTATGAGCAGGAAACCCCAAAGGTGACTGTTGCAGTCGTAGTTTGGAGTGCATATATGCATGCTCAATGAGCACTTCTTTCACTGTCTTTCCCGTTTGAGACAAGCGAAAATCTTTCACACGTCCTTTGTAGCTGTTGTTGAATTCGTTTGACATCTGTTTTCTTCTTCTTGTTTGAAGCAGAACCCAACTATCAATGGTGACTGTGGTAGACATCCAGCGACCATGGTCTAAGTCAAAGCTGTTGAATAGTTCTACAGATTTAACAGAGGCGGATGGTCGTCATGGTCGTCTTCCTTCCATCTCTGCTTCTATTAGCTGCGAAGTGACACTATGCAAAAACGATAAAAGAAAAGAGGTTCACTAGTTTACACAAGAAGTAGTAGCTTGAAAAGTGTTAATCAAAAGGTGTGCCTCATTGAATGTGAGTTATGGCACATTCGGCGTTCGTCGCCCATGGCAGGGGAATAATTTGCACAAATCGCGTCATATCTTCTTATTCAGATCTTTTTAATAGAAAAAACTCTTTTTTGAAAACGCAAAAATTTGAGATAAAAATCAAATAAATTGGAGCTACCGTTGGGTGACTCAAACTCTATTGGTCGAACAACATTCTCTCTCTAACGCCAAAAAGTTCTTTTTTGAGTCCAAACTTTTCCTAATGATATATACATATTATGGCCTCAGGGAAATAGGGTGCTAAGTAGCATCATGGCCAACCTATGGCCCTAGGGTCATATAACCTTTCATTAGATTAGAGGACACCATGTGGCCCTATGGCCCTAGGACCATAGGATGCCAATGGATTGTCTCTAGAGGGGCATTTATGCCACTCAAGGGCATCTACATGGACGGCATGACCATAGGAACTCTCATTAGATTAGAGGACACCCTGTGGCCCTTGGGCCATAGGGTGCCAATGTAGAAGCTCTAAAGGGGTATTTATGCCACTCAAGAGCACCTACATGGGTACCAGGGCCATAGATTCTTTCACTAGATTAGAAAGCATCATGTGGCTCTAGGGCCATAGGGTACCAATGTATTGGCTCTAGAGGGGTATTTATGCCACTCAAGGGCACCTACATGGACACCATGACCATATGAACTCTCATTAGATTAAAGGGCACCCTGTGGCCCTAGGGCCATAGGGTGCCAATGTAGAAGCTCTAAAGGGGTATTTATGCCACTCAAGGACACATACATGGGTCCCATGGCCATATGATCTTTCATTAGATTTGAGAGTATCATGTGGCCCTAGGGCCATAGGGTGCCAATGTAAAAGCTCTTAAGAGGCATTGAGACCACTATTGGGCATCTACATGGGCACCAACGACTACTTTATAGCTATAAATGTTCATTAGATTAGAGGGCATCTTATGGACCTAAGGTCATAGGGTGCAAATGTAAAGGCTCTAGAAGAGCATTTAAACCACTCAAGGGCATCTACTGTTATAGAATTGATTGCACGCAGTGTTTGAGTTGCTCTTCTCTCCTCTCCTCTCTTCTCTCACGCCACGCTAGCATAACACTCAACTCTAGGAGGTGCGTCTGCACGTGGGCTTTCGCTCTCTATCTCTCTCTGTTCGTGTATCACGCAATTATGTGCTCATGGATGTGTCAGGTATACAGATCTATCGCTTTATTGTCTGTAGCGTGCTATTTTATGTATTTTGCAGGGCCTTCCGCGCTCTCGTTTGTAGCATCTACCTAGGCACCATGCTGCTTTATAGCCATAACACCATAGGAACTCTCATTAAATTAGAGGGCACCTTATGGACCTAGGTCCATAGGGTGCCAAAGTAGAGGAGCATTTAAGCCACTCAAGGGCACCTACATGGGAACCATGACAATCTTATTACCCTAGGGTCATAGGATCTCTTAGTGGAAATAGAGACCAATCTAATCTAATGAGAGATCCTATGGTCTATGGAGTTAGGGCCATAGAACGGTCTAGATACTATAGTAGAACCTTTATGTTGGCACCCTGTGGACCTAGGGCCACAGAGTCCCTCTATATTATTGAGGAACTATATGATCCTAGGCCCATAGAGTGCCAAAACAATGGTTTTACAAGGGCACCTAGGCCACCCTACGGCCCTAGGGTCATAGGATCTCTCATTAAATTAGAGGCAACCTATGGCCCTAGGACCATAGGATGCCACCAATGTAGGGCCATAGTATCTCTTATTCGAATAGAGGGCAACATGTGGCCTTAGAGCTTCTACATTTGTACCCTATGGCCCTAGGCCACAGGGTTCCCTCTTATCTAATGAGAGATGCTATGAGACATGTGGCCTTGGAGCTTCTATTGGCACCCTATGACCTTAAGGCCACATGGTTTCCTCTTATTTAATGAGAGATCTTATGACCCTAGGGCCATAGGGTTGACTAGGTGCCCTTGTAGAACTATTTTGTTGGCACCTTATGGACTTAGGGCCATAGGATTCCTCAATATCATAGAGGGCTCGTTGTAGCTCTATGTCATAAAATCTAATGATTTTCTCATATTAAACTGATCATTTAATGTGGGATAATAAATGGGATCAAGGGTTAGAATATAGACATGTGCCTACGGATCTATCTCAACACGGGGCCAATGGTAAATGGGTCCAAATGAGAGATGGTATGTCAAAGAGAAATGCTACCACCTAGTGGAGCTTAAAAACCGTAGGGTTAGCTTCATTAAGGACCTCCAAAAGTTAGTGTTCAAAAATCCTTTGACCTTAAGCAAGCTAGGACTGACCTTGAGGTGGGAATCCTACCCAATCATGAGGTGCTTGTTGGCTTGCTAAGTTTCAGTGTGGGAACTTTACTCAAAAGCTTGAGGTGTTTCTCATATGCTTAAATGATTCAAATTCTTGAAGTATTCAATTCAAAAATAACACTCAAGAGACATGAACGTGCCATGCTTGATTGAATAAGATCTTGAAGTATTCCATTCTACCAAATGACTTAATAAGCATAAAAGACACATGTTCAAATGATCCTCCACATGTGGCCCTCATGGTGTGTTTGAATGCTATTGGATAGGTTTATAGGGGTCCAATGAGAATTTAGATACATAAAAATAAATAATTAAGTTCTTTCTCTCAAAGAGGAAAAAGAGGACACATGTCCAAAGGAAATAATAAAATAATACGAGAGAGAGAGAGAGAGAGAGAGAGAGAGAGGTGGACCAAGCATGAGAGGGGGGGTATACTCTCCCACCCACACACACACACATTCTCTCATTGTGTGGAGTGCAAAATGCAAGAGCTCCATCTCCTTCTCCAAGTTTGTAGAGAAGTGGAGAGCCTACACCAACACTCTTGGCTATGGAATGAAAATCCAACCAAGAGCCATGCTTCAATGCTTAAGCTTGCCATCTTCTTCATCTTCATTACTATGCTATTATGCTATGCTAAGCAAGAAGAGTGATGATAACTCCATATTCTTAAAGTAATCTCACAAAAATGCTCACTTTAATTCTGTTAATTTTGCTATCCTCAATGTTTATAGGCCATTTCCATTACATTGGCATCAAAGCATTTGGTTTCTCTTTTCTTGCTTAAGAAGAGAGGTCCTTAAGTATCCTATTAATGGTTGATTTTGTTAATTATATTAGGGTAAGTGGGACTAGGATCTATTATCTGTTTTGTTGAGCTCACTATGTGGGATATGGTGCACACCTCGGGAGCTTTGGTCTTAATAATGGAGTCTTCTTAGACTTGCCTACGGCTTTACCATTATTGAGCCATAAGAAGTACAAAAGGAGCTATCCCTCGGTAACTTTGCTATGTTAGATCCACTCCACTACTCTCCATAATTAACCAATTCGAGCCGTGGGTGTAGATACTTAAGTGCCTATTTTCAAAGGCTAAGAGAAGTAGCAACTACGGTTTGGAATTGCTAAAGCATACACTAAGTAAACATATAAGTTTAATTAACATGGCTGACAATAACCAAGAGAGTAGAATGAACATTGACAACTTTGATTTTGCACATGAAGGTGCTAATGAGGATCCCCCCATGTTTGTTAATTATCTTGTTACTAGGTTGCAACAAGCTATGGGCAACCCCGCTTTGCAAGCTGAAGTTACTCAACAACTTTGTGCTTATGGGATTTCCTTTCCTCTCAAAGAGGAGAGAGAGCTTAGGAGGCCTCTTGATGAGACCCCCAAAAGAAGACTCTCCCCTATATGAGAGGAGGAATCCAAAGATCAAGAAAGTAATAAATCCCTAAGTTCCTCCGAAGATGTGGCTCCACAAAGAAGGCGGACTAAACGATCGCCAATTCCTTCCAAGAGGAAATGGTTAACCCATATTCCTTCTTCTCGTGACTTCAAAAGGGAAGAGAGGAGACAAAGGAAGAAAAGGGCAAGAAAGAGGTCACCCTCTTCTCCTTCTTCTTCACCTTCCTCCTCTACCAATGAAAGCTATGGCTATTCTCCTAGAGAATACAAGAGGGGAGGACATCGCAAATCTTACCCTACATAGCGAAGGTCACAAAAGCTAAAGAAGTTCAAAGAGGGAGGAAAGAGTATCTCTTTTCTCACCTATGATGGCACCTTTGGTGCTATCAACAAAGTATTGGCCTTCATCCAACAATTTGATGCGGCCTTTGGAGACGAGGGCTTCACGGAGTCCTCCAAGCTACGCCATGTAGCTACGCACTTCCAAAAATTGGCTCGTCAATGGTGAGCTAGCCTTCGTGGCAACGGTGAAGCCCGAAAGACATGGAAAACTCTACGAGTTTCCATCATGAAGCAATTCCTTGCAAGCGATGCAAAGGACAAAGTGCTCACCAAATGGTGAAGTTTGAGGCTTCTCTCTCATGAGTCTATTCACAAATATATGGACAAGTTTTGGGATTCACATTTCAAGGCTATTGTCTTTCAAAAGATAGAATTTTCCGAGCAAAAGCAAGAATTCTGTGCGGGATTACCTGAAGAGATGGCCGAGTATGTCAACTCTCAACGGCCTAGTTCTATCAGCGAAATAATCCACCATACCATAGTTGCTTCGCACATCAATTTCCAACAAGGGACTAAATGGAATGTCAAGCCCATGGAAAATAAAGACAAAAGTGATGCAAAGGGAAAAATTAATGCCCAAAATTCTTCCCAAGGCTATTCCAACATCAGCAACAACAATTGGTCCAAGGAGAAAGGAGTTTATAAAAGTAAAAATAAAATCTCTCCTAAAGAGCTTGAAACTTTTTGCAAGGATCACAAATTTTTTAAGTGTGGGGAGCAAGGACATGGTTATCGTTCTTGCCCCAAAAGAAATGCCCACAATGAGACTCCTAGAACTTCCACTATCGAAGCTCCAAAAGAGGATGCTCATTGCAAAGGATCACCTCTCTCCTATGCTTGGGGAAAGGTAAGGGAGCATGATGCCTTCATCTTGTTTGACCCTGGGTCTATTCACAAATTCATATCAACGGAGTTGGCCACCAAGTTGGGCATTCAAGATTTAGACATGGAAGATATTGTAACGACTGAGACAACTTTCAAGGGACAGCAAGCCTCCATTACTCCCTTGATTGGGAAGTTGAGGCTTCATGTTCAAAGCTATGTCGACAAAGAAGACTTTTTCATCTCTCCTCTCCAACATGAGGATGCTATCCTAGGGGCGCCATGGTTTGATCGCATGGCTGGCAACATGAAGTTCCTTGCAAGAAGAATCTACTTCACCTACGTGGGAGAGAACATGTATATAGATGCTAATGAGTCTGGTCATACTATACCACTTGTAAAACCACCAGCTTTTGATAAGTCGATGAAAAGCTCGGTTTTTGCGTACATGATTTTTGTCAAAGAATCCACTAATAATGCTAATGGTTTATCAAGTGAAAATGGTAGGAATCAAGAAGAGTTAAACTTGTCTAAATTTCTAAAAGGATTCCAAGATGTGTTCATCGATGATATCCCTATGGACTTACCTCCAAAATGAGGGGATGATGACCATCGAATTGGGATCTTATCAGGAAGCTCACCACCTAACAAGCCTTCTTATCGAGTTTCCCAAGCTCAACAAGAGGGATTATGAGGCAAGTACAAGAATTGGTAGATAAAGGGATGGTGAGGCCTAGATCCTCTCCCTTTTGTTCTCCAGTCCTTTTAGTGCAAAAGAAAGATGGTACATACCGCATGTGTGTGGACTATCGTGCACTAAACCATATCACTATCAAAAACAGATTTCCCGTACCTCGGGTAGAAGGTATGTTTGATAAGCTACAAGGCTCTACCTACTTCAATATGATTGACCTTAAAAGTGGCTATCATCAAATAAGGATAGTGGAGGAAGATATCCTAAAGACCGCGTTTTGTACAACGTTTGGTCTTTATGAATATCTAGTCATGCCTTTTGGCTTGACCAATGCATCTGCCACATTCAATCGTTTGATGGAGAAAATGTTTAGACCCTACCGCAAGTTCACTAGAGTGTTCTTTGATGATATCATCATCTACTCCAAGTCCTTGAAGGAACACAAGCAACATCTCCGAGTGATTTTTCAAGCATTGAGGGAGAACAAGCTTTTTCTCAACCAAAAGAAAAGCGAATTTTTCCTTCAAGAGATTCAATACTTAGGTCATATTATCTCTCAAGATGGTATCCGTATGGATCCACTGAAGTTAGAGGTAATAAAAGCATGGCCTAATCCAAGGAATCTACATGAGCTCAGAAGCTTTATTGGTATGTAGAAGCTTACCTCTCAACCAGATCCTCATGCTTTTGGATCTCTCAAAGCCATTTGAGGTCCAATATGATGCTTGTGGTGATTGCCTTGGAGCAGTCTTGCTTCAAGAAGGGCATGCCATAGCATATGAGAGCCGAAGGCTCAATACGGATGAACAGGTCTTGGGCATTTATGAGAACAAGCTTTTAGTTGTTCTACATGCCCTAGACACATGGAAGCACTATTTATTAGGGACTCCATTTATTTTACGAACAAACCATCAAAGTCTCAAGTACTTCATGACGCAAACAAATATTTTCGACAAACAAATGAGGTGGGCAAGTTTTCTTTCGCAATTTAATGTCCGCATTGCTCATATTGCTGGTAAGCACAATCAAGTGGCTGATGCACTTTCACGACGACCAAAAGTTAATGCTGTGTCTATAGCAACTCACAATGATTTATCTTCTACGACATATGAGTATGCTACTGACCCTGACTTTAAAGACATAATGTCAGCCCTTGCTTTGGGGAAGAAAGAGGAACCATTCACCTTGCAAGATGGTTATCTCCTCCATGGCAATAAGCTATGTGTTACCCACTCCCTTTGTGAGAAAGTCATGTACGAATCCCATGCTCCTCCCTATGTGGGGCATAGAGGCATTCAACCTACTCTTCGAAGAGTAGAGACGTACTTTTATTGGCCTACCATGAAAGTGGACATACAAGAGTACGTTTCAAAATATGTGGTATGCCAAAAGACCAAGTATGAGAGAGGGAAGCAACCTGGATTACTCCAGCCATTGCCAATCCTTAATTCACCATGGGAGAGTATATCCATGGATTTTATCTTTGGATTACCCAAGTCTATCCATGGGAATATGGGAATATGGACAATAGTCGACAGGTTTAGCAAGCAAGCACACTTTATCCCTGTCAAGAAGACTATTAAGGCACACCAAATGGCAAATCTCTTCAGATCCTAGATTTTCAAACACCATGGATTGCCAACATCCATCGTGTCAAATAGAGATCCTAGAATGACTGGTAATTTTCAGAAAGGTCTCTTCAAAAATCTAGGTACAAGATTGAATTTCTCTTTGGCCTATCACCCACAAACGGATGGCCAAAGTGAGACTGCCAATCTTACGATTCTTGATCTATTAAAGACCTATGTTACATAAGTAGAACAACGCTCACAATGGAAAAATTACTTACCTCTTGTAGAGTATGCATATAATAATACTATCCAACTTCTACGGGAAAAGCACCTTTTGAAATCATAGAGAGAAGACCTAAAAGTCCCTTGCTACTTAAAGTACATGGGAAGATCTTCGCTGTCGATGAGTATAGCCGTGACCTGCAAGCATCTTTTCAAAAGATTAAGGAGGCTATATCCATCTCTCAACTAAGGCAAAAAGCTGCTGTTGACAAGCACAGAAGGGCCTTAACGTTCCAAGAAAATGGTTGGGTCTTACTTCAGTTTCCTATGGCTCGATTGAGGCAAACGACGGGCAAAAAATCCTACGGGCCATCAAAGGTGTTATACTAAACTAGCAAAAAGATACTATGGTCCTTTTTGAATTTTGAAGCCAATCAATGACGTGGCTTATCAACTCAAGCTGCCTAACCATTGGCTCATACACAATGCTTTTCATGTGAGCCTACTTAAGCCCTACAAAGGAGAGCCTCCAAAAGAACCAATTACCTCTCAACATCAAAGCCCAAGAAGAGGTGCTACAACCCGAAGCTATCCTTCGGCATGAAGACAAGGTACTACGACATGGTAAGATTATCCGACGGTATCTTATTAAGTTCAAGAATTATCCTTTTGAAGGTGCTAGATGGATGCAAGGAATCCAGCTTAAGGATAGTAGGAACCTTGTCAACGCTTACAATGCTACATTAGAGTAAGCAAATGTACATATTTCTTTTAAACAATCAATGTTTTTGTCTTATAAGACTAATTCTCTCTTTATTGTGCAAAAATTTAAGTAGTATGCATACTAAGAATCATGTTTGTGATGACGACGTCGCTCAAACACCATGTAGAATTTGTCACTCTACTTGGGAGGTTTAAATGGACTAAAGAGCAGACATGCTTGTGGCAACTATGTCTCTCAAGCACCAAATGGATTAGTCATCCATCTTGGAATGATGTCGTAGGGTTAAAAGGGATCCTCTACCCGGTAAGACAAATTGACTAATGACTATGGCTTTATCTCTTTTACCTTATAATCGAAGACGACTATGATCTCAAGAGATAGGTAATGCCACAAAATCTAATATCTAACCAACCCAAATAATTTTCTCATATTAAACTGATCATTTAATGTGGGATAATAAACGGGAACAAGGGTTAGAATATAGACATGTGCTTATGGATCTATCTCAACATGGGGCCAATGGTAAAGGGGTCCAAATGAGAGATGGTTTGTCAAAGAGCAATGCTACCTAATTGAGCTTAAAGACCGCAGGGTTAGCTTCATTAAGGACGTCCAAAAGTTAGTGTTCAAAAGTCCTTTGACCTTAGGTAATCTAGGGCTGACCTTAAGGTGGGAATCCTACCCAAGCATGAGGTGCTTGTTGGCTTGTTGAGTTTTGGTGGGAACTTTCCCCAAAAGCTTGAGGTGTTTCTCACATGCTTAAATGATTAAAGTTCTTGAAGTATTCAATTCAAAGATAACTCTAAAGAGACATGAACATGCCATGCTTGATTGAATAAGTCCTTGAAGTATTCCATTCAACTAAATGACTTAATAAGCATAAAAGACACATGTTCAAATGATCCTCCACATGTGGCCCTCATGATGTATTTGAATGCTATTGGATAGGTTTTAAAGGGGTCCAATGAGAATTTAGATACATAAAAATAAATAATTAAGTTCTTTCTCTCAAAGAGTAAAAAGAGGACACAGGTCCAAAGGAAATAATAAAATAATACGAGAGAGAGAGAGAGAGAGAGAGAGAGAGAGAGAGAGAGAGAGAGGAGGGTGGGGTATACTCACACACACACACACACACATTCTCTCATTGTGTCGAGTGCAAAATACAAGAGCTCCATCTCCTTCTCCAAGTTTGTAGGGTAGTGGAGAACCTACACCAACACTCTTGGCTATGGAATGCAAATCCAACCAAGAGCCATGCTTCAATGCTTAAGCTTGTCATCTTCTTCATCTTCATTATTATGCTATGCTAAGCAAAAAGAGTGATGATAAGTGAAGAACTATTTCTTTCTCCTATGGAATGTTTCTCCTTCCTCTTCCCTACCCTCATTCCCCGCTAGCTCTCTCCACCTTCGAAGGTGTTTGAGGCCTTGGGACCGAGGCTTGGGATAGTTAATGCTTTTTGAAAAGTTTCTTAAGCTCGTGATGCATGAAGCTTTCCATCTTCATAGCATCACCAAGGTCACAAGGAACACAAAGATTGTATTGTAACAAAGTCTCTCTTGATGGGAGAACCTATAATACAAACGTCTTTTGGAGGGGGGACTTGCTCCAAGTAATACGGTCCTCATCTATTGTCATGTTCTGTAATACTCTCTCTCTTGCAAAAGTATTGTTCATGCCAAGTTAATCACATACTATGTTTATGTTGCTACCATCAATTAAGTTCACCCTCCATATTCTCAAAGTAATCTCACAAAAATGCTCACTCTAATTCTCTTAATTCCGCTATTCTCAAAGTTCATAGGCCATTTCCAGTATACTCTAGGTCCATAGGGTACCAACATAAAGGTTCTCCAAGAGAACCTCGACCACCCTATGATCCTAGGACCATATGATTATAGTTTAGATTAGAGGGCGTCCTATGGCCCTAGGTCCATAGGGTGCCAATGTAGAAGCTCTAAAGGGGTATTTAGGCCACTTAAGAGAACCTACATGGGCACCATGACGACCCTATGGATCTAGGGCCATAGGATCTTTCATTAGATTAAAGGCACCCTAACAACCATAGGGTGCTAATTTATTGGCTATAGAGGGAAATTTACGCCACTCAAAGGCATTGCATAGGCACCATGGCCAAAGGAACTCTCATTAGCATAGAGGGCACCTTGTGGCCCTAGGGCCATAGGGTGCCAATGTAGAAGCTATGAAGGGACATTTAAGCCACTTAAGGGCACCTACATGGGCACCATGGCCATAGGAACTCACATTAGATTAAAAATAACCTTATGGCATTAGGGCCTTAGGACGCCAATATAAAAGCTCTATAGGGGTATTTAGGCCACTCAAGGGCACCTACATGGGTCCTAGATGGCACCTTGGTTATCCTATGGCCCAAGGCCCATAGGATTTGTCTCTGACATAGAGGGAAAGCTTTGGCCCTAGGGACATAGGATGCTAACATAAAGCCTCTACAAGGATGATTAGGTGTAGATGTTAGTCACTTGCTTCCCAGGATTGACATTTGTCTTAGTTTCATCTCTTCCCAGAGATGTGATAGGTGTTGATCCTTGTGGGCCCCCACAGAGCTCTATTTTACATATTCTATGAGATGAGCTTTGCTTTCTATCAAGAATGCAATAATGGAGTATACTATAAGCTCCCCAACCAGATGATTGGGGTGACTTGATAGTTGGCTTTTCTTTATTCTCAAGTTCCATGGATGACACCCTACTCCAATTCAATGAAGCAAGGATATAAGCAATAGAAGAGAGGAAGTTCTCTATCCATCATAGTTGTGAGTGTATCAGAGTCTTATGTTAAAAATTTGGATTCTCAAAAGTCTACACTATTCTTGAAGTTGAATGCACCAATACATAGCTTGACCCTGTTATCTTGTTTATTTTGTAGCACAAATTTATGGACACCAATTGTTTAGCTATCTTTAAAGAAATGTGCCACACTGCTCGCCAATCACAAAGTTTCAAATCTTGAGAGAAAGTGCTCCTCATTCTTGACACGCCTTTTGCACCTCATTTAAATTTTGACCCACCTAACACTTGGCTATATACAAGTCGTTGGGTTCATGGATCAACCTTTTCCATCCAAGCACGTCACATTGAACACTTTGGCCATTGACCTATACTAAATCAAGTGAGCCAAATAATTGAAGCTGACTTGACACTTCCAATTTCAAGAACTCCACCAACCGTCATGGCCCTTGATGGAGCCACAATCCTGCCACGAGTGTCTTGTTATGTGCAACAATAGTGGAGGCTTGTTCATAATGCAGACAACTGCAAATACTATCTATCTCAGCTCAATAATAATGATGCATATTCTTCTCATTCATCATTGCCCTTGCAACTTCTACAATTACTTAAACATGGGCTTTTTTGTGCTTTTCTTTTTGGTTTCTTGTGTGTGTGTTTTTTTTGTTGTTTTCCCCATGTTTTCACTTTGTGTTTTTGTGTGAGTTTTGTTGCTATTGAGTTGTCCTTTTCGTGTTTTTCTAGTTTTTTTGTTTTTGTTTTTGTATTTTCATTGCTATTTGTTTCCTTGTTCATTGGAGATCTAGCATTGCCTGGACTCACCACCACCCAACCCCAAAGGCTGATAGGTGGTAGTTGATGTTAGAAGTTCTCCTACCATATTCTTAGAAATATGGATATAACTTTCTACTTTTCACTTTTTCAAGCAAAGTAAATAAGGAAAGCCTTTGTGAATGTTATGTGCTCACCTTGTGGATCGCTTAAGAAGTTGACCCTCAGAGGGATCGTGGAGCTCCCACACAAAATGGCGTGCAAGCTCGTAGAGCAGGAGGCTCAGAGTGGTGCTGCGGTAGGGCATTGCGTGCATAGTTAGGGCTGGAAGGGGTAGCGATGATTTGCCAGGGGCGGCCTACTCTTTGGTGAGGGGCCGAATGGCCTGCTTTTATTCTAATGTACCCTTCTCTTATGGGCCCTGATTTTTGACCATTGGGAGAGGTGGTCGCTCCCACCTCCCTTCGAGAGGAGAATTGATGCCTGGCTCCTATGCATCCCACCCTTGCGGGTCCTTCATTTGTGTGGCAAGTGATGGAGGTCTTAGTGGCAATGAGGGTCTCCTTTGCTGGGGGCATGTCTCTCCATGATTAGTGTGTTGCGTGAACAAGATTTGCTTCGGCTTTCGCCTTGCTTCATTGCCTTGCTGATTGCACAAAAGGTTGTCTAATTCTCTCGACTTGCTCATTTTCTTTCCGCTTCGTTTTATGGTCAAGTACCTCAGTTGGGGGGTTGATCCTTGCTGACAGGAGGGATCCGACCGTGGCAACCTCTAGGTAGTTTCATTTGGGACATCTAGGTGATGGATGTAACATCTTCCCCCCTTCTACGACTTTACTCTTTGTTTCTAGTGATTGGACGTCACAATTGATATCCGATGTATTGATGATGGCTAACTTGCGGGTGGCTCTCTTAATAGCCTTTGTATTTGTGAATGGCTATGTTTCCTTCATTCCGTGGCTCTAATTTGTGGGCCAAGGTATGCCTGTAATTCTTTTTGGAATGTAATATATCTAGATTCCTAGTTGTGAAGTTGGCTTCAAGACCTTTGGGGTCCTATTCTAGCTTATAGTCACAAGCTTTGTTGAACCTTTCTCCATGGCCTCTAGTGCACACAGAAGTTCACCGACAATGGTGGTACCTGCTTTTCTTTGCTAATGATAAGTGGAGGGTAGAGATGCATTTGTGAGTGGGAGGAGGCACCATTGAAACCTTTCCCTTTCCTTGAAATCTTGCCAAATTGTTCTCCTCCATGAGGACTAAGAGGCTACATGATCTTCATCAATTGACATGAGCTGTGCAACTATCTGGAGACCCTATGGAAGTTGCCGAAGTGATGTTCGGAAGAGGCACTTCCAACTCTCAGTAGGGTATGTACTTTGGGGCACTTCCCATTATCTTTGATATGGTGTGCACATGGAGCTATTTCGCTCGGTTTGTTCCTCCCCTTGAATGTTATCTAACAAACACATCCTTTGCACATGCATAGTTGATCGATTGCAACCTTGCTAACATAGGCTACAAATTTTGATAGAGCTTGCAGAGGCTTGTTGCAGTTCGTTGTGCAGCCATTGGAAGACCTTCCTGCCACCGCTACCATATGCGTACGAATTGAACGAGTTATGGGGAGGGCTTCGAACTCGTTCGTTGAAATAGTTTATCAATTCAAGTGCACGCAAAATAAAGGGGAGCCCTTTCAATCTCTGATTGAGAGTCCTTCATGTGTGCCGTGTATGAAACCTTCCATAAGCACCCTCTAGCAACTAGTAGCAAGCCTATGGGGGCCCCTCTAATAACCTCCCTTTTCTCTAGCCATAGAAAAGCTTTGAGAAAAAGCATATTGGTGGACACTTTTTGAGACAAAATATCCACTCCAGATGTAATCGAACGGCCAACTGAACGCCACGTGTGACTCTGTCATGGCTCGAAGGTAAGATAAGCGTACGATGAGATGCAAGCGACGGTTGAAATGAGGGATCCTGTCCCCGAGCCTTCAGCTCTGGTACCGAGGCTAGGAGGTAAGGTGTCTATATACTGGACGTAGCAGAAGCTGTGTAACCCTAACGTCGTGAAGGGCAGTCATCAAGATCAGAGGTATCTTCCATTGCCGCGTTACCCAGAGGTAGAGAGAGAGAGAGAGAGAGAGAGAGAGAGAGAGAGAGAGAGAGAGAGAGAGAGAGAGAGCTTGCTTAGGTGTGCAGGGAAGCGAGTGCAAATTTGCTATTTCTGCGCGTGTGATTGATTGCAGGAGTACGCCGATTTGGGCGCCTGCTTTGCGACTTTTTGAGTGTGTTTTGTGACAATTTGATACACCATGGCCTCCCCTGCTGCCCTATCCGTAGTGGACTCCCAGTTTTGCCACGCAATGGCTGGCCAAGACATCGCCTCTCAGGCATCTGTTCTTGTCAAAGATGCAAGCAAGCGAAAGAGGGTAACTACCTTGTTTCCCTGCCGTCTCAATTGTCTGCTTTCCACAGAATTTTCTTAACATGTCAATCTTTCAGGTGAATCGAAAGATTAAACAGTGCAAACTGGATGCTCGACGGGAGCAATGGCTGGCTCAGGGTAAGCACCCTGCATTTCTTGGCACACACTGCCTTTCAATCACGTAGCACAGGAGGTGGAGCTGGGCTATGCAGAAGAAGTCGAATCTAGATTCCTTGATGAAGCACTACAAGGAGCGGCCTATGTTATCACTTAATGGAAGTAACTTTGGCGCACGTGTAAACCATCTAGTGGAAAATTACTAGCACATATCTTACTGGCATGTGTGTTAGATATACATTGCTAGCCGCAGAAGTATCTTTTGATCCTTCTGTGGCGAAGGACACTAGATATCACCGTTCGTGTACGCTATCTAGATTGTGGGGGGGTTCACTCATAAATATGTAAACATGAAAGGTTTCAACATAATGGATTATTTTTCCCCTTTTTTACATGTCTTTAACATACAGAGTGGGACCAATCAAAGAGGAGACACACATAGATTGAATAGGAAAAGGGTGTGTTATATCCAATGAAAATATACAGAGTAGGGGATTGAAATTAGGCCTCAAACACACTCTATAGAGAGGGTATAGTGAACCCCCCGAGTTTGATTGTATTCTGTCTTAAAATATCCTTAAGCATGTGAAAGTACACAATTGCTTCCTGCTTTGTAGACTAGTGAATGGTATTCTTAATCTTCCTGATTTATGGTTGCAGTTACTATGAGCAAGCATTGCCAAGATGGTCACCAAGAGTCATTGTCATCATCCGGCAAGCTTGACCTTGGAGAAATTGTCCATCCTGAGAATCACGATAATTTAGCCTATGGCTCCAGGGACATTCAACATTGTACTTCAGAGAAGTTTGACAAAACCTTCTCACGCTCTCACTTGCATTTGCTACCTCCAGAGCATTGTGGAGGGGAGGATTGGAAGCATACTTCTAGCCCTTCTGGGTATGGCAGCTGCTTGTCTGATTGCTTCGGAACAGAAGTTTCGCCAAAATCGACAGGGTCAGGTAGCCCGAAGAGCAAAGTGAAAAAAGTAGGAATTGTGCATGGGCAGGAAAATAGAGAGAGGTTCAGCAATGAGATCAATTCGAAAGATGGAACGGCAGGTAAGTTTGCAGTAAGATGAGACCTGTTATCAGAGGGTGCTCTCTACGAATGCTAGTGATGACACACTCATTTGGATGCTGCAGGGCATATCAGGTGCATCTTTGATCGCCATGCTGACAAAACTAACGAGAATGGTCATGAATCTGAGAATGAGGATTGGGAAGCAGCTGCGGATGCACTAGGGTTGTATCTTTCTTGTGAGAATTTGAGGAATGCAAATGCAAGGGAGGAGGGGCCAGAGAAGAAAGTTAGTCATGACTTGTCGCAAGCAAGCTTGACAGATTGTACCATTCAGAGAACGGCTGCCTCGTGTGAAGTAATCTCTCGGAGTTTGAGTACGAAAGCATGGATGCCAGACGATGCTCATCGACCAGCCTCTCTTCCCAATTTGTCTAAGCAACAAAGTCTACCAGCATATTTTCCAGGGCAAAACCAACAATGGGTGGGCGCGCAGAAGGCTCTGCAGGATCTGATATCCGGGCCTTCTCTTTGTCCCATCTGTGCAGAGGAACTCGATAACACTGACTCCTCATTTGAGCCTTGTGCATGTGGGTTTCAGCTTTGCCTTTTCTGTCATCACAGGATCGCGTCAGAAGATGGACGATGTCCTGGGTGCCGAAGGTTTTACAGCTCTAGTTCCACGGCCGTCACATTGGCCCCTTCGTCGATTAAATGCTGACAAGTGGTTGGTTTTTGTGTAGATCTCTACCGAGCATTGAGAGTTGTAGCCATTGTAGATGATATTGTGATTAGCTTTACAGGATTTACTTAGTGTATGTAAAAAAGTTTGATATGAGGAATAGCTTATTTCTCAAGGCTTACCTGTCTTTGTGCTGCTGCCTTGGGTTTCCAGCGAAACGGGTGGTTTTATTTCTCAAATTATTGCTCGTCTTTGTCCTATTGCTCGTGGGTCTTGAATTAAACAAGAATCAGTTTGTAGAGCAACGTGGCTCTTTAACCTACATGAGCAACTCTGGCATGCTGCAAGAGTAGAGCTATGGTTCCCATGAGGGTAAATTTATGTGAGGGTTGTTATGAACGCAATTAGCCAACATAGTGGAGGATGCCCTAGTCACATTACCTGTGGCTTCTTCTCATTAAAGCCTTTGTGATGCAGCAAGGATCCTGCTTAAATTGGAGTTAGCGCGAGTGTGTAGGTCATATGGTAGTAGCAAAAATGGATGCTAAAAGTTGAGAAAGGTTCCAAAAGCCACTTTTTTTATTGTCATGTCTGCCTTGTAGTGAGCTCATTGTGGCCTACACAAGGCCTTAGCAAAGCATGGAACTCTTGGGAGCAATTGTGGACTGTAAGATGAAGCTGGTCGATTATTGCCACATGGCAAGCTAATGATGGCAAACCTGTTTCTTTCTTTTACTTGTAAGAGTAGCGTATACAAGAATGAAAAAGGTGATCACACACACACACACACACACACACACTCATCCTCTTATGTAGGCCATTGTGGATATTCACCTTGTTTCTTGCTTATGTTGAAAAAGCTGTTGTTGGTTGATGTAGACCACCCCACTATTAAGGGGGGTGCTGGTTTTCAGGAAGATATTACCTTGAGACATCAAGTCTTCCGGAAAGCTTTCAAATTGCATTCTAGATATTCCTTTTTACGGAAATATCTTGCATGTCTAGATAATACAGCAGCATCTTTGCCAGAGGTTTTATTATCTTAGCTATATGTGTAGATAGTGCTTCGAGTGTTGTCCAATTCAAACATGGGGGATCCTTTTAATGCTTCAAGAGTACAATGGAGAAAATTGTTTTTTCTGTCTCCATCTATTCCAAGCTAAACTTGAGGGTTCGAAATTTAGAACTTTTGTCTCTGATTTGCAAGGGGCTAGGCCCACAGGTTTTAAAGATAAGATTCACGGTGGAAAGCCAGCTTTTCGTACTGAACAGGAGCAAGAACATGACTCTGCATGGTTGTTGAGAAAGAGTTTAGACAAAGAAGAGGAAAAATTTGGGTAAGTTAGTACAGACAAGGACACATAGGCTGGATTTCCTTCTTAATAAGGCAGGTATTGATAGGTGTCTTTTTGTATGAACAAAGAACTGCTATCCCCATAGGCAACAATTGTTTTTTTAAAATATTTTTTCTGCCTTAACCTTTACTTGCTTGGGCTTCCATTTACGGGGTACTGTACTACTCAAGTATGCAGCCTTGGGGACGATCTTTCTTGTTTCTTTTGTTCTACAGTTTTTTGCAAGTTTTGAAGCAGAGGACTGCGAATCTTTCTTTGTGCCAAGTGTCGATATGAGCTTTGCGTTCTTGTAAATATTTGCATATTTCTCAATTTTGAGTTTTGCTCTAATTTTGCTGAAGTGAATTAACATTCTGGTGGTTGTCCTGTCTTGATTTTATATTGCACACATTTATGGCTCCTCAAAAGAATAATGCTAATCTTACCACGTCTAATGTTTTTTTAAAAGTGAGAGCTAATTCTTCTTCAAACAACAATAACTCTTAACAAGTCTAGTAATAAAGACAACAAGAAATGAAATTGCATTATTGTAGGGAAAGCGATCACCTCATTATGTAGGTACTAAACTCAAGGTTAAAGATACTCGCAAGAGAGAACCAAACGTAGCAATTGCAGATCCTTCTTCAAATGCAAGTTTTGTAAATGGTACCTTTATTTCACATTGCATGTGTTGTAGTATGTGGACCATGTTTGATACTTCAATAGTGGTGCAACCAAGCACATTACATCTCATCATGTTATGTTCACTTTTCTTGAGATTGTTCCTATTGAGTGCATGTGTGCGTGGTTCGATGCGGGAAGGAGAGAAGGAGAGGAGAAGTCATTGTGTGGCCTCAAGAATGAGGAGCTCCTTATTCATGTATATGAACAGAATAGAAGATGTGGTCAGTGGACGATTGGACACCAAATTTTCGGCCTCGGACAAAAGCATAGCACCTTTATTTCAACAACCTCCCACTTAAAGGAGAATGTGTCAATAAGTGGGTCCTACTAGCTAAACTACTAGTATATACAAGAGAATAGGTGAGAAACTCTTTTAATTTACGTCCATTGGGTCACTCTCTTAATCTATATGCAACTGTATTGACTCTAGTGATAAGGCGAGCTTGCGTATCCATGCTAAAGCTTACATGTAAATCTTGCAAACAACTATGTATAGTTTGTATAGCTTCACAATGCATTATGCTAGTGTCAGTCGTTGTACGACTAAAAATCCTTGTTGCAATGCAGGTGTTAGGTCGGGTCACCTTGACTGTACATGAGACGTCCAAATGCTGACAAAATCTATACAAACCTTACTAGTCTCCTCAGTGCTATCTACACGACTCATCACGTATGGATATGTTATCATCGACACTGGAACGGCTACATGCCTCTCATCCATAGGTGAACTATGCGTCTTGGCATCAACTCATCAGCCTTTAACATAAGTATATCAAAGAACTCCATGTCCACCATCTTTGCCCGAGTCTTTAGAGAGCAAACCCACTCTATCTGAGCTGTTTGTACAGACTCTGATAACACCTGCTATGTCTCATCAGAGCACCGCTTCTCTAGAGAGAAGTGGCACCCAAAGACATGTAAATAGCAGGAACATTAAAGGTAAACTTGACATCGCTGTCAGGCATACGAAGCCACCACTATCTCTGCAAATTGCATACATCACTGTCGCTACCTCATAAGTCTAAAGCAACGATGCCTAATGTGCCCTATGTGACCACAATGCAAACATCACAAGTATCGGCATGAACGAGACCTCCGTCTCTCATGAGTCCTGTATGTAGACTCTGAACTATCATGCACGTCTGCTAAATGAGTGCCAAGAAACCAAAACTATGGTGAGAAATCTTGGGAAAAATTTGATAGATTCTCCCTTGTAACATGAGCAAAACCTTAAGGAAAATCCCAACCATAAACCGTGCCAAAATGGTAGCAAAGTGGGAGATCACTCGACCACTACACAACCATAACGATGATCAATGTATCAAAATTGATGCTCGCATATGCGTAAAATAGCTCCACAATCTGAGACAAACAACTCAACCGAGCATAAAGCACATAACCATAAACGCAAGTAGTCAGCAAACAATGCTCAAAATGCATCCCACAAGAAACTACATACAAAGATCTGACAACGATCCAAAAACCTATAGAACATGTATAATCTATGAATGCCTATAATCTGTAAGCCATACGAGCATATGCAACTCTCGCTCCTTTGAGAGTGGATATAAGAACACTAAATCCAACATTTACTCTCTCGCTTGCACCTACACTGTCTCCTTTGCTTGCACTTTTAATGTTGGACTTAGACTCTCACTTGGGCCTGTTCTTTTATGTATACTTCTAAGGTAGAAGAGGGATATAAAAGATATGAATATATACACTTTACTAGATGTAGGTTTTACATGGCTACAAAAATGTATAAAGCTTATAAGGTAACTTTTTTGTTGAGGTGTTTTATAGAATTGCACTTTAATAATCATAGATAGAGAAAGAGAATACTTCCTTTTCTTTTACTACATCTTTATTTCTTAAAATGTTTGTTGTTCAAGTACAACATCAGGTATGGCCCCTCCTAGGTTTCTTATTGGAACTCGAGTTCAATGGTTAAAAAATTTGAGTGTAACACGCTCAATACACTGTAGCCGTGCACGAGATAAGACATACATGACAAACCAAAGGAGATGCAATGCATTAAATATGGAAAACTATCACAGGACATTTGAGGGTGGGACTTTAGAGCAAACAGGAGCAGCACATACAAACGACTTCGGTGGTCAAAGAAACAATGTGAATGCAAGCCGGAGAGAAATTACAAATTCTACTAGTTTTGTGGTGGGTGATGCATCTGCAATACGAGCTAGATGTGACTCTATTTTACGCCATATAAACTCACACACAATTGAAAATCATCATCCATCTACTTTTCCATTTCTTTTTGGTGATTGTAGTCCACCATATGGATAGCATGATTTTTCAGTGTTGTTTTTGTAATGCATATCTATGGAAGTGTGAGGTAGAAAGTACCTCTCAGGGATTTGTAGGTAGGTATTGTTGCTCAAAGGGAAAAGTTGCCTTGCCTCCTTTGCACAACCCTCCAGAGGTTTTGGAAGCTCTTTTGAGTAGTGATGATGAGCATAGCAAGACATTTAGAAGAAATATACGAGGATACAATAACTCCTTATCTTTTGTATCCTTAGGTGCTCATGTAGATGACCAAGTCACTAGAAGTGGGGGTGTTTATACATTTTCGATCAATGGGTTAACATTTCATCGCATTGGATCTTTGTTGCCTAATGCACCACAACAACATTATCCAAGGTATGCACAACCATACATGCATGACACAGATCATGAATTGAAAAATAGATTACAAGGAGTTTTTTCATTAGATTCTCGACTAATGCATCAATTACAACAGATGATGCATGTATATAATCCATATGCACGTGTACTTTCTACTGTAAAAGACCATGTAGCAGTGACACCACATATCAATTTAAGGATGGTTATTTTGCTGAGACTCGAGACACCTCTAGACAGTATTTTGTTCCAATTGCAAGTGAAGTTGCAACCATCATGCCTGGTCAAGGTGATGACCTTGATATTGTTGATTGAGATATTCAGATCTTTACACCTAGTGGGGTTGTTAAGAGAATTTCAAATTTGCACAGGTCATATATGCCATTGATGTATGTTATATTGTTCCCAAAGGGAGAAGATGGATGGCATATAGGGATTCCTCTTTGTGGAGGAGATACAAGACAAACGATTACTCAACCTGAGTTTTATGCATTTAGACTTCAAGTGCGAGAAGATAGCAAAAAATGTCTTCTTCGTGGAGGAAGATTGCTACAACAATATATAGTAGATTCTTATAGTAGTATTGAAGAGTGTAGATTAGTATGGGTACATGATCATCAATCAACACTATGTGTTGAAGTGTACCAAGGTCTTGCTGACATGCTTAATGTTCATGATGTTCCAAGAAATGTATTTGGTAGAGATGCAGGAAGAAGAGTTGTTTTGCCCTCTTCTTACATTGGAGGTCAAGATTTATGCATCAACTTTATCAAGATTCAATGGCAATTGTTAGAAGAATGGAAAAACCTGATTGGTTTATAACCTTCACTTGCAATCCAAAGTGGGATGAGATCACTGATGCATTGCTGCCAGAGGGCAAACTGCTCAAGATCGATCGGATTTGACTACACGTATCTTTTATGCAAAATTTAAAGACCTGATGGCATTGCTAACCAAGAGGTCCTTCTTTGGATTGGTATCTGGATATGTATCTGTAATTGAATTTCAAAAGAGAGGTCTTCCACATAATCTCATACTTCTAATATTGCAAAGATGCTTCAAGCCTGTTGATGTGGCACATTACGATAGATTTGTGTGTGCAGAGCTACCCAATAAAATAGTTTTTTCTGATCTACATAATGTGGTATGCCACTCAAATATTCATGGGCCATGTGGTGCATTCAATAGAAATGCTCCTTGCATGGTGGATGGAAGATGTAAACACCATTATCCTAAACAATTCTCACCTACAACTAGAGTTGATGAGGATGGATATCCTTCTTATATGCGACGCAAAAACAGTGGTACTGTAATAGTCATAGGAAACATATTGGATTGTAGATGGATTGTGCCCTATAATCCCTTTTTGTCCTTGCAATATAAGGCCCACATAGATGTTGAAGTTTGCTCAACAATTACAGCTGTCAAATACCTCTATAAATATGTGTACAAGGGACATGATAGAGCCATTATGCACTTGCAAGATTCAGAGGGTATCATGACTGAGATTAATATGCACTTGAATACAAGGTATGTATCCACGTCAGAGGCATGTTGGCGTATCTATGCATATGGTATGCATAGTGAGCAACCAGCTGTACAAAGGTTACAGGTCCATTTGCCTTTGAAAAATAATGTGGCCTTCAATGATGGGGACAATTTGCAGGATGTGCTAAGAGAAGACATAAATAAAAAAACCACTCTAACAGAATGTTTCAAAACTAAGGAATTTCATGAAAATGCACGATCATTAGTATATGGTGATTTTCCATGCGAGTGGGTTTGGAAAGCAGGGAGCAAGAAATGGAAAAGAAGGCAAAGAGGAAATTTTATTAGACGTATGTACAACATTTTTCCCAGTGCTGGTGAAAAGTATTATTTACGTATGTTATTGACAGGTTGCAAGGGATGTAGATCTTTTGAGGAGTTGCGTACTATTGATGGATATGTATACTCTTTGTTCAAAGAGGCTTGCCTTGCTCGAGGATTGCTGGAAAGTGATGAGGAGTGGAGTGCATGCTTGAGAGAAGCTGCATTGCAACAAACAGGTGCTCAATTAAGAAATTTATTTGTGATTATTTTAATATTTTGTGCTCCATTGCATCCTAGAGAACTTTGGAATAGGTTTTCCAGTGAACTTTCCGAAGACTATGCTCATCGCCACATGCACTTAGGGTCAACTCATGCAAAGGACTTGGCATTGTTGAACATTGAGGAGATCTTGCAGCAATATGGAAAGCATCTACATGAATTTGAAGGCATGCCTATGCCAACATATCAGTATCAAATAAGCAGATAGAATGGAATTTTGGACAAAGAGATGGCATTTGACGTGTTAGAACAAGCATCGTTAAGTGCCCGCATGGAAAGGACCTTAAATGATAGCCAAAAAAGAGCCTATGACACTATATTGGATGTAGTTCATGATGGTAATGGTGGAGTTTTCTTTTTGGATGGTCCTGGTGGATCAAGTAAAACATATCTTTATAATGCTTTATTCTCGCATTTACGTGGTAAAGGTTTTGTGGCTTTGGCATGTGCATCCTCAAGTATAGCATCTCTCTTGCTATCTAAAGGTCAAACTGCTCACTCTCGATTTAAGATTCCACTCAATTTGAATGCTTCTAGCACATGTAATATTAGCGTAAATAGTCCTCAGGTAGAGGTTATAAGGCTTGCACAGTTGATAATATGGGATGAGGCACCAATGACACATCGTTATGCATTTGAGGCACTAGATAGGACTCTAAGTGATATAATGCACAACCAAAATACCTTTGGTCAAAAAGTGATATTGTTTGGAGGATATTTTAGACAAATACTTCCTGTCGTAGTCAAAGGTTCATGAGAAGATATTGTTGATGCAACATTGTGCCGATCAAGGCTTTGGTCACATGTAAAATTGCTCTCTTTGACTCAAAATATGTGTGTACTTCAAGGTCAAGCCAATAGCTGCGAGCGAGAATTTTGCTAGTGGCTTTTGAATATTGGAAATGGTTCTACAGAGGGGAATCAACACAGTAAGGAAGTAACATTACTTGAGCATATGCTATTAGCGAACAATGGCAGTGCAGGATTTGATTTCTTGGGTTTATAGAGGGGTAAATGTAAATATTGATTATGTCCATTTTTTAAAGGATCGTGCTATTCTTGCACCTCGCAATCAAGAGGTTGATGAGATAAATGAGTGTGCTTTGCATTTGTTTCTGGGAAGCCCAATGGAATATCTTAGTGCATACTCTATTGTACCTACCTCAAATGGGAATTGCCCTCTCTACACAACAGAATACATCAATAGCTTGAATTTTGGTGTTGGTTTTCCTCCTCACCAATTGGTCTTGAAGCACAATGCACGTATTATGTTGCTGGACCCTCGACGAGCCTTATGTAATGGAACTAGATTGATTTGCAAAAACTTCCATTCAAAGATCATAGAAGCACAAATAATTAGAGATGTTAAGTGTGGTGATAGAGTATTTCTCCCAAGAATTACATTTATTCCACCTTCACATCAACTTCCTTTTGACATGAGGCGACGACAATTTCCTGTACGCTTGGCCTTTGGGATGACAATAAACAAGGCTCAAGGACAGACTCTCAATGTATTGGGCCTTTATTTACAAACACCTGTATTTGCGCATGGACAATTATATACTGCTTTCTCATGAGTAAGATCATATAGAGCTTTGAAAGTGCATGTAAGGAACGATGCAACAATGCAAGTGGGTGGCGATCCAAAACATAGGTTTGATGTTACTCAAAATTTTGTATACAAGGAGGTTTTACAGATGTCAATGTAGACTACAATGGCGTGAGCTGCAAGCACATGTATTCTTGCATGGGCATTATAATGTTTCATTGAGGCGATTCAAATGATTAGACAAGCATGTATCTATACAATTTCAATTGGTAACGAGTCTAGAGATAAAGCAAGCTCTACTAAAAAAAGATTGTAGATAAGGAATTTTCCATAGAAAGTAACGTCATGCAGATTACACTGAGACGAACAATGATAGTTTTGTATGGAAAGGTATACATTGCTCAAATAACAATATATTGTGGAAATATTTGAAGGTCCATGTAATTGAAATGAAAGTCAGTAATCATGTAGACATGTCTCAATTATTATCCAAAAGTTGTATATATAATGGTTGTATAAATGGACACTTAGTGTACTTTTGTCTTTCTATATGTTTTTGGCTTATATATAAATGTGATTTGATGTTAGGGTTATGTGTATGAGCATTGATTTTATTAAGAACTTTTAAAAATGTAAAAATGGATTTTGAAGAGAAATCTTTAAAACATTTACAAGGTTTATGCAAAATAAAAGTACATGAAGAGATGTTACATAACATTGGAAATCATTTATCTTTTGCATATACAAATTATTTATGATCCTTTGCCTAAATGAAGTCATACATGATGTGAAATCTTTATGATAGCCAGAATGAATTAATCTATCAAATTTCAATGATTAAAAAGATGAATTAGTTGACATATAAAATAGTATACACAAGAAAATTCCATGGAGGGTAAAATTGTATACAAGAGGATAATATGCATGTCCAATAGCTATGCATAGTTTATAGTTATTAAAAAGATTGGATAATGAATGAGGTTGGTATGTCATTTTTGTTTTCTTTGCATCTAAATATGAACATACCTCTATGGACACACAAAAGTGTGTTTAACTACGTAAATGATATAGGTATATCTCGATTGCACTAAGGAAGACATGTCATGTTCAAATTCAAGGTAGCACTGTTTTTGACACTTGAATGGATTCAATTGTTAACTTAAGGTAGTTGTCGTTACAAGGACTACAAAGAATGAGCCAGTTGAACGAGTTCATTTTAATGTTATTATAATTATAATTGGACTTTTTTTTCCTTCTTTGTGTTTTTGCTTTTTAGGTCATGGTTGGGGATATAAAGAATGGCTTTAGAATGGACATAATATATCAAGAGGCATATGAAATTCCAGGTTAAGTTTCAATGATGTGTGATGTCAATCAAAAACATGTTTTTGTATTATTAAGTTAAAAGTTTATATTCTAACTTTCATTAAAAAAAAACTTTAAAATGTATAGTTCCTAGATGGTGAAATGCCCCGTATACACCAACCCAGATAGTATTAAGCATCAAAGATGATATTGAAACAGGGAAATGTCTACAAGCTATTCTATTCATTTATTGATTGCTGACAATATATCTTAGAGTCTAAATTAGAATCATATTTTACTATTTTATGAATAGGCAAGCTTCACCTCGAGACTGTTTTGTTGTTATCATCTTTGAGGATTATCCGGATGGCTATGGTGTACATCCGCTAAGAGTATACCAGGTGTAACGACAAAGAGATAATCAAGATTAGTGGGTATCCTATTTGGGGTATAGTGTGCCAGAGGATTGGGTACGTTATGGTGGCTACAAATGGTCGATTTACCATTACAGTTTTTATGTGTCCCCACTTGGAACACCACCAACATATTTGCTATATCGCTATGGTATAACAAAATCTTTGTTTCTTCAATTTTGTATTGTTTTATAGTGTATATTTAAAAAATACTCAATTTTCAAATCTTTTTTTTTTTTATAGGAGCATTTGAAGCAATAGATGGAGATTTTGGAACAATTGCTTCTCGAGTCGCACACAACTTTCACTTTGAGCTATATGTCGTATTGTGATGAGACGTATTGGCGATAAATAGAGTACTTTACAATATCAAAAAGTATACAAAATTGTGCGACTTTTTTATTAGATTATGAATGAATGTAGTTAAAACTAAGTAAGAGGTATTTTTGTTGTTGGTATTCTATCCGTAGTGAATACATAAAGTTAATCTTCTATAAGTAATAAGTGTCATCTTTGTAATGTCCATCTCATATTTTTATAAGCATCTTTAGTCCTTTGCATTCAATACTTGAGACAAGCCGATACGTATGTCAATTGAGTATAAAAGGATGGATTACTATTTTAAGAGTTTTCTTGGCGTGTTTCAGAATAATAATATGTTATCATGGTTATTGACTCTAAATCCCTCTATGTAACCTCTCATTGGATAGTGCTTTGAAAGTAGAATATAAATGTATATGTTTCAATCAAGTTTGAATCTGTGTTAAGAATTATAGTTAACACATTTTTAAAAAAAAATTAACAACTTAAGAACATTTTATAAAACACACATTTACAACAAAACCCTAACAACTTAAGACCATTCATGTGGTGGAGTGAAACTTTGTTAGTGTAAATTTATAGAATTTTATATTAGAAGATTAAACATTTATAGTAGAGAAATGCACATTGTCGTTCTATAATGTGATATCCTTCTGTGAAATAAAGTCCCTTTATGTGATCTATCATCAAATAGCATTTTAAGAGTAAAATGAAATCACAATCTCAACCAAACTGTGACTTTTTCTAAAATGTAATTATAGAAAAAACCCAAGAGCTCATGTTTGGCCATGTGGCACCAAAAACGTTAGCGTGCACTGATTGGATTGCTTCTGAGTTTTAAATTTCATTTTTAAGTTACTAAGTTTAAACTCAAGGGCTTACCAGACTTTTAAGTCCGAGGATAGGTTTTATGACATATACTTACAGGAAGGATAAATAGGTGTGTCTTGAGAAATATTTGCAGCAGTAGAAAGGGATGGTCGAGCTTTAAATATGAGCCAAAGATGGA